>NW_017729032.1:48247784-48249071 GCF_001723915.1 Gavialis gangeticus
CTTTTGTTTCTTTCCTAAACATGACTTCAGTCAGCTTCAGCAGCAAGCCAATGACTGAAGTCTGCAGTGTGCTTGCCTGGCATGGGGAGCGGGGGTGCTTGGAGCTATGATATTTGGCTAGGCAGGCATGATGAGGGGTTGCAGCAGAGTAGGCAGTGAGGATGCAGATGGTTGCTTTAGGGTTACCATGTTTCCAGGTCCAAAAAACAGGACACCTGTCACATAGGGGAAGGGGGGCAAGGGGAATATAAAGGGGGGATGGGGGGACAGTGACATACCAGTGCCCTTTTCCTGCCCATTCTGTTGCCCCTCACTGCCAAGCCACAGCCCCCGCCAGCCCTGCTGCTTTCCCTCATTCCCAGCCCACTGACCGCAGCCCTGCCAGTGCCCTCACTCCCAAACCGCAGTACTCTGCCCCCCCAGGCCATGATGGTGCCCCTCACTCCAGACCCACAGCCCCACCCCAGTCCCTGCTGCTGCCCCTCACTCCAGACCCACGGCACTGCCAGTGCCCCACACTCCCAACCCACAGTCCCCTGTCCCCACCCTGGTGCCCCACATTCCCAAGCCACAGCCTCCCCAGCACTGCCAGAAGGGCCCCACCTGCCCCTGTCCTCACCAGCCCGGATGCGTGGTGGCTCCGATCCATGCAGGCAGCAGCGGAGCATATCTGGCCCCAACAAGGGCCGGAAGAAATAGGAAGGGAGGCTTGTGGCACCCTCAGCCCTGGGATGGGGCTGTCATGCCGCACCAGGCAGCCTGGCCACAGCCCTCTCCCCACCACTTCCCCCCACCAACGTCTCCTGGCTGCTCAGCCCCTCCGAGCACCGGCCCCTTGCTGCCAGCCCGACCACAGTGTTCCCCACTGCCCTCAAAGGCCCTCCGCCCCTTTCCCCCACTGGAGAACAGGCAATCCTGACCCCTGCCCTGTCACAGCCCCAGCCCCTACACCCCCTGCCCTGCCCCAATGTTGGGGTTTTCCCTTGCTCCGGGAGTGGGAGCAGAAGGAGGGCAATGGGAGGTCTGCATGTAGAATGGGAAGAGGGAGGACCCGGGCAACTATAGGCCCGTCAGTCTTACCTCAATCCTGGGGAAACTCTTTGAGAAGATCATCAAGGAGCACATTGGTGATGGGCCGGCATCAGAAATGATGCTCAGGGGCAATCAGCATGGATTTATTAGGGGGAGATCATGTCAGACCAACCTGATTGCCTTCTACGATCAGGTCACAAAGGCCATGGATGCAGGTGTCGCGGTGGATGTAGTCTTTCTGGACTTCAGCAAGGC
>NW_017729032.1:48249242-48255933 GCF_001723915.1 Gavialis gangeticus
GCTGGCATAACAAGGAGTAATGGGCACAAGTTGATGGAGAGGAGGTATAGATTGGACATCCGCAAGAACTACTTCACAGTTAGGGCGGCTAGGAGCTGGAACCAACTTCCAAGGGAAGTGGTGCTGGCCCCTACCCTGGGGGTCTTTAAGAAGAGGCTGGATGCCTACCTGGCTGGACTCATTTGAGTCCCGTTTTTGTTTTGGGGTTTTGTTGTTCTCCCTCCCTGGCGGGGGGTCGGGCTAGAAGATCTACTAGGTCCCTTCCGAACCTAAATCTATGAAACTATGAAACTATGTACCTCTGCAACTGCTAGCAGGCCCATCTATGCTCAACTTCTGAGTCGTTTCAGACCAGCAGAATTAAGCTCACCACAGTCAGACCCAATTGTAAATGTATCAGATCCTGTTCAGGGATTTCACATGTACTCAAGCTATTTTCTAGCTATAACAGACTGGGAGTGGCATGCCTTGCAGCACCTTTTCTGCTGGCTTTTGGATTGTGTGATAAACCTCCACATTTGAAAAGCCTTTAAACTACCATATGCCTTGTCCTGCAATAAAAGCAGACTTTTTCTGTCCTTTGGATTCACTTTGGCAATTCTGGTCTTTAGTATCCAGTACAGAATACCAGATGGACTGTTCTATAGCATTCAGGGTATCATCTGTTCATGGTACTAGGCAAGAATACTTTAAAGCAACTTCATTTCATGTGCTGTAGTCTACACAGAAGGTCTGGACAAACCTGTATTTTAGCTGCCTTCAAAGCTATGCTTAAGCCACTGAACAGATAATAGTCTGAATGCTACAGAAGTACATCAGCTGGTAGGCCTGTGCGAACAGGCAACTATTCTATTTGGATTCGGCCGATTCAATTTGGAGATTTGCAGGCAGGCAAAATTCGTGACATGGATGCTTGTGGGACTGTGTGTGTGTTCAGGCGCGCTGACTGGGTTTTTTGCCTGCATTGTGCGCCAGGCCAGCCTCTGGCTTTTTTTCTATTCCTTCCATCCAGGACCAGGAGACACACCAACTGCACTTGCATGTACTTCCTCAGCTTGACAAAGGGTTTTTCAACCGGAAAGCTTCCTAAGATATACTTTTCTATTTTATTTTTTTTTCATAATAAACATAAAAATCACAAGATAAGCCATCACACACCATGAGTAACATATATTGAACACAACATCTTTATTTCTTGCTGTCAATTCCTTTATAAAAAGAAAGGCTCTGCGACAGTTCTGTCTGGATACCTTTGATGCTGCTGGTGCTATTGGTGTTGAGCCAGCTAAGTTATTTTGACCTGCTGTCATTTACAGTGGTGGACGGAGACGAGGCTGTAAGGGAGGAGGAGGCTCATGGGGGCACACTGCTGTGTTGTGCAGAGGCCCTAGTGCCAGGTAGGGCGCACCTGAACACACACACAGTCCCACAAGCACCCATGTCATGAGTTTTGCCTGTCTGCGGCCAGAGGTACAGGGCACCAGAACCGAGACTCCACCTGCACCTATCTCCTTGACAGCTGGCAGGCTTTGCGGCCGCAGCAGGCCCTAGCAAGCCTGTAGTTTTCCCCCCACTGTGCCTTAACACACACAGTGTCACCTATGTTATGAGCAGTATTTCATAGACATTAGACACTAGGGCTGGATGGGACCTTGGGAGATGAGCAAGGATCCTAGTTTTCCGTTTCCCATGGAAAAATAGAGAAAACCACAGATTTCCCATTTTAATCAGAGAAAACATGGATTTTCCCTTTTAGAAGAGAAACCCATGGATTTCCCCCTTTTGCAAAGAGCTCTGTAGGCTGGCTGAGTTCCAGCCTACAAGAGCTGTTTGCAAAAGGGGCAGGGAAACCCTCAACCCTGCCCAGAGGTGAAGGGAGGGGGGAAGAGCAGGGCCCAACACTTGCACTTACCAGAGGCTGCTTCAGGCTCACTCTTCTTGCTGGAGGTAAGTGGGCTTGGGGGTTGCAGAGCAGGGCTGGGGGGGGGAAGCTGGCTAGGGGCTGAGGGAGTTGGGGGTTGCAACCAGCCAGGCACTCCGGCCAGAAGTGGGGTTGCAGCCTCTCCACTCCCGGCTGGAGTGCTCAGCCAGTTGGGAACCTCTACTGCTCTCAGCCAGCTGCAAACCTCCCCACTCCCTCAGCCTCCAGCCAGCTTGGGCACTCCGGCCAGGAGGCAGGATTTGTAGCTGGCTGGGAGTGGCGGGGGTTTGCAGCCAGCCGAGCACTCTGGCCACAAGCAGGCAGGCTGCAAACCCCCTCCTGGCCGGAGTGCCTGTCCAGATGCAAACCCTGGGTTGCAAATGCTGTGCTCCCTGCCATGCTACCCTCCCCCAGGCTCTCCAGAGTGTAGCGTGTGCGACAGTTGTGGCAGGGCACAGCGGGGCCACGCACGAAAGCTGCCTGCCACTGCAAGCTTTGTGCTGCCCTGGCCACACTTCCTCTGTGTGCATGGGGGTAGTGCACATCCACCCTGCCCCCACCCCCCCACAGATCTGGGGGGTGCAGGTCCCTCCTGCCCCCCAGGAGTGCGCGCTGCCACTGGGAGCTGGCCCTGCCCAAAGCTGTAGCAGGCAGCAGCAGTGTGGGGGAGCTGGCTTGTGCTCCTGCTGTTGCAGCCACTGCCTTCTGTTGGGGGTAGGGGGCTGCAGACCTGGGTCCCTGGCCCCATACCCCTGGCACTTCGGGGCCACCTCCAGCAGGGCTGGGGGGCAGGGGCAAGGGGCACAAGCAGGGCTGGGGGGCTGAGGGAGTGAAGGACACCAGCAGGACTGTAGGGGGCATTTAATTTTAACCATGGATTTTAGGACTTTTATCAGAGAATATACAATATTTTATCAGAGAATTTGTGATTTTTTATCATGGAAAACCTGGATCCCTGGTCATGAGTTTTGCTCATCAGCAGTTTCAGGTGTAGTTTCCCAGAAACCCCTCCACCTATCTCCTTGAAACTTGGCAGGCTTTATGCCCTCTGCAGAGGCTATCACCCCTACAAGTTTCATCCGAATCAGCCAAACCACAACAAGGGTATAGATATTTAATTGATTCCCCATTATACCTTCTGGCTGAATCAGCAATGAAACTTCCAAAGCAATTTGGCCGAATCGAATCAGAAAAACAATTCAGATCTCCAAATCAAATCTCTGGCACCTGAATCAAATAGCTCCCTATTTGCACAGGCTTGGTGAGCCTGTTGTAATGCTCTTAACCAACTACAGTAATAGAATTGTAACTGTTGTTTTTGTTTCTGACCTAGAATTGCAACTGTTAGGATTTAATAAACTTGCTTATAGTTAAGGACAACCACATTTCAGTCTTCATACCTGGTAAAAAGACCCGTAGAATCCTTGGACATAACACTATAGAACAGGGGTGGGCAAAATACAGCCTGCAGGGCCACTCCACAAAACAATTGCTAGCCTGAGGCTGCCTCTCTGACAGCTGGCAAGAGTTGGGGGCTTTCAGAGGTTGCACACCTTTGGATCGGGCAGGCTCTGTGCTTCCATCTCTGTGGAGCTCCTGGCACTCCAGCTGGGAGTCCCATGTGACATCAGCAAGCACAACGGCATGTGACTGCAGCTGGTGAGTGGGGTGGGAGCTTCTGCCTGTGGGGGGGGGGAAATGTGAGGTTTGGGGGTGGGCCCCCCACCTGCATGGTGCACAACACCTACTGCCAGCAGCAGAAGCAGAGCAGGTGAGGGGCCCTCATGGCGCCCATGGCTTACTGCAGGCAGAACCCCCTTGCAGTGTGTGGTTCCAGCTGAATCTCAGGAGCTGAATGTGGTGGCACAGAGCACACACAGCCCAGCCCAGGCTGGCTCCGTGCCTCCACATGGAGCTTCCAGCACTTCAGTGGGGAGCTGCATGTGGAGGCTCGGGGCCTGTCTGGTCTGATAGTGTGTGGACTGGGAGCCATGGGGACTTGTGCACCGTTGGGCCAAGCAGCTTCTGTCTCACCACATGCAGTTGCCCACTGGAAGCCCCATGGGAAGGCACAGAACTGGCCTGGCTCGGCCCAATGTTTGCACGGCTCCCACTTGCAGTGCTACGAGTCCTGTATGCTGGCACAGAGTCAACCCAGTCTGGGCTGAAGCAGCGGACCAGGTCAAGCAGGATTGTGCTTCCATGTGCAGGTCCCAGGATTTAGCTGGAGCCACATGCCACCATGGGGCTCTGCCTGCAGCAGGACATGAGTGCCCTAAGAGCCTGCTGCTGCTTCCACTGACAGGGGCTGTGCATGGGTGGGGTGCGTGTGGAACTACTGCCAGCAACAGCAGGGAATGTTTGGTTAGGCCCCACACCCATCCACAAACCCCTCATCCATCCACACCCCCTCCCACAGTTTTACAAACCCCACACCCACCCACACCTTCACAACCCCCCACACCCTCCATAAGTCTCTCCCACACCCACCCAAACACACCTCACACACAATATACAAGAGTATGACTTTATTTTGAGCTATTATGCCATCACCTCTATATACATACACTATGCAAACAGGTAAATTAGGACAAACATTTTTTTTTAAATAAAATTAAGATATGTATAGTAGATGTTTGATTTTCAGTATATATTTTTTTCTGGTTCCAAGATGGAAGCCCTCCCTCCCCCCGTTTCCAAAAGGAGTACTTCCAGGGGCAAGGGGGAGGGACTTCTGGTGGTAAAGGTCAGGGGTGGGACATCTGGTCCCAAAATGGCAAATCGGGGCAGGGCACCCATCAAGGGGCAGGGCTACCCTTGTGGCCTTCAACTGCTCACCAAAACTCATTAGGCAAATCTCCAACCAAAATAATTTCCCACCCCAGCTATAGAGCCATGCACATATAACAGTTGCATTATAATCAACATCTGTTACTAGTCCTAGTGTTTTTGTCAATAATTTAATTATGCCAACAGTGCAATAATTCTGCCTGGTCTTAAATATATACACACATTTTTTTAAAATATCAAAGAGAAAGGGCCAACACCAAAAATCACTCTCAACAGCACTTTTTGGCACCACAATACCTACATTTTTGGTACTTTCCAAATAGAATGCCCAAACAGGCATGGAAAGAGTTAGATTTCTCCAAAGAGAAATCCAGAATGTAACCCCACACACCCTATTATTTGCTTGATGGCTAGGACACTCCTGGGAAATAGAAAATGTGGTTTTGAATCCCCCCAGGCTGGGGGTGGCTAGAACCCAGGCCTTTAACTTCCTAGCCAAGTGCTCTAACCACTAGGACTATTACACAAAAGATGAGTCCCAAAGGCTGCAATCTCAAGTTCAACTGGCCATAAATTTGCTCTGTGGGTACCTAATGGATCAATATTTAGATGGATTTTAGGTGAATTTCAGCTCTTACCTCAACTGCAATGGGGGTTAGTGTGGAACTAAGTGCCTCACTGTTGGAGCTGAACATGCTTAGAAGCCTAGATACAGGTGCCCAAGGCATCTATTAATGCTAAAATAGAGGCACCCTAATGACTACGTGTCTAAGGGGTTTTGCAGCCACTAGATTAAAAATAATCTGGACTGCTTTTTATTACTTCAGTGCCTATATTTCACTCTAATTCTGCCTAGGCATTTACTGCAATGATTTAGAGCCAGCCCTTTGTTTTTATACACCAGGAGTAGTCTTGTTAGCTTCTATCATAGCACGCACAAAAAGCACACATGCCTAACCCAGGATTAACTAAATAATTGCTTCTGCCGTGACAAGACCAGGAACTTCCTACACCACAACATATGCAGGATAAAATTTTAAAGCTTTCCATCATTTTTCATTTATTAAGAGGCTTCACACACACACATTCCTTACTAGAGCCCACACAACAGCAAAGCAATGGAAGAAGTCGCAAAGAAAAGTCTAAGTATTAGCAAGCAAATTGCATAAGTGTTCTATTTTGTTGCCAAAGTGTGAATGTTTAAAAGTGTTCACTTTTAAAGCTTGCACAGAGTTTAAAGGTTCTTCTCAAGAACAAGGGAAAGAATATCCACAGTTCTTTCAGAATTAATCTTTTAAAAAAATATCAAGTGCCAAAATATCAAAGAAGGGTCACAAGTTCTTGAAGCATATATCATGAAACATTACTAAATACACTTTAATGATTACCAATTTCTTTACCACCCCTGAAACTGCTTACCTTCTAGTACCCAAGCTTTCTAAGCATTGTAACTGGAAGATATTTCATTTTAAGCTCCAAGCCAGAAACTTCTCTCATCAGTATTTAATATCTAACCATATGTTTTTGTCCAACTGTCACCAACATACTGAATACCCACTGTCCATGTAACGCCAGCTCACAGTACCTATCTGTTGAATTAGCAAAAAGTATTATACTGCATTTCATTATTTTTTCTTGTACTGCGTGTTATACCCTTTTTTGTATCATCTGCCTCATTTATTTAGACAGTTAACTCTTTGGGGCAGGTGTCAGTTTTATTATATATCATGGAAACAATATGCTTTTGGAAGACTACTTAGGTTTTATTTTCCTTTAACAAACATAATAATGTCATTATTAATGCCCCACTGGCCATATTCCACAAAAAAGAGTCAACCCCCCCCCAGTTAAATTCCACAGAGGGACAATCCATAAAGGCACCTACAATGGGACTTGAGTGGCTACATTTGGCCTAGCATGATCCAGAAACAGTGCAGCAGCCACCCCCCCCAAACAACACCTTCCCCCCAACCCTCCCCC
>NW_017729032.1:48256231-48265495 GCF_001723915.1 Gavialis gangeticus
CCCCCAAACAACACCTTCCCCCCAACCCTCCCCCACCGAGTGGGTGTCTACATGTGCAATTAATGTGGCTGAATAAACTCTGGTGCAGCTTGTGCCAGAGTTTATTGCTCCCAGGCACTGTATTTGCACATACGCCTGGGACTGCAGCACATTGAGCCAGGTCAGAGCAGTCCCTGCTGGCAGGGGATCCTGGGGGTCAATCTGACAGTCTAGGGCTGCTCTGACCCAGATCAACATGCTGTGGAGGAGCTGGCTTGTGGCACAAAGGTGCTTTAGGGTGGGGCTAGCTGGCAGGCACAATGAAGAACCTTCATGCCCCAGCCAACCCCATCATCTACACATGCATTGCAGCAGAGTAAGTAACTCTGCTGTAGGATAGTACTTGTGTCTGGCAGTACTGTCTTACAGTAGAGTTAATTAATTTACTCTTTTAATAGCAGTACACTTGTAGATGGTAATATTTTACTGTAGAGCTAATTAGTCAGCTTCACAGTAAACGTCTTATGTAGATGTGACCAGTGCAGTCCAAATGTAGACACATCAAGTTCCTTTAGGTGCGTAAATGTTAGCTTCTGTGCATACACAGTAGGGCTCTAAACTTGGCAGCCTGATCTTTGCCTAGTTCCTGACTATTCTCCATCTCAATCCAGATGCAAAGTCAAGCAGTATCTAAACTCTGCCTAACTACAGGGGAACTTGTATGGTCAGAGCAGACCTAAGCATGTTAATAGTACTACATTCAGTACAAAGCACAGCAACGATGGGCACTTTTATGAAACATCATGAGAGGGAGATGAAAGAAATGGTGCTCACCTTTTAAACAACAGACCAGTGGCAACAAACACTGAATCAAGAAGTGCAAGACCAAGGCTCTAAGCCAGGCACGGGCAATTACTTTGGGCAGAGGGCCGCTGAGTTTTGGCAAGCCATCGAGTGCTGCATGACAGGCAGCCAGGGGCACATAAATATTAATTTTCTAAATGTTTTAGGAGCCCCACAGGTCGGAGAGAACGTCTGGGCAGACTGCATCTGACCCACAGGCTGCATTTTGCCCACTCCTGCTCTAAGACTTCAGCCACAGGGATTCAACTTGCATCTCCACCATCCTAAAGAGTGCCCTAACCAGTGACCAAGGCAGAGCTGAATGGTGAGTTCCAAGTTTCTGCTCTCAGGAGTATTTCTATTTTATATCTAACGATTGTTAAATGTTTTTCTTAATAGATTTTACAATTCTAGGAGCAGGAACCAGAACCCATAGATGGAGGGAGGAAATATTAGGGGGAGGGGTGGCATGCAGAGGTAAGTCTGTGGAAGGGAAGGGGCAGAGGGAGAAGGAAGGGGTGGGGGGCAGATTGAGGCCCCCATAGTGAGGGAGGGAGAGGCAGACCAAGGGTAAATGGGCCCTGGAGCAGGGGCTAATGATCAAAGTCCTGGGAGGTTTGTGCAGGGGCGCCGAGGTACTCCCGCCACTGTGTACACCCTGGGAGAGGTATGGGGGGATGGGGGGGTACATGCCCCCCCCCTAAGATTTGTATGCGGGATGCAGGCAGGCTGCCACTGTGCATTGGACTCTGCGCCCCGCTGCCATGAGAGCTGTGCAACGCCATGTGCCTGCCATCCCTGGGCCATGCCGCACCCCCTGTCTGCCTGCCCGATGGTGGCAGGCATATGGTGTTGTGCAACTCCCGCAGCAGCAGCAAAGGCAGACTGGGGCTCTGCACCCCACTGCAGTGGAAGCCTGACTCCAACCCCCACACAAATCTGGGTGACATGTGCCCTCTCATGCCTCCTCCAGGTTGCATGCAGCAGCAGGTGCCCCCCCCTCACCTTTGGATGAAACACTCAGGGCTCTGATAGTCCTACAACCTGCCTTGGAGACCCGTTCACCCCAGCCCCTCCCTCATTCTGGGGGCCGTGATCTACTCCCCACAACTTTCACAGGCTGAAACTTGCCTGCCATGCTGGGCAGTAACATTGGGCTGCGAGTGTCTGAGTTTCTGCTCACCGCCCACAGTCACCCAGAGCCTGCACTCAGGCTTCCCTGCAGCCCTACCTGCTGCCCTGTGTTTGCAGGGGCTAAACCCCATCCTTCCACCGCCTATGCCTCTGCCCCCAAAGATAACTGCACCAATCACATTGCTAGAATGCTGGGCACCTCTTACTTGCTTTCCTGCTGGCCCTATGATTCCTGCATGCCTTTGTGCACAACAGCCCAGTTTCAACAGGAAGGGGATCATGTGCCTCAGACCAAACCACTCAATAGCCCAGAGGTTAGAGAAGCCCACATTGAGCTGAGGAGGACCTAGAACTCTTGATCTCCCACTTCCTGGTCAAGTTCTTTAACCACTAAGCTATTAAACATAAGATGAGCGCTGGCAATTGCCACTTCCCCCAGCATCTTAAAAACAGTGAGCCCTTGTCACCTGGAGGCTTACCCACAGACGATGGTCCTGGCTCTGGATCCTGAGTGGGAAGAGATGCCTAATTGTGCAGCCCTCAGTCAGGTCCAGAGAGCAGGACTGTGAGACATCTCCACGCTGACCATTTCCTACTGGCTCTCGAGGCAGCACCCTGCTCAGCATAATGGTTTTTGCTCATCCCCTTTTCTGTGGGGTCTTACTCTTTACTCAGTGATTCACTTTTTGGAAGCACATAAATTTTCCCAACTTGTCAGGGAGCCTAGACACACTGGAACCTTGAATCATTCTGGTGGTGACAGAAGCCCAATTTTTTGCCACTGCAATGCTTAAGTTGAATATACCTCAGTGCCTCTTTGAATTCCCAGCCTCCAAATGTGATTACATATTGCTGCTGTTCTCCCAGAATTCTTAAAACACCAAGTGTCTGTTTACTTGATTAACTTCAGAAAACTTGAACCTTTTAGAATATTGTTTACCCAGAAACGCCCCCCCCAAACTCTAGTCTGAACCTGAAAAAGTGACTGAACACAAAACAAAGTAAGTAAACACTCCCAAACAAGTAGTTCTCAAGGTAGAGAGAGGAAGTAGGTTTGACAGTTTACTTGCTTTCCTGGTTTCAAAAGACACACATTATAGACCAAGGCGTAACTCTTAAATGACCACTGGAATGCACTACAATATTCTTTTATTTAGTTTACAGAAGAATCTATCAGTACAGGTTGCAGAAAGAAAATGTTTAGTGCTATTTACAGTTTGTTTTAAAACTCTGCTCTATACAAATTTAATTCTGATCAGTATGAACAGTATTTTGTAGACCTACTGCATATAAAGCATTTTGTCAAAGCGATAACAATGGATAAAATAACCTGATTACATTTGAATGATGCTGATCATTCGAAAAAACGATTACACAGAACATCCGTAAGGGCTGTGGACACTTATTGAGTACAGAACACAATGTCAACCTGTGACTCGTTTTTTGAAGGCTAAAGCTATTTATATGGAATATTGTTCTATTATACTACACGCCAATCTATATTTAAGTCCTATACTTATGTATTTTTTAAAGATTTTTATTAAATATATTCTACACATATTTGTAATTTCAGCCAGGAAGTTTTTAATTCCTCCCCAGTGAAAAAATATAAAATCTTTTATTTTTTTTGGTTTTTTTATTTATTTTTTTTACAGGTTTAGATTAAACTAGCTCATGCTTTAGTGCTGTGCAAATTTCTTTAGCATATCAACCTTTAAATTATTGATATGAAATAAAAGAATGGCATCCTTTTTAATTATGTATGCCTTTAAAAATCAGCTTCTGATTTTAATACAATTGCAAGCACTAATACCAAATGCAGATTACATAAAGAAACAAAACTAGTACTATGGCAGAGGTTTCTTTTTTTGTTGTTTTTTAAATTTTAATAATTCTTTTGAAGTCTCTACTAAGTAAGCATGACACTGAACACTAAAGTACAGATGAGTAAGAATGACTGAAAAACGTCAACTGCTGATATTCGAATACATAAAATTGATTAGCAAATGAGGTCTTCTAATATTTATGCACAATAATAAAAGCCTATGAACTACAGGAAATTACCCCTCCCATATTAAGGCTAGGAAATGCACTCTCTGCATTTGTTTGTGCTGTATGAACAAGTACTCAACTAACGCACAAGATAAGAGTGCACATAATGAAAAAAAAATTAGTTTCAACAGCCCTCTACAGAGTGCTTTTAAATTCCAGGCACATAGTTTTTTTGTTTGTTGCAGTGAAAATATATATAGTTAAACTGGGTTTAGTTAGTATTTTGTGCCAGTTTGGCCATAAAGGTTGACTTATGTAGAATTGACTTAAACAGTTTTTCCTTTGATTTGGCCATTAATGAGCTTTTTAAAATTACGGATACCACTTTCCAGTGCTGTAACACATACTGTAAATTATTTCTAGGTGTCTCAGATATTGTTCGAGATTGCTGAGGTGAAATATATTGTCAACCATTTTTAGTGCAAATTGCATCTAGAAAGCTTGATTGGTTAGTTCTGGTTAATGAAGATTTGTGTGGCAGAAAAACAATTCCTGTTGTGGAAAAGAACACATTACCTTTTCCGGAGACTGACTAATAACTGATGTATTAAGATTATTCAAACAAAAACAGTAGAAATTAAAAAATCATAATGAAAATGATCACAGCTCTTCTTAAAAAAACCCAAAAAATCCCCAAAAAACCCCACAGGGACTAGAGGACAGTGTTCATATGTAATATTTCAGTTCCATGGATTTACAGACAGGATCTTCCTAAAAGGTGTCTGAAGCAAAGTTGGGCCTCTTCTATTCCAGCAGCATGAAAGACAAAGACTATATTACATCACACTTAGCAAATAAAGCAAACAGGTTTTACAGGATCACGCAGCAATTGCTCTCTCCAGTTTTTTCACGGTTCCTCTGACCTGTGGAACAATGAAGAGATTTACTTGAAGGTCATTTTCAAGATTTTCCACGTGCACAAATTTTTACTCCTTTTGTTTATGAATGAGACAAGATTTTATCACAATAGCAAACTGAAAGTACTGCTAGAATCTGTACATTTTAAGCTCTGGAGAAAAACAAAAATTTTATTCATAAAGAGTTTGGAAACAAGCCTTTGATCTTAGCTTGTTCAAAAACATTTGGTTTCTTTCTTGACAAGGACTATTAATAAATAATGAAGATATTTCTTCCTTCAAGCTATGCAAAAACAAAACATGACATATTTAACAGGCTCACATGTAGCTGAAAATGTCACACACACATGCTGTATAGCCTACCTTGAGAGTTTGGCTCTGGCAACGTCTCTCTAGCCACCAAATGCATCACTGTTGTCTTGCCAAAAGGAAGTTTTAATGCTATGTAAACAGAAGATAACTGTGTTAATAAATTAACTCTTTTAGCCAGTCCAACAAACACACACATGAAAATGCAACTTTAACTGGATTAGGACTTTTTTCAGAGATTCATGTGTTAAAATCCGAATTGCTCATTTGTCACACACCACTGTTGTTTACATGTGATGAAGATAAAAGATAATATAGGGACCTAATTCAGCTCTTTTTAAAAGTAAATAAAAAACATTAATGGGAATAGGTATGACCAGTTAGGACCTGGTTCAGCAAGGTGTGTGTAAGCACATGCCAGTATTAAAGGAAGAAGAGAGCAGCAGTGCACCAAGAGACCTGCTTGGCTAAATCATGGACTCAACAGTGAGTTGAAGTTTTAAAAAAAGTATCATCTCACAAAAAGAAACATGGCTGCATTATTAAGAATGGAGGTTTGAGTGCAGAATGAGCACATAGGGACAAAACCAGACAGGCAAGGGACATAAAAATATTCTAGAAATACCTCAGATACAAAAGGAAGAGCAGGGAGAAATGCACCAACTAATTTTTTATGTACAACAATTCAACCCCTTGGGCATTTTTCCTTTTTTTTGTGGCCAAAAGCATTGAAAGCAGAACCTCTTCTTATCACAATTATTTACACAAATCCATTTTATTTATGGACTGTTTTTGCATTTAGCATCAATTCACTGAACACTAACAGCAGGAGAACAGAATGGGGGTACCTGAACATGATGCACCTTTTCATTAAGTAGTCAATTACAGATTCAAGAATCTGAAATTAAACTAAATCTAGTTGCTACTGGCCAGAAGCTTCAGGTCACTAGTTTAGCCAGATGAATGCAATTAAGATGATTTAAAACAATGAAAACATTTTTTTGAGATAAGCCTTTATATTTTCATCCTAGCAACAGCGCTGGGTTTTTTTGAGAATGTTATACATTACCATTATAACACAGGTAGTTATTGTTATTGTCAGAAAAATCAGATACATTAAACCTATTTTGAAATGCTTCATAAAACTTGCACTTTCCTGAAAATAAGCTCTGCGATAAAGTAAAACTGATAACAGTTCTTACTTTATGGCAGGGGTGTCAAACATGACCTACAGAACAGTTCTATCCAGCCCTCCAGGATACCAGTAGGCTACAGGAAGTTGGGAGGCAGGATTAGGAGCAGGGCCTGCCACAGAATTTGGGGTTCCTGGGCCTGGATGGCTCAGGAGAAGTCCCTGAAGTCTCAATCCAGTCCAGGGTCAGTTCGAAACTCTTGTGCTAGGGGAAACTGCCTGTGCTGGCAAACTAGAGTCTCTCAATAGCTTTAAGTCTAAAAAGGAAAAGTATTTCACATACTGATTCTTTGATACAATTAATAACTGTGCAAAGATCATGTTAACAAGTCAGTAAATCCAGATGTAAAAGGGATTTTCTTCTTTGTGTGAATTAAGAAGTCATTACAGAAAGACCAAAATGTTATAAGCTAATCACATTAGGGAATTCTTACATAACATCAAAAAGACACTCGAGAAGACTATCCTCTGATAAGTGAGCAAAGGAGATTAATTATTTACAGTAATCAAGCAAAAGTGTTCTAACATCTCAATTAATAGCTTGTATCCTTTTTGCACACATCCTTGTTAGTGATTTCTACCATTTCCTGGGTTTAAGGGTGTGGGCGAGATGCAAAAAACAGAAAAACGGCACATTCACAAAATGCTTTCTCCAAGCATCTGAGTGGACGAAGAGGAGAGCTTTCAAAACTGGATGTTCCTTAGCTGATTGTAACAGCTTCAGTTAACCTGAAATTTGCTGTTGGAAGCTAAATAACACTTTCCTCCCTCTCAACTTCCTATCTTTTCACATACACAGTGGAAGCAACAGAATATGATGGCCCTGGCACTGCTTGTGACAATGACACTGAAGACTTGGAGACAAGTGTGTTTTCTATTATCCTTCCTTCCAGGTGATACTTTTGCTATTACCTCTTTTATTCTTGCATGAAGCTTCACAACGCATGGTATGCTGGCAAAAAAAGCTCAAGGCTAATTTTTAAATATATAAGGATATAGAATTTTTCCTGTTGAAATGTTTATCTTAAAAAACCCTTTCCTCCTATTAATTCAAAGAACTGTTTCAACTTTGGAAGCTGTCATCTTAAGTCCTGACTTCAGCCAGCATTCACACTAATCAAACCGAGTTCAGAAATAAACAACTATCACACAGTTTATCAAAAGGGACCAGAAATGATTTCTGATACCCAAACAAGAACAGCTTTAGGGCAGCAGTCAGTAAACTTAAGGTTGCAAGTTGGAATGACCAGCTTAGGTCAGAAGCAGGCAGGCAGGCCTGCCACTGGACCCAGCCACCGCCACTCCCTGCCTCCCTCCTTCCCCCACATGGCAGCATGGGGAGAATGACTGCTGCCAAACACCAATGAAGCGGCACATCCACGGGCTAGATTAAATAGCTTTGCGGGTTAAATCCAACTTGCTGTTGTAGGTTACCAACCCCTAGCCTAGGCTACTACTCCCTCTCTCTAAGTGACAGGGAGGAAGGGGAAAATAAGCCTCAAAACTCCAGCCAAAAAAAAATCACTAACCACTTGACAAAAATGAAACTCTTCACAGCTGCTTTAATTAAAAGTCCCTAAGATCCCTGGCTGAAAGACGTAACAGAACTGCAAAGTACTGGGTAACAAGAAACTGCATACTGTACTTGGCAGTAAAATACTGTTTTCTTTTTCAGTTATGAAATGTTTCTATGCTGCTTCTGATAAGGTTGCGTTAACCTTTCCTTTTAGGAACTTAGAATTTAACTCCATAATCTTACCCCATGAAGAAATTTATTAGAGTAATTCATCTGCATTGATGTAAATCCTGTTTTAAAAACAAATCTCTACAACAATAAAGAAACAAAAAATTCTGAAAAATGCTAACAAAAACATACAATGTCCATGGGGTATAAGGTTGTGATTACTGCAAATCATGAATGACAAGCAACATGACCCAAAATCCCCTGTTCCCTAGTGTGTATATAAAAATCCATGGAGCTGTCTTAAATGTAGCAGTTAAAAGGAAGCTGGCTGTTCTTTTTCAGTTAAATGTTTTGTTGGGCTCTTAAATGCTATTCAGAGTATTGTGAAGTTATCCTGATCTCTGTGAAGGGAGTTAGTATAAGTGGTCAAGAGCAACACCTACTGATTGCCGAACAAGGTTTTGGGTTTTTTTGTTTTGTTTTTGCCAGCTGCACTTGGCTTGCATGATATTCCAAAGCAGGGGTAGCCAACCTGTGGCATTAGTGCCAAGAGTAGCACAAGCAGCCTGTGGGTGTGCCAACAGCATAACAGGGAAGAAGCAGGGAGCACAATGACAGATAAGGCAGGGAGCATTGAGCTAGCAACAGAAAGAAGAGCAGCAGATCAGATAGGGAACAGAAAGAGCAGCAGATAGGGCAGGGGACAGGGATCAGAGGGGCACTTGGGGGAAGAGTGTGAGGCTTATTTGTGGCAAGCCTGCAAAGAGGTTGGCTTCCACTATTCTAAAGCAAGACATTCAGCAGAAGAGAATTTCACTGAGAGAGATGATCCAAAATTGAGGCTAGAAGCAGCAACAAACACAAACAGTATTTTTACTAACTTTAAGAATACACCAGTATCTGACAAAAAACAGGCTGCAGCCTACAGAAGCTTACACTCTCTAATGGTCCATCCTGCCTGCCTACCACACTGTTTCTTACTGCATTCAAGAACAGAACATGAAACTGTTCAGTTAGGCTAGGAAGAGACATTACACATAAACGAGTTTAAGTGATCAGAAACTGGTTTAAACCTGTAACAGAACATAAATTCAGTGCATGTAAACCAGTTTTAAAATGGCTGAAACTGGCTTAAGATAAATCTGGTTCAATGTAGTATTAGGCTTAACTGATTTGGGTCAAACTGGCTTATGGAACTTGCCCCAGACCCTGGA
>NW_017729032.1:48270495-48270751 GCF_001723915.1 Gavialis gangeticus
CCCCCCCCCCCCCCCAGCTGGAGCACTATCACTGCTCCAGCTGGCTGAGGAGTTAGAGGCCGCAGGAACAGCAGTTTCCTTGACTTTCCCCAGCCCCCCCCCTCCCCTCAAGCAGGGATTCCCCCCCTCCTACAGCATGGACCCCAGAGGCATGGACCCTAGCCTGCATCTGGTCACAGTCATGCCACCCCATGCCAGCTAACGCTGAGAGAGGGGGTGTGTGTGTGTGTGTCCAATATCACTGAGGCAAAGGCAG
>NW_017729032.1:48272047-48272619 GCF_001723915.1 Gavialis gangeticus
GAAGAGTGTGAGGCTTATTTGTGGCAAGCCTGCAAAGAGGTTGGCTTCCACTATTCTAAAGCAAGACATTCAGCAGAAGAGAATTTCACTGAGAGAGATGATCCAAAATTGAGGCTAGAAGCAGCAACAAACACAAACAGTATTTTTACTAACTTTAAGAATACACCAGTATCTGACAAAAAACAGGCTGCAGCCTACAGAAGCTTACACTCTCTAATGGTCCATCCTGCCTGCCTACCACACTGTTTCTTACTGCATTCAAGAACAGAACATGAAACTGTTCAGTTAGGCTAGGAAGAGACATTACACATAAACGAGTTTAAGTGATCAGAAACTGGTTTAAACCTGTAACAGAACATAAATTCAGTGCATGTAAACCAGTTTTAAAATGGCTGAAACTGGCTTAAGATAAATCTGGTTCAATGTAGTATTAGGCTTAACTGATTTGGGTCAAACTGGCTTATGGAACTTGCCCCAGACCCTGGATTAAGTTAAATCAGAGTCCTCCATCATCCCAGCATACTCTGCAGCCCTGGGCTGGCCAGCCCTACTCTAGGGAGCAGGGCTGCCCC
>NW_017729032.1:48272926-48285354 GCF_001723915.1 Gavialis gangeticus
GTGTGTGTGTGTGTGTGTGTGTCCAATATCACTGAGGCAAAGGCAGACAGAACAGTGTCTGCTTAGGGCTTTTTGGAGCTAATCAACAGGTCAGCTGACAACGTCCCTCCATTCCCTTCCTTGGAAAAAGCTGTTTAAGAGGAACTTGAACTAATGAGAGGCTTTTGTTTTCTTGATGGGCTGTGATAAGCTTTGTTATCAGCACCCTGCTGGCTCCCTTGCCTGTCAGGTTTGCTGCAGACAGTAGGAAGAAGCAGGGAGAGGGAGATTGAAAAACTTAGTATCATCAACAGATGCATGCAGTGCATGCAAGCACTCATCCCTCCCCCACCTCCCTTTTGCCTCAGAGTGCTAGCTGGAGGCCAGGGTCTGGCAACACTTCCTACCCTTTGAACAACAAGCTGGGAAAAGCCTAGGACTGTACAGGCAGGGTGACAGTGTAAACCCCTCCCTAATCAGAGCTTCCTGCTGGGGCCTGGCCACACACCCCCTCACCTCAGCACCATACAAGGGAAGGGAGGGCTGCTCTAGCACCCCCCAGCTTCTAGCCTGCCTTTCCTGATGTAAAAGTGAATGTCTATCCACTTGCAAATCTGTTCAAGCTCTGCCAGTTAGACTAACCTACAAAGAGTGATTCAATTTAGGCGCAAGCTTTTGGAATGTCTGCCCTAGCCTTAGTGCTAAGTAAGAAGACAAACTCGAGGTGAAAATTCCATAGTTAAATGACAATATTAAGTAGCATGCAATCAAGTTCTCCATGCCTACCCAGTATATAAAGCAGGACTAGAAAACGGAACCATATGGCAGATAAATATATCCTAAAGGGGATCAGCAGCCCAGGCAGATATGGTTGAAAGCTGTTATCTAATGGTTGTATAGTACCTATTTGAATTAAATCAATAACTCCAGTTCAGTTCTTAATGGAGACATATCCATATTAGAATGGGTACACAAGAACAGCTGATTAACATCAGCAGCATAGGGCAGTGATTTGTTTTTCCAAAGCCTTTACATTGTGATCATCCTTGGTGCTAGAGGATGATAGCTTAAGGGTGCTAAAGACTAAGTTTTAACCAACATTACAGTAGAAAGTGAAATTTAAAAAAAAGAGAGAAGGATAAAATGCACAGGAATTAAGTAATTCCAGGTTTACTTTCACTAGAAAATGGTTGCACTAAGGATGGTTTTCATTATAGTTCTCCCTTCTCTGTACATTCTTAATTGCACACAGCATTAACAGAAGCAACACATGCACAATAGATTTCAATTAAATATTTCCCTTAAATTAACGTATCAAACTGAAAATAAATTGTATTTGAAATGTATATACCAGGCATGATATATAAAAGTCAGGGGCAGCAGGGCAGGCTCTATGAGGAGAGGCTAAGGAACCTGAACCTGTTCAGCCTTCACAAGAGAAGGCTGAGAGGGGATCTGGTGGCCCTCTGTAAACTAGCCAAGGGGGACCACAGCAGGCAATGGGAGAGTCCCTGTTCCCCCAAGCACTACTGGGAGTAACAAGGAATAACGGCCACAAGTTGACAGAGAGTAGATTCAAGCTAGATATCAGGAGGTGCTACTTCACAGTCAAGGCAGCTAGGATCTGGAGCCAACTTCCAAGTGAATTAGTGCTGGCTCCTACCCTGGGGGTCTTCAGAAGGAGGCTGGATAGAAACCTTGCTGGGGTCGTTTGACCCCAGCATCCTTTCCTGCCATGGCAGGGGACTGGACTTGATGATCTGCTCAGGTCCCTTCCGACCCTACTAACTATGAAACTATGAAAGTATTTTTATTTATAATACATTTGTACATTACCTCAAACAATAAGTTTGTAAAAATATAACTGCAAAAAACCACATGCCACAAGGGGGCACAGTTGAACTGCATTTCTTTACCATGCAAAGAGAAGCCATTAACTTTTGTTCTCACATAACTATACAATTATATTTTTGGGACAAAGCCGGATGGCAAGAATGCCGCTTCTTATTCTAATTTCACAGGGTGCATTTTTTCATTACATTACAATCCAGACTGCTGTTTAATCAATTATCAATCTTCAGCCAATACAGAGATTTCTGAAATAGTTTTACAACATAAATATGAAGTATGAAAATGAAATAAAATCCTCTCTCCCTAATTAAAAATAATAATAAATAAAGACGACATTACTATTTCTTATTAGTACATAAAACATTAATTCACAAGGTGATACTTTCCAAAGTCTGAACACTGGAGAAGGGACAGTAACACACGGCATGCTATGTTATAACAAAATTCTTCAGAAAACCATACTGTGACCTTGAATTCTAATTCTAGATTGGGTTTTACTAACATGGGACTTACAGCATTTCAAATGTATATTTGCTTTGCCTAAGAAAGGTCCATTACTTAAGTTATTTTATTACCTCCTAGTGTCACGTTGCCATGAAGAAACCGTCCTTGATAAATAAGCCGCAGAATATTTGGACTGCTGACCTGTTCTTCTTCCCAATCTGAAAGAGAAGCAAGGGAACTCTGAAGAATAGATTTAATTATATATATCTTTGGTTTATTTCCCTATAACCCAGGATACAGAGGAAAAAACTTTAGACTTGAAGCTACAACACCCAAATGTTTTTCTGTATTTACCAGGTGACCCTAGATAGTCTACTACTATTAACAGCATAAATACTATTAGTATATTTCACAGATCGTTTATGAATTTTAATTAATACTTAAAAGGTATTTAAGTATTAATCAAATAATAAGTGACAAGGAAAATTCTGTTTTCTTTCAGACTTGGAATCCATTTGACTTCCTTTAATTTCTTCCTCTTTAAGATTCTCCAGCTACTCTATCTATCCCCTGCATTCAACCAGATAAGTTCAGCCTTAGTCTAGTAATGAAAACCAGCCATTTACGCAATAGCAACACCGCTGCTTGCTGGTTTAGAATAGGATTAAGTCAGAAGTGTGCTCTTCTCATCCAACACTACCAAGCATCCCACAAAACTAAATTTAGCTAGCTAAATGTCCAGAGGGTTAAACAAACTAAGAACCCTGAAATTCATGATAAAATTGAATGCTTAGGAACCGACCTCATAGAAGAGCCACCTATTGATACATTTTAAGAAATTTCTGACACCACAGTATCAGCACACGGTTGATGGATAGCAAATGATTTTCTGCAATAAAAATGCATCTTTTCATAAAATATTTATGCTTCAGTAGGTTTACATTGACAAACACATAATTTATCATTGCCTTTTGAAATTCCTGCTGTAATTTTTAAAGCCATTACGTGAATCTACATTAAGCTTTAAGGGTAAATATTGTAAGTTATTAACATAATTAATTTAAATCCGGTCTTTGGAAATCTAAATATTTCTTAGCTGACCAGATATTTTATGCCACCTGTTCACAAATCTGCTTCTATTCTGCTCCATCTACTTCCTTCCTTTCCTTTTTTGTGTCTTTGTAACATAGTGTTATCAGAGTTGGTACCTTTGTTTGAATATGACAGGGCCATGCTGTGAGCACTTCTGCTATGGCCTCAAACTTTCAACCTCTGGGCTGGTCAACCATGTACCTTAGCACCTAGCCCCCACTCCATCTACTGTAGCATTTATATATCAAACATAAAACATTCAAAAAAGGATAAAAAGGAGCAAAACCTAATCTGTTTGGATAGAATACACAACTGACATCCACAGAACAGGAACAGGCATCCAAAGGGAGAGAAACTGAAACAGGGAGCATTAAAAAAAAATACTGTGAAAAGTGTATGAAAAGACTTCTGGGAGAAAAAACAGCAGGAAGAGAAGAGTGAAAAAGAACTACTAAAATCAATGTCAGTTCAGATTTAATGCACCAAGAAAAATGACGTTTAGAAGGCTGCACAGTACTACATGGGGTCAGGAGTAACATCAGCATAGAAGATTGACTAGGAAGTGTATAGAAGTGGTAATATTTACCAGCTGCCTTAGAAAATTTAAGTCACAGTATAAGGTAGTTCTAGTTGTCTGATTCTATCTGAAATTTGGAATATTTTCTGTCTATTGCCTGTTTTAATTGTAGCACAGTTCAGTGAAGGCACCATCATTGGTATGCTGTACACTGGTAATGGCAACCCTTGGATATACCCTAAGTCAGCGCTTCTCAAAGTGGTGGTCTGTGGACCAGCCACTGGTCGCCAATCCACAGCGAGTTGCCAGGAAAGAAAGAAATATATTTTCAGAAGCATAACATTGATATGCCATAGCACCACAGTTCGTACGTTACAACACTCCAGGTGATGTCACGTTATGCAAGGTCAGGAATGAAAAAGAAACAGCTGGTTGCGCATTTGGTGTAGCGTTGTTACACACAGTTGCTGCCACTGGCTGAACTGGACACTGGTCCCTGGCCCACTGGAAAAAAAATTGCCAGTCCGCCACATCAGATAGTTTGAGAAGCACTGCGTTAAGTCATTAGTATCAATTCTTGATCTGCTTTTTTGCAGGGGGAGGGATTGAATCCTTTCTCCATAATTTTCTGACTTTAAGACTACCAAATTGAGCCAGATGAAGTGCTAGAATGATGCAACAAAGCAGCCAGAAGACAGAAAGATAACTCTGGTACAGTAATCCCTATTAGCTAACCTACCATGTCCTCCATCTATTTAATCTTTGCTCTACAATTCTTTTCCCATTAACAGTAAACTTCAGATTTTAAAATGCCTACGATGGAAGGGGGAAAAAAGTCTATAAGAAAAAACCTAGGAGAAAGACTGCAGTTGGAAAAAAAAAAAAAGAATAACGACTATCAGTTGATCATCAAAAGAAAATTCAGTTCTTCCAGCAATGCTGGAGAGATGGAGTTTAAGTATGCTCTCCACTCCATCCCCTAATCACATTACATGGGATGGCAGCATTTTCAGTAGCTCATGTAGGTAAATATATCCTATCTAGACAGGTTTCGTATCTTTAGACGCTTTTTAAAAATCATTTACTTTTAGATAATGTTGCATTCATGAAAGCCAGAGAAGGAGTGTGATTAAGGTACTCAGCTGGTTTATAGGAGACCCAGGTTCAGGTACCTACTCGACCTGATTCAGAGCAGTAACTCAAAACTGGGTCTACATCACCTCAACCCATCATTCACTCCAAAAACCAAAACCTAATATCCCCCCACTCCCTCAACCTCTCAGTCTATTTCAATATGAAATTGAGAATCCACTGAATTCTCATACTTTGGGGGAAATAGGGAAAACTGTTTCCTACCCAGTTCTATTCATTTACCTAAACTACGTGAAGGGTATATAACATTGTCTGTTTTAGTGGCTGGCAATATACTAATCTCTGATTCAGTGATGTAAAACTAGAGTGTCTCCAATGTCAGTGAAGTTACTGATTATTGTATTTTGAAGGTGGTATAGATATAGTCTACAAAGGTGCATATCACAAGCTTTCACAAACCTAAATTCATTTTGTCAGATGTTGTGAAAGGGCAGCATAGAGCAGAGTATGAAGTAGAGTAAGTGATCACTGATGATTACAATACAATAGGTGGGAGAGCAGGAGGGAAGGGAATGGGGAGGTGGAAAGGAGTCATCCTGTAAGAGACATTATAAGCAAACACCACATAGGAACAAAAAGGGGCAACAAAAGCTAATCCAGGTAATGGGAAAAGAATCCCTCTTTAAACCATACCCATCATTTGTAGACTGTAGATTGATTTCTTCCAATATCCTGTTCAAACTGTTTTTAAAAACGTTTTCTGCCTTAGAACAGCAATCCTGAGGTTAGCCATGAAGTGTCCATGGAGGTTGAGTGTGTTCTGCCACAGGTTTGTGCGTCTTTCTGCAGTTGATGCCGTATCAGTGGCAGACCATGTTTGTATACATCTTAAAGACTCTATTCAGGCAGTGCTGACAGAGTCAACTGACTTTGTGGGTTACTATCATCTCCCTGATTCCTGCTAAGCTTTGTCCACTCCACAGGTGTCAATGACCTCCTGTCCCTTTTAATTGTCTTGATAGTCCAGTATTCAAAACTACCTACTCTTCTGGGTGAGTTAGCCATTCCTGGTAATCTCTCTCTATTTCACAGCCCTAAAGACTGACTATAGCAAAAAAAACTTAACCCGCATGTGGCAATATTAACTCAGGTGTAGAAGTGATTGACAGTGAAGTACTGGATACACTGTCAAGATGCTCAAGAAGGCTAAATTTTGTTTTTGAATCTGAATAAGAGATATACATTCAACTATAACAGGGGTGGCTCAAACTCTGCTCCCTGGGCCAGATCTGCTCTGCAGTGCCATGGCTCCCCACAGGTCCAGAAAAATCGGTGGCAAGGCAATGGTGCCACTGCTCCTCTGCTGCCAAATTCCAGACCCATTGGAAGCCCCGGGCCCTGTATTCTGGATTGGCACCCGATTCCAGTGTGCAGGGCTGGTTGGGGATGGCACCTGGCCCCAGGACCCAATCCCAGCACACAGGAGGGCAGGAGAGGACAGCATTGGGGCCCCAGGGCCCAATCCCAGTGCGCAGGGCAGAGAAGAGGCAGTGCGAAGCCCCAGGGCCCTACCACTGAACTGTAATGATTACAGGAGTAACAACACAATATCTTTTTGGCTATTTTACGTCTAGTGTATTTTGTTTTCTTAAACTTTATATATGCTCTAGCAAATTAGTGTACACTCCAACAGTTATTTTTGTCTTGATCTTAAACTGAATAACATGGTGCTAGCCCCCTAGCATATTAGTAAAGCTTCTAGTTTCTTTAAGCCGAGAAAAATGTGCATTGTGTTTTATGTGATGTGCCACATCCTCTGCACTCCCCTTTTCAAAATCCTGGATCTAACCATGCACCCACCCTCACCAACACTCTGCAGAGCAGTTCAATGCTACTGCGAATAAAGGCCAGCTTTAAGTAACTCCTTTAACAAAGAGAGGAGTTTTCAAATTTCCAAGTGAGAGATTAATTGCTACTTTTAAGCGTTCCTAAGCAATGAGCATCTGTAAAGAATTTCAGATTTGCTGCAATTTAAAAAGAATTTCATTTTCTACCTCTAAGAACCAACCTAATATAGACCAAGTGACTGAAAGATGAAGGGAGGTGATCACAATTACAGCAACAAATGTAGGCACCGTACTTCTCCCTAACACACAAGCATGGCCAGCAGGAGCCATTTGTTTTCCTCAAATTTTACACACCCATCCACCCACTCACCAATCTGTAATCATGTTCAGGCTAAAAGCAACTTCCCTGGTACATGTTGTATACTATCATCATGCTTTAACTTTTTGGCAATTTCTCCTTAAGCTCCACAGAATTGCTTTTTTTTTCTTTCAGAAAATGCAATTTTTTTTGTTATGAGTAAAATGCACTAATCCCAGTTTTAATTATGGTTTCACACATCTGAAATAAGTTTCATCAAATGGAATATTAATTAGATGCACTGACACGAGATAAAAGTAAAACAATCAACATTTCTGATCCTATATTACATACCATTCTTTGTACACCAATAGCTAGGTAGGATGTTGACTTGAAACTGCAATGTAATATGCCCAAGAGTATATTTAAAAGACAAAGTCTCACCGTTACTAATTCAGAGAAATGCACACAATCCCCCCATCCCAGCCAAGTTAGTCTGATTCTATCAACAGTGTTCTATGGGGGGACGAGATGGGACAGGATGGGACAGGACAGTGCATTACCAAGTCTTCAAATACCTAAAGGGCAATTACAGAGAGGGTGGAGATGGGCTTTTCTTTGTGACCATAGGGGATAGGACTAGGAGCAATGGCTTCAAGCTGCAGCAGGGGAAATTTAGGCAGAAGATTAGGAGAAAATTTCTGACTATGGGGGTGGTCAAGGATTGGAAAAGGCTACCTAGAAAACGTGTGGAATTTCTATCCTTGGAAATTATCAAAAGAAGGTTAGACACTTGGCTGAGATGGTTCAGTCATGGATGAGACTGTCTTGACCAGGGGGCTAGACTAGATGATCTCATAAGGTCCCTTTCAGTCTTACCTTCCTATGATCTTACAAGCACATTACAATAAGGCATAGCAAATATCAAAGTGCTATACCAGACAATCTGTTCAACTAGATCAATTGTATTAAACAAGCACCTCTCTCAATACCTAATGCTTCAAAAGACCACAATCCACTGTCTTTATGTGCACTGTGCCAAACAGGTAATGTGATATCAGAGCCTAAAATAATTCTTTCTGACCTTCAAAAGAGACCACTTTAAGGCCCCCAGGTTAGATTACTGATACTCAGTTCTTCAGCAAAAAAACAGTTACTTATATTTCTATACACTAGCATTCCAGTAATATCATGGTAGTCCAACTAGAGGCCCTGGGCCAAAGGATTAAGTTGAAGTCCCCCAGGCTCCTGCCTGGCTGCCACTCCCCCATCATTCTGGGTGAAACAGAGGCTTCCCCCTCTTTTCCCTGGATGCCACTTCCTGCCTCTGCTTCAAGAGGGCAGTGCAGTATGGTGAGTGGCATAGGGAGTGTGCTCAGGGCAGACATAACTTGTGCAGCAATGAGGGCATGACCACAAAGGCACATATTTGTGTGTGGGGGTGGGGAGGGAGAAATCATGCTTGCATGCTCCCAGGGATGGGGGAGTGGAAATTGAACTTGTGTATCCACATGGTGCAGCAGTGGAGGGGGATTATACCCACGTGAGCACATGGTGCAATGAGGTGGGGTGGAGTGTCTGTGTAGACCGGTAGTCTGCGACTCAACTGGTGTGGCATGCACGACACGTGGTTCCCACTGGTGTGGCCTCTGGGAAGTTGGACAGCTTTCAGTGTATTTTAAAGCAATGGCATCAAACATTTGGCCCCACAGGCTAGATCCTGCCTGTGGAACTGCTATATGTGGCACACCAGGTTACTGGTGGGCCACTAGAAGTTAGGGAAACCCCCTCACCCCTACTTGCTGCCATAGTGGCCACAGCAGCTATCTCTATGCCCTGGACTAGATCCAGCCCATGAAGAGTCCCACAGTCTGGCCCTGGGCCCCAGGTGACCAAGTTTGACGTCCATGTTAAAGTACTGAAGTAACACCAAGGGTTTCCTCCAGCAGAGAATATATTTTTGTTAGTCATATTCAATGTAGTTTTCTCAATTCTGGCTAGCCTCCCAACAGATTATGAGGCAGGGAGGAAAGTTCTTGATTAATGTTTGTTAAACAACTGACACACAGGCTCTCTTAATTTAGAATACCATTATGCATAACAGAGATACTATTCAATAATTTGAAATTATACTCATTTTTCCTTCACATCTTCTAATGCTTCTTACAAGTTCCTTGCCTTTCTCTAAACATTACTATTGTAACAAGTCCTTTCCAAGATAATGTAATAAAAAATAAGATGATACTTGTGGTTTAACTGGCCTTGTTTTTCTTTACCAATTGTTAGACAAAAGCTTTTATATCTAATGCTTCATGATCAATTTCCAGTTACTATATCTGTTCCAAGTCAATCAAGAAAACAAATATGAAAGGAATGTTTGCAAAAGGGCAATAAAAACAAGGGTTGAAAAAAAAGGAAGAGAAATATCAGAATTAAAGCATCTTTAATATGCACGCACACAAAAAAAAGACAGGTACACATACACACACTCAAAACATTCAACTTAAATACTGAGACCAATAATTAACATTTCAGTCAGAAAAACAAGTGAGGTTGCTAACTAAGCAGCCTGAGCTCTGAAGAGCACAAAATAAAGTACTCACCCATTGGCCAGTTGTCATATACATGCTTTGCGATATCTGCAGCTGAGTCGTTTGGTGAAAATAAGAACTCTTTCGTTTTCCCACTTACCAAAATGAGGCGCAAATTTATCTGCAAAGAAAAAGACAACATCAGGAAAGGAGCACCACACAAATAAACTATTTAATTATAAAAGTATAACAACTTTATATTTCTTTCTTCACCGATTTAGCATCAGTCATAAGTGTGGTCTAAAGGGGGAAAAAAACCAAGCAAGCACAATGTTTTAATACAGTAGTAAAACGCACAAAAAATGTTAGACAGGAGGGAGATATCATAGATGAGTCAATCCGATAAGTTAAATTAACAAAAATATTTAAAGGTTCTTAAAATGTGACCATTAGAATGCATAGATAAAACTGTATTTAACAAACAGAAAGTATCACAAGAACAAATAAGTTCAGCAAGAAGTCATATCACTTAATACTCATCTTCTCTTGTCTGTTATTTTTTTTTTGTAGATAAGGAAGACAAGTCAGTCAACAATTTCTTGATGTGGGCAACTTAAACTGAAATCCTGCTTCTAAAAATTCAACTTTAACTTCTTCTGAGGCCCCTCTCCTCATTCTTATATCTGGGGACCTGGACTGTGGGTTTTACCACAGGGATTTAATGCAACATCAAAAGAGCCTCCTGCCTGGTGTCTTATGCATCTTGGGGCTCTGAATCCTTTAAATCTTCCCAACTCACAGATTCACTTTCCTCCCAACGAGACTAACTAATTCTTCTTGTTTTGTATGGCTGACTTGGAGCAATAATTAGAAGTCCAGTTTAAGATTAGTTAACCAATCTAATGGTCTTGAGGAAAGGGAATGTAGTTCTGCAATGTCACCATCAAATCTGCATAGAAGGCAGTGTTATGTGGTCCACAGTTTGATCAGGATTGCCAGAGTCACATTTTGCAGAACTTATAATACACCATTTGTGCATCAAGTGACCACAGCAGCCATGCCTGGTTCGGAACTGATTTTAAGCCTTTAATGTTTCTCACGGAAGGTCAAAACCAGGAGGGCTTATTGTTGGGTCGGAAATTAGATGTTTATTCCAAACGGTGGTTTCATTCCATGCTTTCCTGCTGCACTGCCATGGCCTATGAGGGCGTGTACACTTTAATAACTAATTATTACACTACCTTAGAATCTTAGTGACATCATAATTCTGTCTTATCTCTTTTACCCAGATACTGAAGTTATGCAATACCACATAGAGCAACTTATTCAGACGTTATCCCCGCCCATTCAGTTCAAGCATTACTGCATCCAACACTAGAATATTATACATGTTGTTTTTCATTAAAGCCTGCTTTCTATTCTCAAACAAAATTTTTGATAACATTTCTGTTCAAGTCAGTCCTAGTTCCATAGTTGGTAGGGTTGGAAGGGACCTGAGCAAATCATCTAGTCCGACCCCCTGCCATTGCAAGAAAGAGTACTGGGGTCAAATGACCCCGGTGAGGTGTTCATCCAGCCTCCTCTTAAAGACCCCCAGGGTAGGAGCCAGCACCACTTCGCTTGGAAGTTGGTTCCAGATCCTAGCCGCCCTGACAGTGAAGTAGCGCCTCCTGCTGTCTAGTCTGAATCTACCCTCTGCCAGCTTGTGACTTATTTCTAGTTACTCCTGGTAGCACTCAGGGGAACAGGGGCTCCCCCAGTGCCTGCTGGTCCCCTCTAACTAGTTTGTAAATGGCCACTAGATCCCCCCTCAGCCTTCTCTTGTGGAGGCTGAACAGCTTCAGGTCCCATAGCCTCTCCTCGTAAGGTCTGCCCTGCTGCCCCCTGACCATGCACGTGGCCCTCCTCTGGACCCTCTCGATGCTGTCCACATCTCTCCTGAAGTGCGGCGCCCAGAACTGGATGCAGTACTCCAACTGCAGCATGACCAGTGTCACACAGAGGGGGAGAACCACCTCCTTGGACCTGCTTGAGATGCATCTGTGGTTGCATGACAAGGTACAGTTGGCCTTCCTGACCATGTCCCCAGTCGGCCCATGTTCATTTTGGCATCAACGATGACTCCAAAATCCTTTTCTGCCTCTGCACTGATGAGAAGGGAGTTCCCCAGACTGTAGGTATGCTGCTGGTTCTTCCCCCCAAGGTGTAGTACCTTGCACCTGTCAGTGTTGAAACCCATCCTGTTCTCATCCACCCATCCCTGCAACCTGTCTAGGTCCGATTACAGGCTATTCCTCCTTTCTAGTGTGCCCACATCCCCCTACATCTTAGTGTTGTCTGCAAATTTGAACAGGGTGCTTATCACCCCCTCGTCCAAGTCGGATGAAGATGTTGAACAGTGCAGGCCCGAGGACCGAGCCCTGCGGAACCCCACTGCCCACATCCCTCCAGGTCAAATAAAACCTTTCCACCACCACTCATGCCCCAGCACTATTATTTACAATCAAAAGCAACTATACGCCTCATGCCTACTGATTTCCATGGAAGTCAGCAACCTAAATATCTGTATACACATTTGTCCTAGGAGTTTAAGTCCTATTGACTTTTAATGTAGACACCATTTTGTTGGTGCCCATAAGTGTGTTGCTCTCAAGCACTTTTTGCCACCCACCCAATCCAAAAATGAGGCCTGGAAGTTGCACTGAGGGCATACCCCTTCCCTGGAACTGCCCTCAAGATCCATCTTAGCACAGTCAGGAGTACAGAAGCAGCGTACA
>NW_017729032.1:48290354-48301949 GCF_001723915.1 Gavialis gangeticus
CCCTCAAGATCCATCTTAGCACAGTCAGGAGTACAGAAGCAGTGTACATACTTATGTCACTTTGCAAGTAGGATTCAGGTACCAGCTGCAGTAGAGGCCAATTTTGTATAAATTCAGGGAAAAGGTTACTGTGATCCACTATAAAAATGCTTCAAGAAAAGCTACCAAAGGGTGTACTGATATATCTATATATATTAGACAGACTGAAGTTTTGATTTTTGTCTGAATAAGTATCACTGAATGAGCAGAAGCTTAAATTCAGGAAAGCGTTTTGGGGTTTTTTTTATTTCAAAATTAAATGCAAGTAGTTGACTATCATGTCCAAGTTGTTAACACATCCCTGGAAACCAAGACTGCAGTAGATCAAGTCAACAGGACTGACGTTCCTACTGCCAAATGTACTGCATGCTTCCTAAAATATGTTGAGGACACCTCCCATTCCTCAGCAGCTCTCTACATATGTTGTTCCTATCTGCTTAAGCACCATATGAATTTAAGTCCTTCACGGTTGCACACACAGGTGTGGCAGATGTACAACTATTAGGAATACAGTTACTCCATCACTTGCTACCTCACAGCCCAAGATCCATGAAGCAATAATTTGAGTATCATGTGTAACAATAAAAAGTGATGCTCTGCTGGATTCTAAACCATGTCTTCAATGGTTAAAGACTCCCTTGTTATGCTGAAAACGGGAGCTTGAGGACAGGTTGTGGCTGAAAGCTCTACAAGACCTCTGTCTCCACTCCACTGCCCTCCGTCTTAAGTTCATCTAGCAATTAAGGATGAGCAAAAAAGTTGGTTACCATACAAACTGGGTACGTCTGCATGAGATGCTGACTGCGCAGCAGCCGAAAAATACTGTGCAGTAGCACATCACAGCACGGATAGTGCTAATATGCTACTGCACAGTATTATTTGGCTACTGTGCAGTAGCGTCACCTAAAGGATCGTCACCGGTGCTACTTTGCAGTAACTCTAGTTACTGCACATTTTAGTACTTGCTAATACAAGTATTAAATAAATGTGCAGTAACAACTGTGCAGTAGACATGCCCACTGAATAGCTAGTTTTTCCTCTCTTCCTTGAATTTCTGCCACAAAACATGTTTTCTCTCATTAAAGGCTACAGCCTCTCTCTCTCTCTCTCTCAGGCTAGTCCAATTGTAACACTTTTCTTTAGTGGGTAAAAGCACCACCACGACCACTGTGAGAAACGTTTTTTATTTCTACAATAGTGACTACTGGAACTGGAAGTCAATCTTAAAATAAAAAGACCTTTTTTAATTTAGGGTCAGATAGACATGATAATTATACTGTCTTCAAAGGGAGGATGAAGGGGGATATACCACGATTCAGCTAGTTTGGCTATCTGCTCAATCCTACAGTAAGTAGAAGCTAAAGCTCAATACATTTACACCTGCTTCCATCAGGAGTAAAATTACTGCAGTTTACCTTCATCTGCTGTCAGACAGGAGCAGAGAGATGAAACTGTTAAAAAAATCCTCTGATGTGTGTTCGTAAGTGGCAAGTCCCCTGGTCCCCCAACTTAAAACAGTATTATTTTTTCATCTGACTGCAGCCTTGGAGTGCATGTGCAGATTTTACTGTGCACCAAGAAATTGCCAAACAATCTTAAAAGTGACGGGAGGGTCACAATCTAAAATATGTACATTGTTACTTTTCTAGGCGTGAACAGCTTGATCACCATGGGCACCTATACATGAGCAGCAACACTGCTCTGGTGCACTGTAATTGCAGCGCACTGGAGTAGGCTTGATTAATCGAGCCTTTTGCAGAGTAGCAGTTACTGCACTCCAGAAGACTCCAGCGTTTTATGTATCAGTGTCTCACTCAATGCATCAGTGTACCACTTAAAAATGGCAACAGGGGCCACTTAAACTAAAGCTCGTCAAATGAGCTTTAGTTAAAGCGACCCTGCCACATTTTTGAACACAGGGGCACTGATACACAAGACGCCGCAGGCGCTTTAATTAGAGCGGCTTTTGGAGCCACTCTAATTAAAGCCCTCTTCCTCCACCCCATGAAACGAATCCTCAAGCATTACCCAAGATTGGGCTGGATGACCTGAGGAGATAAAGACAGACAAGCCTTCAGCTTGACACAATCTCTATGCTGAGAAAAGTATTAAGAGCAGAGCCCTAGTATGAATCACAGAATGTATTCTCCACTTAAAGGAACATCAGGAAATGGCATATTTTCTTCTGCTGCTGCTGTTTTTTGGCTTATTCGCCACACTACTGGAACAGACTATAGAAAATAAGTTATGAAAGTGAAAGTAAAATTAATTTGAACACTTCCATAGGGGTTGGGGGAGATCCCTTGAATTTGTTTACCTGGACAATGGAAGGTGAACATAAGCAACATAAATGAAAAAAATGAATTAAACATTCATTTATATTTGTCCAACTTCATCTGACGGCATTGGTTGTAGCTGTGTCGGTCTAGGGACACAGGCGGACAAGGTCAACCTCATTTGAAAGATTCATTTGAGAGATTCAAACAATCCCATGATTACTAAAAGATTCCCTAAGCAAAGCTGACAAACTTTTAAGGGGTATGCTATAATATACAGACAGATTGAAGTTTTTATTTTTGTCTCTGAGCAACTCTCACTGGGTATTAGTCAAAGCCTGAAGTCCTAGTATACTCAAGGACATGGTACACCAAGTGCAGCTAACAGCTGCTCTTACAAAGGGTTAAGATTATTTTTAGACAAGCAAACATACCAAATGTATCTGAAGCATATGGCACTATAAATTTAAAATCACTTTTTTTCTCACTCTTGGCTTGAAGGAATTTTACTGTTCAGTGTTGTGTACAAGTGTCCCAAGTAGTTTGGATCAGCAAACCCAATCTTTAAACTCTTCTTGCGGCACCCAAAAGTGTTAACAGCATGCAACCACTATGTTGTTTCTTCTGCAGACTTACTTATCTGAAATTCTTTCAAAATACACTAATGCAAATAGAAACAAGTCATTTAGATCCATTACCACAATCTTTCTAAAACAGGGGTGGGCAATTATTTTGGGCGGAGGGCCACTTACTGAGTTTTGGCAAGCCATCGAGGGCCGCGTGACAGGCAGCCCAGGGCAGATAAATATTTTCTAAATTTTTTAGGGGCCCTGCGGGCCAGACAGAATGGCCTACCGGGCTGCATCTGGCCCATGGGCCGCATTTTGCCTACCCCTGTTCTAAAAGATAGTAGGCAAACTGGAGGCATGCATGCACTGGAGGGAGAAGTAGATGAGGTCATGGAGGAGATCTCCAATACAGCGGTAGTCCATTTAAGATCTCTAAGCATGTGGAATGATTCTCAGAGGCTTGATATAAAGTATTATCACATCTCACAAAGAGCTGCAATAAAATTTAACTCCTATCTCTACACAAAAAAGTTCTCTCCCTTCCCTCTTCAACAAAGGTGGTCTTGTCTTTGTTATGCCTTTTGTACTTTTCATTATTAGAATATTGGCAAGTTTGTTCCTTCACGAGGGATAATAACAACAAGGCTTTTAATTCTATTTTGGAGGCTACAAAAATGGGGTTCCTACCTGTTGCTGCAGGTAAATAGACTCAGGATCATAAAACTTAAGTTTCTGTATTGCTTTAGCACAAATGGAATGTTATTGACGAAAGGTTAAAGGAACCAACAATGTCAGAAGTGGGATTAAGTGTCATTTATGGAATAGATCCACTTTATTTACTTTTTTCAATAGCAAACTATTAATGGAACATTTGTATGTTAAAAATCTCCCAAGTTACCAACTTCATAGCTATGTCTCCTGAACTCAGCTACATAGCACATGCACACTGCAGCCTTATAAAAGGTCTTATTAAATAGTGTGGCACAATAAAGATACTCAACTAGTATCTCTAACTGCTGTATGATCACAATGGAAATGTGGGTTATGAACAAGCTAGAGCAAAATTTTTACTCAAAGAGGTTTTATTTAAAAACTAGTTCTCAACAACGTTATTATGAGCTGCTGCTGCTGCTAAAGGGGCAATACTTCTGGGAGAACTTATATGAACTTGTTTTCAGGCTCAAATAGAGGAATGTGCAGTCTCACCCAACAAATACTGATAACCCAACTTTTTTTTTTTTACCTTCAAATATGCCAACATTAGAACTGAAATGAGACCACTTAATATTAAATGCAAAATGTTATGTTCTGTTGAAAATGCAATCAATCAGAACATGAGAACTATGTTTATAAGGATTATATTTACACAGTAAGGAAGTTGATTACTCTTTACCTCCCTTCCCTTCGAGCAGGTGAAAATTCTGCTGAAACTCACAATATAGATTTATTACCGAAGTAAGGACTAAAGAGAAAAAAAAACAGAGTTTTTTTTTCCCCACAGCCAGTAATTATTTTTGCTTCCAGTAGGAGATGGCTTACAATATAGCAAAGTATTTGAGAGCATTAAAGATAAAAATCTGGTTTCTGCTTTAAAGGTCACTTTCTGTATCCTGTAATCTTGGCATGATGACCTAGTTGTGGGTGAAAAAAAGCTTTAGAATAAAGGAAACTGATAAAGTATAAACCAGAATAAAAAAAATAGGAGGTAAAGTTAACACTGCTTTTAAACACCAAAATGGGATTTTAACTGCTGCTCTAGCAACTGAGTAGGAATCTAGACCAATATTTTCAAAACTGACTTCTCGTGCCCAACTTGAAAAAGCTATTAAGGGCCCTAGGGAGAAAGGAGCAGGTACTCAACACTTTCAAGGAATCAGGACATTTTAGAATTAGCCCAAGTTGCATGCTCCAAAATTGAGGCACTCAAAACATTACTAGTCATTTTTTCAAATGTTAGCTTTTCCATCTGCTAAACCAGCAGCAAAAGAGGCCAAAGCTGTTAGTATGTTAAAATGAAGTCATGGGACAATTCTGTTCTATAAGTGTTTTCATAAATATGAAGGCGGCAAATTTCAGACTAACACTGCTAACTACTTCTCTCAGCTCATAAATAGGAAGTATAACTAAATTGTTTAGCTCAGTGATACTTAACCTTCTAGCCCAGAGGTGGGCAAAATACAGCACATGGGCCACATCCGATTCAAGGAGAGACTTTGACGGGCCTGCAGTGGGTCTCTCAGTCCCACCTGGCCAAGGTGGCATCCGGCCTGTGGCTCACATCCTGCTACCCCTAGGCATGCAGTGGGGCTGGGACAGCTCTTTCTGGTTCCTGCCACTGGGCCCAGCCCTATGGGGACCGGTGGGGACCCATGCACACAGCCCTGACCTTGGCCCGCCCTATGCCCAGCTCCAGACCTGCCAACCAGCTCCAGACCAGACAGGACCCACACACATAGCACTGATCCTGACCCGCCCATGATAAGCAACAGCGGCAACACACAGGGAAAAAAAAACGTTGCTGCTGGGCCCTTCTTGTTGCAGCCACCTGGAGCTCATGTGTGGGCTGCCCAGCAGCTAGGAAGGCCCAGCAGCAGCAAGGGGGCGGGGGAGGCAGCTGATTTTCCCTTCTGCCCAGCAGCAGCTTTTGACTGGTGCCGTTGCTCGTTGTGGGCAGGCAAGTCTAGAGCGGGCACAGGGAAGGCCAAGGCTGGAAACAGAGCTGTGCGCTTGGGTCCTGGCTGGTCCAGAGATGGTCTACTCAAGCTGGGGTGAGCCCAGAGCAGGTATGGAGTAGGCCAGAACCAGGGCCTTGTGCTCAGCTGCTGCTGGGTATTGGTGGTGGCAGCAGTGAGAGAGGAGCTGCAGGACCCACAGGCTCCAGGTTTGGTGAGGTTTTGCAGTGGGGAAGGGGGATGGGAATGCTGACCAGCCTGCAACAGCTCCCCAAAACTGCCTATGTGGCCTGAGGGCCACCCCTATTCTAGCTCACAGGCCAGATAAATAGATGAGTGATGCAGGACTGGTCCACAAGCCAGATCCTATGGGCAAGGTCGTGGGGGAAATCTGGTACACTACTCCAACTCTGTGTGCCAGATCCAGCCACAGTCTAAGCCTGCCTACCAGTACAATCCATCATACACAGCCACATCATCCAGCCTGCAGGGCTCTCAACGGTTCTGGAAATTTGGCAATGGGAGAGTGATGGCAGCAGCAACTGCCATGGCTCTGGCAACTATTGCTGTCACCACTCCCATACTGCAAACATTTCCAGATCCCAAATTTCTGGACCCATACAGTCTCATAAGTTGAATGATGTAGAATGGAGGTAGGTCCACCTAGAAGGCAGTGGTTGAGCAGCACTGGTTTAGCTTATTTCATCTTCATACACTTTTAAAAACATACCCCATGTTAACAACCTTCTGTGATAAAATATTTATTACCCTGATTTCACAGATGAGATCCTGGGGGTAGAAGCATAAAACAATTTTCCAAAGTAACTAAGGGAATCCTTACCACAGCCAGCCTTTCCATTGCAGGAGCTCCTCATTCCCACTGCATACAGATGACCCCTTTTATGGTAATGAATGATGATAGGAAATCCTTAACCAAGATATTGGTACAACAGAACCAAGATCATTTGTATCCAAACTGTGTGCAACTCCATTTGTACAACAGATGGTAAAATTAAAGGACTGGTCATTCAATTGTTTGCAGACACATTTACTTGAAAAGGCACCACTTCTCCAACTAGGTGGAGCTCCTCAGTGGTCCTGAACAGTTGATCAGAGAAGCGGAGCTCTTCAAATAAAAGCTGAAGCAAACAACTCGGCACCTCAACAACCCCACATACCTATTTGCTCCAGCTCTGTATATCCCTAGTTAGTTCATAAACTCTCATCTTTACACAGGAATTAAAGAAACTTAATGCTGCACCTATCTGGATTGTACTGTATTATTCATTTTTACACTATGGTAATGATGAGGACCCTCCCCTCGACCCACACACAGAGAACTCTATACAAACGCAAAAAGTGACAAGCATATAAATTCCTAGACATAATTCTGTATTATTTTGCTGATTTTGCTTCTCAGAAACAATGAATAATAGAAAGTTAATGAGAGAAAATGCCCCCCTCTTCTCAGGACCTTGTTACATGCTCATGGCAGAAGTAATTCAGAAACAAACAGGTTGAAGTTGTACATTTTGCAGTTTGATTCATTTAGTTTCTGCTTTGTTTGCATAATCTTTAGTCAGAGAAATTCTCCCCAAAGCCTAAAGTTATACCAAGACCTGCTGAAGATGTAGTACGATACTAGCCTAGAGGCTGCCTGCCATAGGTTTGCGCCACTATGCAAATACAAGCTTGGTTTAAACAGCATCAGATTTGCTGAATAAAAAATTGCAAGGAGCTGAAAAAAATATAACTGATGGCCACCTAGATCAAGATGACTTGTGGCTCTTAGAGGATAAAGGCAAAGTCTCTTTTCTCACCCACAAATCTGAGGTAGTGGGGGTGGGGCAGAATCCTACATTTCAAAAATAAAATCTGACTACAGGTCCCCATCCCTTTGATATTCTTGGATTGTCCTTAACAGGCAACACCAAAACATACATGAAGCACACATCCCTCAAAATTAAGCATTTTTAAAAATCAGTACTAAGTCCTCAGTTTAGGTATTCATGGTCAAGAAATATTCAGTTACAGTCTTTGATCTGCTGTTTAAAGATATCAAACTAATTAATTCCAACTATGGGGGGGGGGGGTTAAGTTACCCATCCTAATGTCTTAGTATGCAGAGACATGTTCTCCTGTACAGCGCCCTAAACCAGTGGTGCTCAACTTTCAGCCCAGAGCTGCATCACCCAGCTTACAGGCTCCCCCCACCATAGGTCCAGAAATGTGGTGGCCGGGGAGCAAACACAATATTACTTGCCACTCCCCAGCTGCCAAATTTCAAGACCCATGGGAAACTGCAGCCCAAATATAGTGGCCCTGCCCCAGGACTGAGGACTGACCAGTGCAAGTGGCTGGAAAGGGCAAGCATGAGGTCAGGCTGATATGTAGCCAGATCCAGACATGTGGGATCACGCTTGTGATCCCTGCAGGCTGACCCTGCATCACTCATCCAGCTTGTGGGGTTGGAAGGTTGAGCACCATTGCTCTAAACATATAATATTTAAAACAATATATATTTTCAGTCTATGAAATGTTAAGGGAGATTGACTTTCATCACAAGAAACCAGACTGCTTTATAAACTTTATACAGCACATCATGTAATACAACATCAATAGAAGCCATAACTAAAAACGTCTACGAAGACAGCATGCGTATAGCATTAAAGAAAGTATTGCAGTATTCTTTCCAATACTGGTTGCTTCTGTCACTGAAAGAGAGCAGACAATGCAAAAAGATAGTTCTGAAAGATTTTCACTTCCAAGTAAATGTTAGTTAACTATTTTTTTCCTCAAAAGAAGCAAACAGCTTTCCAGCAAAAGAAGCAAGTGAGCATGCACTTCTGATTTATTTTTTGTTTACAACTACAATAAAAGATCAGCAATATTTTGTATATTCAGGTGGTATACTTTGTGCTTTATTAGTTAACTGTGCTAGTTCTCCAGGACAGTCAGGTTTCCTTTGGTCTTTCTGTAGGTTTTTCAAAACCTGAAAGAAAAAAAGATCAGTCGCAAACCTTCCCTGAGGACCATGCAGTCAGGCCCTAGTGCCCAAGTAGAGTTCCCTCCAATGGAAACAAAGTATTCATTGCTATGTTGCTTAAGACAGGACTTGGGACAAAACAACACATTGGCTTGAATTTACAAGGCCAGGGAGAGTCCCTGAAACAGTTAATTGAAAACTCTTTTTCAAGATGACTGCCACTTTAACAGTTACCATATCACAAAGGTGATAATTGTTATTACATTAATGACTATATTTTGAAAACACATTCTGTAAATTGACTTTCTAAAGCTTTTTGTGGAAATCACTAAGTTCTGCCCATAAACTTATACTAGTTCCACAGTTAATCTACTGCAAAACAGGTAATAATGAAAAATGAACAAAAACTAAAGAAAGGAATTGGAATAAACAAATTAATAGGATGGTGTGGGGCACTATAAACTTTTAGTGACGCTCGACTGGTAGACCTGCATAGCTCACTTGTAGCTGTACCACTTCATCAACACAGGCACCCCAAACCATAAAATATTTATTGTACTCCAGACCATTTCATTCTAGATTTATGTGAGCTTTATTACAACTTCTATAACGAGGACATTAATCTTTTAATATGGAACCAAAACAGTTTTAACAAAAAACAAGCTAGCAATACATGCGATTGGTCCCCTAAAATAAGGAACAAAGAATTTTGTTCAGATGAGACAGGATCAATGTAAATTAAGAAGGCTGAGGAGGAAAGTAAGGGGATAGAGATAAAGTTTAACTGCAGACAAAGCACTGTCTTTAGGAAGAAAAGTGCAACCTTGCTGATAAAACAAACATTTAACTGAGTGGGGGGAGGGGAGTATAATTGGCTTGTTTGTTTTTTTTGTTTTGTTTTTTTTTGTTTTTTGTTTTGTTTTTTTTTAGGAAAAAAGGTCCCATAGCTTGAATTCAAAATTACAGCCCTGAGTAACAGTTCCTCCATGCTCTCACTCCTGCTTAAAAACAGGATAGTGAGGACAGTATTTTACTAGCTATCCTTTTACAAGCCCCTCAGGGTTATTAGCACATTATTCTCCCAGTACAGTGAGCTTGGAAACAGTAAGCTGCAGTCAACATAACAGCAATACTGTTGAACACAGCTGATAGAAAAACAACACACACACAGGCAAAGAGCTTTGTTTAAACTAAACCATAATATTTTCAGGCAAGAACTGCTTTTGTACTACATACCTGTACAGTGCCTAGCACAGCACAATCCCAACTGAAGCTAGTCAAGAATTATTCCCCAAAATTATTTATTGGAAACTCCTGATACCTTCCCTTGAGAAACCTTTTCCAAAATATGTTGTTAGGTCCTGGCTGTAGTATCTGATCCAATCCATACAGGGAGACCAATGCTGCCTACCAAAAACAACCAACAGACTTGCAGAACATAACAGCCAATAAAATTATCTCCCCCTCCATCCTGGCATATCAGCATCATAAAAATAAATGTTTCAACTGATAGCAGTAGCCAACCACGTCTCCTCCCAACTTGGTAGAAATTATCTGAACTTTTACAAATATTTTTACATCTCAAAACACATATGTGGAATGTTTAAAATATGAACTATTACATAAAACATTGATAACAAAGTGGAACTCCACATCAAATAAATTATTAGGGTGCTTGACATCGAAGTATCTCTTTCCAAGTGATCTATTACAATATAGAAAACTTACGTATATCTCTCACTCTTGTGCCTGTGCACCCTGCACTCCCTTGTGTTTATTTCACATATATGCAGCCAGATAAAATTAGCTATCCCACCTCCTTCATGATTGTAATACCTAGACACAAGGTAGAGAAGACCATATTTTGGAACTAAGCTGTAATAAAGAGTGGCAGTAACCATAGGTTTATAACAGCTAACTAGATAGCAATTAAACATGTTATTCTCAAAGTTCGCTGTTTCAATGTAATGTTATGCTTGGAATAAAAATATTCATCTCAAGATAATGTGGATAAACACAGGACAAAGGAATTGGCATACACAGTAACAACGTTTTGACAGAGATCACTTTGATAAAACAAAACAAATGCATGTACAGCAATGAATGAGTTAAAAATCAGAAACAAAATTCTAAAAAACCTGTCAAACAATATCAAGGTTGGTGCCAGCTTGTCCAGAGATTACTGTGGGCAAGGTCCCAGGAACAGAGTCTCAGCCAGTGTCACTGTAGTGTAAAATATTTCTGCAGCCACCAGGGGACTCCTGGTGACAGGAGAGCAGCTCCAGTCTCAGATGATTAGCCAGGACTGCGGGGACTCCTAGCCATCACATGGAAGTAGCTTGGCTGAGGGAAGGAGGCACCAAGAAAAAGCACAACTGGGTTCTATACAGACTTTTCAGATCACACACACCCCCCCCCAGCAGTAGAGAGCATTTTAGTTTTAATTTTTAGATGAGTAAAAAGGGAAGGAGAAGAGGGTGTCTTTTATCTTGCATCTTCATCTATCATCATCATACTAACCATCTACTTGTGAAGTTGCATAGTTTCTAGGATAGGAAGGGACCTGAGCAGATCATCAAGTCCGACCCCCTGCCATGGCAGGAAAGTACTGGGGTCAAAAGACCCCAGCAAGGTGATTGTCAAGCCTTGTCTTAAAGGCCTCCAGGGTAGGAGCCAGCACCACTTCGCTTGGAAGTTGGTTCCAGATCTTAGCCGCCCTGACCATGAAGTAGCGCCTCCTGGTATCTAGCCTAAATCTACCCTCTGCCAACTTGTGACCGTTATTCCTGGTCACTCCTGGCAGTGCTCGGGGGGAACAGGGAATTCCCCAGTGCATGCTGGTCCCCTCTGACTAGTTTGTAACAGGCCACTAGATCTCCCCTCAGCCTTCTCTTGTGGAGGCTGAACAGGTTCAGGTCCCGTAGCCTCTCTTCATAGGGTCTGCCCTGCTGCCCCCTGATCATGTGAGTGGCCCTCCTCTGGACCTTCTCCATGTTGTCCACATCCCTCCTGAAGTGCGGCGCCCAGAACTGGATGCAGTACTCCAGCTGCGG
>NW_017729032.1:48302124-48306614 GCF_001723915.1 Gavialis gangeticus
TTACCCGGAACCTTCTTTTTGTCCCCTATGTATTTAAAAAGGACTTCTTGTTGTCCTTGATCCGGGATGCTAGTCCCAGTTCCATGTCCGCCTTGGCCTTCCTGACTGCCCCCCTGCATCTCCGAGCAACCGCAGTATAATCCTCCCTGGTGATGGCCCCTCCCTTCCATTGGGTGTGCACCTCCCTTTTAGCTAGAAGACATTCCTGGATGCTTTTGGTGAGCCATGGGGGCTTATGTGCCCTCCTGCTCCCTTTGATCCGTGTTGGGATTACCTCCCTTTGGGTTTGGAGGATCGTCTCCTTAAGGAGCAACCACTCTTCTTGGACACCTGGCTCCCCTCCCCTCCGGGACCCCAGTGCCTCCCCGACTATTCTCTGTGATGCTTAGTTTCAGTTCTCAAACTGGGGATTTGTGTCTCCAGAGATAACATCCCTGTTAACAGCAGTATATGAAGATGAGAGATAGCAGACCAGATTATCCACCCATCAGCCCTATTCTGTCTCTGCAAGTACGTATACAGAGTCAAGGCGTTACCTCCCTCTAAAAGTGCAAAGTTTCAAGAAGTTAAATGAACAGAGGATTGTTGGGGGTGGAGTAGATCTGGGCAAGTAAGAGCCTGGAGATAAATGCAAGGTGGAGGGGTAGTAGAAACAAGCAAAACATTTTGAGCAGAATATTCCAGAAGTCTTGAGGGATAAGTTTGAGTATACCCTCTACTGATTTGAGATTTAGTGAGGGAACGGTATGGTGGAAAGGAAAAAACTTATCATGGCAGCAGGCTTGCTAGGCTGTAAAAGAGACCCTGCTTGGGAATATTTTAATGAAGGTTATATCAAACAACATGAATGCACTTTTTGTAGAAAACAATGATTAAATCAAGGGTTCTTGACCAGTGATTTAAAATCATTATTTGAATTTATTTGATTTAAATCAAATCCACCCTGATCCCTACAATTCCAAATATACCCTTAATATTTTTTTGAGTTACCCCATGGTTTTGTGAAATGGATAACTGAAACATGTTTAATTGCTTGAAACTAATAATAAATATTATTAATGCTTAATCAAAGCAAGAAAAGATTCACAGCAATTTTGGCTCTCCAGGTACCAGCTTCATAGGAGACTAACTTATTTAAGATCAGATGGACAAAGTTCCATGCCCCCCAGTCTCTCAGCTTTTCCCCAAATTAACTTATTTCTACCAACTACCATCTACCCAGCTACTCAATTCCTATTAAGTCAGTTTACAAACCCTCATTGTGTCCCCTGTAAAGCAGGTAGCTATGGTGCAACAGCTTGCAGAGTTCTACCATAAAAAAAATACAATGAATCACAAGACAGACTGACCATATACTACTAGGAGATAAGCCAGCAATCTCCTCCCCCTGCAAAAATCCCCTATTTCTCACTTCCCCTTACATATTACTTCTAACAACAATTGTTTTCTTAGCAGCCTTTTGAAAGCACTCTGCAGCATGCCCAGAATACTGGCAGATTTGGGCTATTTTGGACCAAGACAAACAGTCCCATTCCCCCTCCTGCCCCCCCACCCCCAAAGGCCTACCTACAAAAATAACGTGTTTTCCCCATTCAGTCATGTTTAAGGGCCAGCTACCATGTAAAGGGGAACCAAAAGGAGCAGGGTAGATGTTGGCAGTGTGAAGAGGGGGGGAAGTGGGGGGGAAGGGGGGGATGGCAGTGCCAAACTGCTCTAATCCAGCAGAAAGTTAAACCTCCCAAATTCTCCAGGGCACAGAGAGAAGAACTGGAAAGGGGGGCAGGGGGAGGGAAGAACAAAGAATTCAGATAGCTTTGGGTTACAAACATATATTTTGTATTCATGTTTCTACAATGATGAGATTTTTGAGGAGAGGAAAAGCAAAAAATGTTACTGGCACACTGACGAAAGCACAGAATCTGCCTGTGCACTGGGAACAAGAGGAAGTGAAATGATAGTTTGGATTGTCTGATGACAAATGCAAGAGGCAAGGATTTCTTAGAGTGATACCTTTAACTATACTGCGGTTTGGGTTTGTTCTGGTCAGATCTTGTCAGATCAGAATATCTTGTATGTGAAAGCTTGTCCAACTTCATCCCAACCATACAGTTAGTCCAGTAAAAGACATCATCCTAAGAAATCCTTGCCCCTTGCATAATTTCTGGACCACCACAACTACAACATAACTTACACTACTTGATGAAAAATGGAAGACTGGGAAAAGTATATGTATAGAAAGAGAGGATCCAGACTTGGGCAGGATGGAAACTCTATAACCAGAACTGAGATACAAATGAGGGCCAGAAGCAAAAGTCTTATATAAAAGGACACATACATAATAATAAACCAACCATTACAAGTTGGTGTGTTAAGTGACACTACCAATATATTTAGTTTTGCAAATGATGTAGTCATGTGATATCTTAAGTTCAATACACTAATTTTGCACCACAAACAGTGACCGTGCATTTACTATGAATGTTAGTGTCTCTAAACCATGTTAACAATGTTATTTTCATGGCTTACCGATCTACACAAGGGCAATTCAGCAGGACAAGCCTTAAGACACCTTGTAAAATTCTTGCTACACATGTGCTCACCTCTAAGAACTTGTGAGACAAGTAACGAAGTCTAAAGAACCAGAAGCTTTCATGTTTTTTGATTAAAAACAATTAAAAGTAAATAAAAAGTGGTTTTAAAAGTAACTTAAACAGAGACAATATACGAGAACTCTTAGCTTTTCAGAGTTCAGGTTGGTCACGGCAATTCTATCCTTTATCTCAAGAATCTCCCACATGCACAGGTCATTTCTGAGACAAAGCAGAAGCAACTAAGGAGCATTTCCATATTGAAGTGAACATAATTTTTTTTAAATTATGTATGACAGTGTACTTTGCTAGCAAAAATAAATAAAGTTAGCTAAAGACACTTAGAAACATTCTTTAGACACCTTAAAAAAAAAAAAAAAATCAAGGATTTTACTATTAAAAACAAATGTTACCTACCAATGAGATAAGGACCCAACTTATAATTTCTAACCTTATACTGATATTCTGTGGGGTAAGAAGTGAAGAGTTATCATATCACCTGAATACCTAATCACAGATTATACCTTCCAATATATTTCACACTTGCTACTAAACCAAAAAATTATGTGGAAAATAGATCCCCCCACTAAGGGTCCCAGAGCCAGCTTCCCACAGGAATCCCAGCACTCTCCATCTGCTCAGCTGTTGGAAATGTCACTTGCACTTCTCAGCAAGGTGCTCTGCCAGGACCTTACTAGCAAAGCCCTCACTTTCCACTTTGTTTCTGTATCTTAGCTAATATGAGTCTTACATTTGTCAAGCCTGAACAGTAATAAAGGAGGGATTTTTTTAATGTATTACAAGTATTAAAAAAAGAATGGGGCAGAGAATTATTCCTTGAAGCAGAGGTGGATTTCAGTTGACCTGACTGGAAATATCATCAATTAAACTTTTATTATCTGCTATTGAATCCCAGTTTCACTGGGCTTACTGTGTAACATGGCACTTGGCCAATGTTTTGTCATTTTAAAGCACTCTAAGTCACAGAGCAGTGATCACTGAAGGCAAGAAGCAGGACATTAGACATTTTTGTCTTTGATACAGAAAGATAGTTTTAATGTTTAATTGAAAGTGGTTAAAATTACTGTAGACCTGGTTTACTCTAGTGAAAGTAAGCAATCTACATGAATGAGAGCAAAACCTCCTCTTCCTAATTGGTTCCTTCTTAATATAGCCAAGCATAAACAACGATTCCCATGGTACCAGTACAAGGATTGTGATGTTGATACAAATTTCCCTAGGGCAAACTTCTCAGGAACTAGCAACTTGACCTTAGACTTTTGCAAGTGCTACTTGGAACAGGAAAATAATCAAAATTCTTTACTCTCAAAGTTGGCTTTTTCCTCAATGAATGATGCTTAATTCACAACAGAAACAAAAGTTATTTGTTTACAAAGAACCTTAAATAAAGCAAAACTATGTAAGCATCATGAGACAAATACGTCCCTGATGAAACTCCACAAAGCCAGTGAAGATGGAATTACATCACGGATAAAACTGCAGCCAGGTACTTATTCTGTTCTGCATATATAGCTGAATACAGGCATACCTCGTTTTATTGCGCTTCACTTTATCGCGCTTCGCAGATACTGCGCTTTTTACAAACTGAAGGTTTGTGGCAACCCTGCGTCGAGCAAGTCTATCTGCGCCATTTTTCCATCTGTGTCATTTTTCCAACAGCATTTGCTCACTTCGTGTCTCTATGTCACATTTTGGTAATTCTTGCAATATTTCAAACTTTTTCATTATATTTGTTATGGTGATCTGTGATCTTTGATGTTACTATTGTAATTGTTTTGGGGCGCCACGAACCGCGCCCATATAAGACGGCGAACTTAATCGATAAATGTTGTGTGTGTTCTGACTGCTCCACCGACCAGCCGTTCCCCCATCTCTCTCCCT
>NW_017729032.1:48306772-48320227 GCF_001723915.1 Gavialis gangeticus
TGTTGTCTTATTTTAAGAAATTGCCACAGCCACCCCAACCTTCAGCAACCACCACCCTGATCAGTCAGCAGCCATCAACATCGAGGCAAGACCCTCCACCAGCAAAAAGATTACGACTCACTGAAGGCTCAGATGATGGTTAGCATTTTTTAGCAATAAAGTATTTTTTAATTAAGGTATGTACATTGTTTTTTTAGACATAATGCTATTGCATACTTAATAGACTACAGTATAGTGTAAACATAACTTTTATATGCACTGGGAAACCAAAAAATTCATGTGACTCGCTTTATTGCGATATTCGTTTTATTGCGATGGTCTGGAACCGAACCCGCAATATCTCCGAAGTATGCCTGTATTAAAAACAGCAAATATGGCTTTCCAGCTTTGTCATTGGATGCATCCATTCATTCACATGGGGAGACAAAAATTATGCATTTTCATTTCCCTTTTAAAGGATGCTGCGTTCCCTGGACTATCTCTGTCCTGAATGGACAGACTGCACTTCATTTTTTTTCTCTGCTATCTTCCCTTCCCCAGCGCACTGCTTTCTAGGAGGAGTGTGTCGGACCACAGAGATCTATCTACTTTACAGCTGCATAGAGAATTCCCTACACCCCTGTATCCAAGCACCACATAAATGAACAGGATATCTAGGACTAGATGTTTAATGGATTTCATGGAGCAGCCTAATGAAAGAGCTAAAACACAAAAAGATCATAGGAACATAGGGCTAGAAGGGATCTTAAACAGTCATCTAATTCAACCCCCTGATCAAGGCAGACACATCTGTGACTACATCACGGCCAACGGTCTTATCTAACCTGCTCTTGAAAACTTGTAAAGGATGGAGATTCTACAGCTTCTCTGCGTAGTCTGTTCCAATGGTTGACCACCCTCATAGTGAGAAGTTTCTTTCAATTTCCAACCTAAATTTATCCTACTGCAGCTTGAGACCACTACTCCTAGTCTTGTCCCCTACAGACACAAGTATTTGAAGACTTATCAAATCCTCCCTCAGTCTTCTCTCCTACAAACTAAATAACCCTAGCTCTTTCAGCCTTTCCTCATAAATCTTGCTGCCCAGACTCCTAATCATTTTTGTTGCTCTGCACAATCTGTCCAAATCCTTCTTCAAGCAGGGGCCAAAAAACAGATATAGCTCTCAGAGTGAAATGAACAGAAGAATCACTTCCCTTGATTTGCAAGCAACACTCCTGTTAATACAGCCCAGTATGCTGCTGGCTTTTTTATTTTTGGTGCAACAAGAGCACACTGCTGGTTCATATTCATTTTATGGTCCACTGGAACCCCGCAGGTCTATCGTTGTGCATGCAGTTATCCCTTCCAAGTACAGGACTTCACACTTGTCCCTACTGAACCTTGAACAAGACCAGACCTAGGACAGACCCCTGGAGAACTCCACTAACTACCTCCTCCCAACCAGACACTGAGCCACTGAAGACTGAACATGATAATCCAGCCAGTTTGCATCCACCTTACAGTTCTTTAATCCAGTCTCTTTTTCCTTAGTTTGTTAGAGTGTTGTGGGAGATGGTGTTAAGAAGTCCAAGAATATCAGATCCACTGCTCTCCCTCCTTCCATAAAGCCTGTTACTTTATTATTTGCTTTTGTTGAATCCATACGGGCTATTCCTGATCACCTTGCTCTCTCCTAGATGCTTCATAATAGATTCCTTGAGGACCTGCTCCATGATCTTTCCAGGTAGAGTGGTCAGACTGACTGGTCTGTAGTTCCCCGGATCCTATATCTGACCCTTTTTCAATCATCTGGGACCTCATCCAAACCCCACAAGTTCTCAAAAAGGATAGCCAGTGCCTCTGAAATTACTTTAGCTTATCCCTTCAGTACCCTAGGGTTGATTCCATCTGGCCCTGCTGACTTGACGTCATCTAGCTTCTCCATGTAATCCCTACCTGTTCTGCCATTACTCTTGGCTGTTTGATGCTTTCTCCATCTTTGCTTGCAAATGCACTCATCTTCTAGTAGCTGATTGAAGACTGAAGTAAAAAGGGCATTAAATACTTCAGACTTCTCTGTATCATCTGTAACTAGATTGCCATCTGCCTTCCATAAAGGACCCATGCTTTCTTTGGTCTTCCCTCCCTCACTAACGCATCTGTAGAATCCCTTTTTAGTAACTTTTAATGCCTCTTGCCAGTTGCATCTCAAATCATGCCTTGACCTTCCGAATTTTCACCCTGCACACCGTGCAATACTCTTATACTCTTCCCGAGTACAATGACCAGGTTTCCACTTTTTAGAAGACTTTAAAAAAAAAAAAAAAAAGAGTTTCAGCTCTTTGAAGAGATTGCTATCTAGCCAGGTTGGCCTCCTGTTGCACTTCCCAGTCTTCCATTGCATTGAGTTAGCTTGCTCCTGAGCCCATTAAAAGGCCTTCAAAGTACAGCTAGCTCTCCTGGACAACTTTTCCTCTCAGACTTGGCCCTCAGAAGATTCTGCCCACCACTTCCCTGAGTTTGTTAAAGTCCAGTGTCTTTATTGTGCCCCTCTTCTTTCTTCTTCCCCTTAGGATGTTGGACTCTTATCATTTTGTGGTCTCTGTCACCCAAGTTACCTTCCACCATCACATTCTCAACCTATTCCTCCCTATTTGTGAGCATCAAGTTGACAAGAGCTCCCCTCTCCCCACTTCGCTTTTCTAGCATCTGTATCAAAGTTGTCCCCTCAAAGCACGGTAAGAATTTGCTGGACTGCTTATGCATTGTTTCCATCCCAGCAGATCTCCCAATAATTTAAGGCCCCCCATGAAAACCAGGTTGGGCAATTTGGAAACTTTAATCAATTGTTTAAAGGCCTCATCTACCTCCTCTCCTCATGATTTGGTGGCCTGTAGCAGAGGCCCATCGTGACATCCCCTCTGCTGCTCTCACTTCGGACCTTTACCCAAATGCTTCCAAACAGGCCTACATTCCACTTCATATGGCAACTCAGAACAAATGTACATTTCCGTTATATATAGGGCAATACGTCCTTTCTTCCCCTGCCTATCCTTCCTGAACAACTATACTCATCCATTACCTGCTTCAGGTCAGCTGAACTATCCTACCATGTCTCCACAATCCCCATTACAACATAATTCTGCAATTGTACTAGGACCTCTAATTCTGTTTGTTCCCTATGTTTTTCAAATAAGTACATAAACATTTCAGGTATCTGACTGTCCTATCTTCTCGCTGATAATACTGCTAAGGCTTCCATTATTGCTTTCCCTTAATAAGATTTTTTGGAGGTCCCTTGGTTCTTTACTTACCTCTAGGCTTTTGTCTTCGTCCCTCAGTGAAAACAATTTAAAGCCCTCCCCACACTAAGCTAGCAAGCCTGGATGCAAAGACCCTCTTCCTTCTCTTTATCAGGTAGACATCATCTCTTCTCAGCAGTCCATTTTCTTGGAACTGGTCTATGGTCAAAGCAGCCAAAACCTGGCTGGTGACATCATCTCCGCAGCCATGTGTTGACCTCCAGGATACAACTACTCCTAACCATTCTTCACTAGTAGATGAAAACCCATGTCTTGCTAATACCCCAAATCTCTAATATTTAAGGACTACAATTTCCTTAAGCACCTTTCCTAAAAGTACTGTGTAACACAGCACAGGGTACTCTGTTACCTACAGGGGCACAGGGAACAGCCTACAGCTGGCTGTAATCCCACTGATGCCTGATTGGGGAACAGGGCCCAGCTGGAGTATATAAGGGCTGGTGTCCTCAACTGCAGGGCAGCAGTCTGCTGCTGAGAGCTGGAAGGTCAACACTGGCTGATCTGCTGCTCAGGACCACTTGGAGATGAGGGCTGGGGCTATGGGGAAGGAGGAGACCCCATGGTCCTGGGCATGACCAGAAACTGCACCCCTGCCAGGGATGGGTGGCCTGGCGGGACAGTCCCCAAGAAATGCCAGACCAGTTACCACCCTGGTGAAAGGTGAGTATGGGGCACTTTTTAACCCCAGCCCCACATCCTTGGTGGGTTGTGATCCAAGACAGCGGGAGCCCAGGCTCACTGCAAGCACTAAGGCAGGGTCCAGGATGGGTGGAGGGACCTGTGGCAGCCCCAGTCTCACAGGAGAGCCTGGGACATATTGTAGAGCTGGGTGTTAAGGCTCTATACAGGGACAGGGCATAGAGACCTAGTTTATATTGTGAGGGACTTGGAGCCCGTAGCAAGAAGGCTTCAGGCCCAGTGATAGAGAGAGTGGTGGATGCCCAAGGATGGGGTTTGGAACCAAGAGAGGCCTGTGGCCTGGGGATGGGGCTTGGAACCTAGGGAAGGGTAGGCCTCGGATGGGGCCAGAAGCCCAGTTGATAAGGAGATGATGATAAGGCTGAGTGTTAGGCCAGGAAACATCTGCGAGGCAGATCAAGGGGAAGTCTGAGTGTGTACAGAGGCCCTTGTCATCAAGGCAGCTTCCCGCCTGATTAATATCAACTAATAGGAATATCAAGGTGTGGAAGGCCAGATGGGTGGGTGGCTAGCTTGGAAACAAGCGAGCGGGCCTACTTTGAGATCGGCCCCAGAATGTCCTTTTGTTATACACTGCTACTGTTATGCGAAAAACAATCCCTCCCCAGCTTGTTCCATCAACCTGAATATGCACTGTGCATTAGGAACAGAGAGAAGTGGCGGCACTGTAGCTTGGAATGGAGTATTTAAGTCCTTTCTAGAGGTGCACCGACATATCGGTCCATATTGTATCGACCCTGATAAAACAAAAATTGACACTGACTAAAAAAAAGCAGATTGCTGATAATGTGGCCGATAATGTCACTGATAAATGCTGGGTGGGGCTATAGGCTGGCTGGCTATGTTGGGGATACGGTAGATTTTGGGGTGGCTGTAGCCCATCCCATAGGCCCCCTTCCAGCAATGCTTCCACCTGCCCTGCCTTGAGTGCAGCCCTGGCCCAGGGCCCCCACTCCAGGAAGCGGCTTGCACAGCCCCTGGTCCTAAGTTTACGGTGGACAGCACACCCTCGCCCCCATGCACAAATCCAGGGGGCACATGCCACCCCACCTGCCCCCCGGATGAGCTACCCACAGCTCCATCTCACACTCTGCCCTGGCTGGGTAGCACCTACCCCTACCCCAGCCCCACTCCCTCCCTCACTGTGGGGACCTTGATCTGCCCTCCACCCCCACAGATTTACTGGCTGGACGCTGCTCTCCAAGCTGCTGGGCTGTATATTGGCAATTGGATCAGTACTGGCAGATATGGCTGGTTAATAATCATCCATTGGTATCAGCCAAAAAAAAATCTTTTTTGGTGCACCCCTAGTCCTTTCCTTTATTTCATATTCTTCCTGCCATCCCTTTTTGCTTTGTTGCACGATTCTCTCTCCTCTTCTACGTATCATTACTGAATCTCTCAGTCTAAATGTTGAGCACTGAATTTGAGAAGGTAAAGACCAATATCCCACAGAAAAGCCCCCCCCCCGCTTTTATTTTACTTGTTGGTACAGCATCTTGGAGATTGAGAGCTATACAAATGCACAACTTAAAGCTCCGAAAGAGAGAAGAATCATGTAGCTTATCATTTAATAAGACACAAATACCTTTAACTGTAGTCAGTGAAAGTAATTCAAGCATGTAAGCAGCACAAGCATAACCACCCACACTTTAGAGGTCTCTCCCTTTCTCTCCCCATTATTTTTCTATGAAACCTAACACAGAGAAGTTTTGACTTCGCCAGTTAGTATCAATTTTATTCAACATTCTCAAGAACAACTTCTGAGAACTTAAATTTTGGACTGTTGGCAGAAACATGGTTAACACCATGATGGAACTAAAACTTGGAAATAAGTGATATTTTTTGCTGGTTGAGTACTGAACTGAAAATACAGGAGATCTCTGTTCAATTCCTGGCTCTGCCATAGATTTAACAAAATACTGGAGCTTCCTGTGCCCGAGTTTTCATCTGAAAAGTGGGGTAATAATCCTACCCTTCTCCCACATTTACACACATTCACAGAAGTTTAGGGCTCAAAGGGACCTTGTGAGATCATTTTATCAGCCTTGCCTATAAGACGAAAAGCTCTTTGATCAAGTTACTGTTTCTTGCTTTGCATATGCACAATACAGTATAACTGTGTTAAAAATCTGAATTATTTGCAAATATTTCCACTAAAGTTATAATGCTTTTCAAAATATTGATACTTGCATTCTTTAACTGTAAAGGCATTTACTTGGGCACTGTAGTTTTAGGAAAGATCATATTACCAAATAATGAGTTAATAAAAATAACATACAAGACATTACAATGCATCAGACAGCAAAAACAAAAGGGGAGGCAGGGGAGGAAAGGAAGTACTCTCTGTTTGGGACTGCATCTTCAGTTCTGTGAATTATGGGTCAATTCAAAACTCAAATTGCATCAGGTCATCTCTAATGAAAGACAGCTTCTCCAACAAAGAGTACTTCTGTTTGTGGGAGAGTGGGATGCAAAAAAAAAAAAGTGTTATGAAATTACAAACCTTGCCTCAGATGTAGCCTTTGTATAGAAGAAAGCATCATAATGTATTTTATACTTACTGCCTTTGTACAAAGAATGTATCAATAAAAAAAATATCAGCTGTTTTGACTGAGAAGGTCAAATCTGTGCATCTAGAAAGCTAGTGAAATTGGTACTTTGTGACTGACTAGAAAAATCTATTTGCTAGCAGTTCCCTAAGAGACATTTAAGCTAAGTCAGTGTCATGACTGTTATATTTACAATTTCACAATTATTTCTTGCAAGAAACATGGGGATGGTCACAAGACACTATGGTAAAGCAAGAAACAGCTGCTTTATATGAAGAAATAAAAGTCCACATAGTTAAAGCTATTCCATTCTTTCCAATATGTTTGTCAGACAAATCATTGTACAAAGCTGAAAGGAGGGTCTGGTGTTTAAAAAGAAGAGTGCATTTGTTATACAAAATAGCCATCAAGAAAACCATTGTCTCAAGCTACCAATGGCTTGAGCAACTATTCAGCTAAACAGCCAATTTGCATCAACCTGCGACTAGTGATACTGTCACTTAGTGGTGCCACAGACAGCTATGGCATCATCTGCTTTTAATATTAACATTCCCATTTATAAATTAGCGCTCCAAGAACGCTAATGAATTCTCATGTGAATAATTGTATTTCATTGATTTCTTTAACAGGCAAGACTGTTTAATTGTAATAAATAGCCTATTAAGTTATACATTAGTGTTACAAACACTGCACAGCTGCATGTATCAACATTAAGAAACTGAGTAGGTGGATAAATGTATGCAATGACAGTGTCTAGAATTCCTCTCCCCACCCCATATGAACACCACCTGAAAGCTGCATCTTACCATTCTCAGAACAATTAGCTAAAGAGGACAGAATTACAACTGCAGAGATCAGTTACTTTTCGTTTACCTGACAAGATGTCAGGGCGTCCAACGGGAAAGTATCGTGTCACTTCAGTTCTGATTTGCTTCAAGAACTTTGCTTGGCATTTAAAAAATAAATTGCATTTCAAACTAAAGGCCCAGGCTTTAAACATGAGCTTAAAAACTACTACCAAACTCTTAAAATTAAATGGTGCAGGTAAGAGAACAAAAATGAAAGAGACAAAAAGGAAAGAGGGCAAGAAAGAAAACAAAACTTCAGGAATAACTGAACAAACAGGCCCAAGGAGGGGAAACCAGTGATGAGCATGGTATAAAGTGAGACACATGCTGTCATGCAAAGGAACACCAGGAGAAGGAAAGCAGAGAGGAGAGTGGCCGCAAATCCAAGCAAAAAGCCAAAGTCCATTCTTAGTTTCATTTGAATGACAGCTGATTTCAATGGGACCACATTAATGTGAGAGAAGGCTAAATTTGATCCATTATGTTTAAGTTCCAAGGCAACAAAAGGAAAGAAGTGGGAAGGAAAGAAAGTAAAACACCTCACTCACTGAAGTGTCAGGAGAGATAGGTAGAGAGTTAAGGGTAAATTAATTGCTTTATTGATTTAACCTTTGTACTACATTAAGAATTTTCTTGGACTCCAAAATGAGTTCTCTCATTGATACCCTTTCTACCCCCATAACTTGAAGCAGCAAACATTTTTTCTGTAGTGTTTGTCATTTGCAAACCTAAACAAAAGAATCTGCTCCAGTTAGTGGACAATGTGTAAAGATGTACATAGTGAGTGGCAGTGTGGAAGAGAGGATAGAACTCAGGACCAACTCAGGAAGTCTGGCTTCTATTCACCATTCTGCCCTTACCCACCTCTGTACCTCATTGTCTTTCTCTGTAAAACAGGGACAGTGATACTGACAATATCTGTAAAGCACTATGGGACTTGCTGATGGAAAGTGCTATAAAATAACTAGACCTGGTTATTATTAGACTTGCAATCAGTTCAAAGTTTTTATTAAGCATAACAAAGTTTAATGTGAGGAAATCAAGAAAAGAATGTAAAGATCACTGAGGTGGGGGGAAGCAGCATGGTGACATTTCCAGTTAATCAGTAACAAAAGATGGTCTCTCATTTGTACTCTTTCTATTTATTTTCAGTGTTAGTATGACATACAAGTGTACAAAGATTCTCTGCTCACAACTATATTTTAAAATAGTATGAAATGTTCAAACTACTCTGTAAAAATCAGATACTAAGGAAGAGAAACTGAACTAAACTCTCACAAGTCAGGATTTAAACTGGACCTTACTATTCAAATATTAAGATGGAACATTCCTGGAGAGCAAATTAGCCACAGCTATCTACCATAAAGTCTTATTGCACCTTTCTCAGAGATCTAGTGCAGTCACTCTCAGAGACAGAAGGCTGAGCTAGGAGTCTGACTGGAATGGTAGTCTTCTTCAGATCAATATTTGTATTCCACTGCTTTGTTTCATCTGTGAATGCTTAATTTACTTTTTGTCAGACACATTTGAACTAACTCTAAATTACATTTATGATGTTAAAGAATTAATCTCACTAATAAATTCCCAAAAAGTGATGGCATAAGAAAAGTACATGCACAGGAATGAGTAAGATTTCCTGAATGCATCCTTTAATTCTAACACAAACAATTGTCTTCTATTTTTTATATAAAACAGGATTTTTTTTATTTAACAATTGTATATTGGTTATACATAAAAAGGCAAATACACGGTGAATATGGATGTATCTATTTATCTGTATGTTACAGGCAAAACAACACATTCCCATTATTAAGGCTGCAAAGTCAACAACTCAAAAGTTCTGAAATGCCAAAACTGAGTTTGCTTGTACAACCTGCATACACTCTGACAACATTAATCAGAGACTAGACATTTTACAGAGCCAAGCTGTTCAAAGTACAGCTGTGAGTGCTGAGCCCCAGAACCCCAAGCTGGGCACCCAAAGATAAGGAATTTATAATTAACAGCCACCAGTGAAAGGCCTGGTTTAAATAAAATTCAGCATAATACAAAAAAGTTATGGCAGCGTCTGGGACAAAATCCAGTTTTTCAGGACAACTCTAAACTGGCCTACCCATTAAATCACCCTCTCTTTCCACAGCCCCTCTGCCTCGCTCAATACTCATACTCCATGTCATTTCCTAACTTTAGAGATTTTGACTTGGCAAACTTAATATTCTATAAAAACATTTCTATCTGTGAGGGTATGCATGCAAGAACCTTGTTAAGCTTTTGAATAAAGCAAACAGAAAAAAAAAAGTCCCTCTTGTGGAATACTAAATGAAACCCATGTATTCCCATGAGGTGAATCACCGAGACCTTTACATGCACAGCATAAACATCTGGCATTGGAACTGAAAACTTAGAGACAGCAGTAGTAACTGGTGGATTTCAGTGTGGACCAGCTGCTGGAGGCAGAAAGGCACGAACTGGCCATACATTATCTAGAGCAGCTGTTCCCAAACCAATGGATTACTCACCACCAATTTGAAGTGATACAACTTTAAGTACCACCAGCAAATTTCAGTTGAACCTTAAGTACTACCAAATTTTTGCCATATAAAGTATTTATAATAAATCTGTTAAAACGTGCCACTGACAGGTTGCCTGCATATCACTGGTGGTACCCACACCAGTTTGGGAACCGCTGTTCTAGAGGTCTGCCAACTAGAAAGGAAGGTTCAAACAGACATCCTGGATTTAGCTCTACATCCTGGAAAAAGTGTGCCTTAATGGACATAATTTTCTGACCATTCCCCCTCCAGGCTTTCCCTCCTTACCCAATTCCCATCAGAGCCACTTCCCAACAGCTCCTTGTGCCAAATCCAAGCATTCTTAGCCAGCTTTGGCTTCTCCCCTAGAGACTCCCTGCCTCACTTCCAATTTTCTATTCTCTCCTCTAATTTCAGCACTCTGCATGCTTTCATGCCTCCCTGGCCCCGTTTCCCCTAGCCTCTCTTGCCAAGATCCAGATCCATACCACCAACTCTCTCCAACACTAAATATGTCCCCATTCCCATCCCAAAAACTCTGACTCAATGCTCTTTGGCTAGTACGTACCGGAAACACCAGCGGCCGATTCATCAACCTCAAAAACTTGTAGATAAATTCATGCTAATGGAGTCTATATTAATCCTTCCCCTTTCCCTATTCTATGCTCTGGATCAATCCTCCTTTTAGAGAGGATCCATTAAAGCCAGCAGCCAAAAGTCAGCAAAAGGGTGACCAAAAGAGAAACATGGGACTTCCAGATTGGTAGCTGGGAAGTCCTCATTTTGAGGCACAGAAGATGCCTACCCCCACCACCAAAGTATGTACATGGGAGTGGCAGTTGTAAATAAAATAGCCACAAGCTTTAAAGGGGAACTGCAAAGTCTATTTGTGCCCTATTTGCACACACATCCAAATACATGCCCACACAGCATTGAGCAGTATCCGTGAATTGGATTTTGTACAAATTGAGACTCAGTTTTGCACTTGTTCAAAGTCTGTCTTCACAGTTGGCAGAGACACTAGCCTGAACTCAGAAAATCTGGATTCAGTTCCTTTCTGCCACAGACTGTGTGACCCTGAACCAATCTCACGTTCTCTGTACTGTGGGCCTAATATCTGAAAAATGGGGACGATATTCCTTATCTCATAGGGACACTGTGGGCCTAAATACAACTGAGACAGTGAGACAGTCTATAGTAATGGGGGGAGGGTCAACAAATACCCAAGATAAGTGAAATATTTTTTTGATTAACTGTACTAATAGACTCTCCCCCCCCCCACCGCCCCAACAAATTCTGGTTCTCCTCAGAACCACTCTCTCTCCTGAGATTATCACTTAACTGAAACATCTCTCTCTCTCTCTCTGAGAGAGAGAGAGAGAGAGAGAGAGAGAGAGAGAGGGAGAGAGAGAGCACGAGCGTGTTACTGGCATAAATAAAAAGCTGGTCCAAACTACCCTCAAGTTCAAAGCTAAAAGTCTTTAATTAAAAAATGATAGATTACACTCTTTTGCTATAAGACCCCCTAATAAAAACTATACAGTACAGTCACATCTTACGCGGGGGTTACGTTCCAACGTCAGCGCGTATAGTTGAAATCGCCAGGCTTCGGCGCCGAGCAGCCGGCGCTGCTGCAGGGCCCGGCCAAGGCTGATGTGGCACCGCACAGCCCATGCGTGCAGTGCAACAGCTGCACCTTCCACACGCACCCCTCGCCCCTCTCGTCCTCTGCCGCCTTGTCCCTCCAGGGCAACCAGCTGAGCATGAGCCCCCCAGCCATGCCGGCACGTGCAAGCCATACGCCGCACTACGCGCCGTGCCCTGGTCGGCACCCAGCGGCCAGCCCCAGCAGCCAAGCACGTATAGCTGAATTCGCATAAGTTAAATACGTGTAAGGTGCAACTGTACTGTATCAACTTTAAACGCTAATACAATTAGTCACCAATACTTCATTACTAACAAGCAAAAATTTCTCCCAGGTCTAAACCCATGATATTTTGGACCTTTCCAACATATGCCTCAAAGGTAGCATTAAAAAAGTTTAATTAGTTCTTGATGCAAATACTGCACCAGCTGATCAATTCACCTTCCTCCCTAAATGCGTCAGTAAAATCATCGGGGGAACTATTTGCACTGTGAAGGAGACTATTATTGTGATTACCTGCTGCAATCTCTCTCACAAAGGAGAGTGTTTAACATCCTTAGAACACCATACCATTAAAAACATGTATGCCTGTACACTCAAACATGCAGCACTTCCAGTGGTTTTAGCCATCCCAAGGCTTCTTCAATAAGACACTAAACTATTTACCAATACCCTATTATTTAGCTGTGAAAAGGATGAATTGACCCATACTATTTATTCTCAAATCCTTGTATAGGTGGTGAAAGAACTAGACTTGTACATATTGTGATACTAGAATACTTAACAATCTAACATAGTGGATTGGAATCCAATTCATTAAAACAACAAAACAAGTCATCTCTGAGCGAAGACTCTCTCATAACTTATGAACAGGAGACAAATTCTTTGACAACTTGAAGCAGAGAACAGACTTACAGCTGCACATCAGACAGAGATGCTTGTACATTTTTGGACTATCAACTGGAAAAGGTGAGAAAATGTGGTATATTCACTGGGTACACAAATGATAGGCCAATTCAGTTATACTAAACGGAAAGAATCTCTATACATACAATGCTTCTGTGAAAAGAATTCAAGAGGTATCATCCATAAAAGATCAGTACTAATAATATATGTAAATTCCTCTCTATTGAGAAAACAAATTAGTTTGCCAAACCATAAAGGAAAGAAAATTGAGGCAGTATTTCAATACTGCATTCCACCATGCCTGTAAGAATAGCACAAAAACTAGGTAAAGACCAACCTTTGGAGATCTCTCTTGTACCTAGGATGTTACTGGTATTTGTCAAATGTTAACATCACTAGTTTATTCTTCATAAAGATCTTTGCTTTCAGTTCATTTGGAGGAAATGTTTTGAATTACCAAAATGCTTGGCATTATATTATAGCTTTCTATTTTAGTTAAAAATACATACTAGAGATAAACAAAAATATGAAATAAAGACAACAATTCATCCTAAATTATGAAAGAAACAAAAGTTACATATATGCAAAATTGGAAGAGATAATGTTGAAGTACATAGTCAGATTTTTATTTGCTCCTCTGGGTTTCAAAAATTAAATACAGAGATATAAAAGAAAAAATAAAACAAACAAACAAAATTTCTCGTCTGATATTCTCCCCAGTACAGCCAGAGCATGGGCACTGTGGAGAAACAGGCAAAATCCTATAGTGAACCCAAACTATGAAAGGCATGCTCCAAACCATCATACAGCCCACCGATTATTACCCCATGGTCCTAGTCCATGTGGGTACAAATGATGCGGCCAGGAGGAGCCCCGATCGCCTGATGGAAGATTACCAAGCTCTGGGGGGCGTGCTGAGGGAGACGGGCGCACAGGTGGTCTTCTCTTCCATCCTTCCAGTGAGTGGAC
>NW_017729032.1:48320238-48321575 GCF_001723915.1 Gavialis gangeticus
GCTCAGGTCCCTTCCAACCCTAAAAACTATGAAACTATGCAATGGTATATAATCAGAGATTATGTCTCTGAATTTAGTTGGTAATTTTAAAACATGAGAATTAAATAGTTTTTGTGAGGTTTAAACCAGATGTAAATACACTATGCTTATTTATAATAATAGCTTTAAAAACATCTAGTACAACTACTGTGCTTGCCTTAATGACACTTATTGTAGCAAATTCCACAAATCAATTATCCACCTCACAAAAAGGATTTATAAACAAAGAAAGAAAGAAAGAAATTTAAAGGTGGCAAACTTGTCCATGTTATCCCTTGTCTGGAAGTATTGCCTGGGTGGGCAGACATGGCACTTTTAGGCCACTCTTCTTTTCCAGAAGTTCTCTATACAACCCTTTTCTGATTTCAACTAATGGAATTACACCAGTATGTTTTTTCAGTCATTAAAATTGCAGACTATACTCGCTTAAATCTATTTGAAAGACTGTGTGTAGAAGAAAAGGTGTCATCTTACCTAGGAAAATGTATTTGGCCCTTTCACTTGCTTGAATTCCATTTTTCTCCTCAGGTTTAAAAGATATTTAAGCATTTTATAGCTACTCACAATACACCCTTTCCCAACTTAAATTTGAATATTGAACATGTAAGTCATGATGTGACATTTCTATTTATAGGTCCAGCTGGAATCAAATGCAATTTCTTCAAGTACACATTGCAGCAGTTTAAGACCATGACTTGCTCTTTCTTTAAATACTGAGGTAATCACTATTACAGGATAAGACCATACATAATATGTTTATGGTGACAGCTTAAATGTCTACAGTGACTTTGATCCTGAAGGCTGTAAAAGTGTTATGCAAAACCCAAATATCCCTTACTTGCCTCTTATTTTCTGCAGCTGAATACCACCAATTTGATAAGGATTTCTGTGATCACTGATCACTAACTCCACCAGACAACAGGAAAATCAAGAGAAGGACTGTTTGCACCCTGTTTCTCTCTTTCAAAGTTGTGTCTCCAGGCATTCCTCAGTTGAAGATTTCCAAATTCTCAAAAGAAAGTATAGTGACTGCAAGGACTGGTCTCCACTATATTAGATGCTTTGCCAAAGAAGGACCACTCAAGAATGTGTTCAGCTGATACTGTCAACCACCAAAAAACTAACAGCAGTAGGAATAGCTTTTCACATGCCCTTGGCTGCCATCAGGGTGAACACTGAGCTCCTTAAAGTTGGGCACAGATAAACTAATAAGTAGCTGGAAAGAACCCCTACATTTCGGATATCAGGTCAACCTCTTCCTTAGAGGTTTACAGCCTTCTTCCAGGCAGCTAATATTA
>NW_017729032.1:48321834-48323848 GCF_001723915.1 Gavialis gangeticus
TTTGAAAAAAAAAAAAAAAAAAAATTAACCCCCCCCCAAGGAGCTGCAGCTGCTTCTCTACTATACCAAGGGAAAAGCTACAGAAAGGACCTCAAGGTGGGGCTAGTCAACTAGTATCCTGTGGGCTGCATCCAGCCCCCAAGGGGTTAACCTGGTGTCTCTCAGGCTTCTGATCCAGACACCACTCCCCCTCCACTGCTCCAGCTGCTGCTACTGACACTGCTGGGCAGTCTCCAGGCTTGTCCCCACTCCCCTGGCTTCTATTTACTGACCCTGACCTCAAGGGATAAGGTGGGCTGGGACAGGTCTGGGGCAGACCTCAAACAGAAGTCTGTTTTTAGCTATACTTAACACAGGCCTTGCCAACAAAAGAACTTCAGATGAATCAAACTGAACCTATAGCAGGCAGGACACAAATTTGTCCAGGACATTAATCGAAATATTGTACACATTTGGAGAAGTAAGAGGCTTTGATAAAGCTGTCAAACATCATTCCTTCACCAAAGTGTCCTGGAGCACTAGTTCACTACAAAGGAGATCATACAAAATACTACACCATCAGCACCATTTCTTTCTGTGCTTAACACTGGTTTTCCTTCAAAATCTTGGGGTAAAACACAGTTAGGTTTCTCTAGGGACAAAGCCTTTTATTCAGGGATCCTATAAACCAGTGTTTCCCAAACTTCTGATACCCAAGGTTCACTTTTAGATTCAATTAGTGGCACACTTCACTCTTGCATCCAAAAATATTCCACTCTCCTGCCAGAAGCAATAATACCAGAGCTGAGATGTACTGTTAAACAACTGACACCAAATACATGTTTCTTTAAGCAAAGGATTAGTCTTTAGTGATTCTCAATATCTTTAGCCTCAAGGTTCCTTTTCATAACATCTCTGCATGTTGTGGCACTCCAGCTCAAAAAAAAAAAAAAATCACTGTGAAGGATCTAAATTCAAAAAAACCAGAGGGGGCCTTGAAGCTAAAAAAGTTGAGAATCACTAAAAGTAGCTGGTGCCGCTTAAGTACAGAGGCAGGACCTCTTCCTAGTGTGCCCCACTGCTGACCTCCGTCTGTACCTCAACCCCTGCTGCTAAGGCTACTCCTCCAGCCACCCCAGCAGCAGACAGTATCCCTGGCAGCACACCCTCTGGGAATCACTGCTACAGATATACAAGCCCATTGTCTCACTTTAATTATGCGTGAAGTACGGAGGTAACACTAACTTCCGACAATCAACAATCTGGGGGAAGGGGAAGGGCACAAAATTCAAGTCAACTACCATTTAAGATGTGTGACTGTGTTTCCATGAAGTCAAAGCCTGGGACAATCTGACAGGGGGACAAACCTGGGGCTGTTTCCAGCCTTAGTCAAGCACTGAGCAAACTATAAAACCCAGTCAGTTTAGGATCCTGTTATATTAGAGATGTATAGCCTCTTCAGGCTAGGCTAGTATCTTTGTTTGGAGTTTCAAATTATCATAAAGGACTACAGATTGTAGCCGTGTTGGTTTAAGGACATAGGTGAACAAGGTTCTTTGCGTAAATCCAATATCTTTTAGTTAGACCAACTCAAATGGTTGGAAAAAAATCTTCTTTGCAAGATTTTGGATACAAACACCCTTCATCAAATTATCAAAGTTATTCTGGGACTTTAGATTTTTTTTATGCTAACTTACTATGGTTTTGTTTAATTAAAGTAAAAACTGGCATAGAAATTAGACCCACTTCCTTTTTTTCTCCCTTTATACACACTCAAGCTTGAGAAGTACAAAATGCAAAACAAATATTTAATTGCATGAATACTGATTACTTCTCATTTGGTGAAAGCAAACAGTTAGGTGCACATAGACTGCTAACAACAAATACCTTGTCAAAATATTAAACCAAGGGTCAGCAATGTTTTTGGGCAGAGTGCAATAAACACCTGCAACCTTGACTTGTAAGATGCTGGCATGGCTGGGACCGATGGCAGAGAAGCCACAAGGGGGCTCAATCCTTGTTGTCGGTGCAGCCT
>NW_017729032.1:48328848-48344162 GCF_001723915.1 Gavialis gangeticus
CCTTGGATAAAAGGCTTTCCAGAAGTGCAAAATACTGTGGCATCGCACCCAGTTCTCTCCAAGTATCAGACAATTTTATTTTGTTTCCTAAACAGGATTCCTAGCGTGGGTACTCATGGGACACCCAGTACCATGGTATGTGAGCACCTCTTAAATGCAACTATCCTCACATCCCCTGTGGCATTCAGGTCGGTGCAGCCTCAGCCCCTTCCCCACCATCTGCCCCAAGGTGTGTGGGTCAATCAAAATGCCTTCACGTGCCACACACTGGCAGCCATGCCAGGGATTGCCTACCCCTGTATTAGACCTTTCTGTGCACTGGTAGAACATTTATTCTTACAATTTTCACAGTTCTTTTAAAGGTTCTTGAAATATGACATTCTACTGCAAGTTCATCCAAATCCCATTCAGAACTGCACACTGGGGGATGGACAGGTCAAAAACCTTCTATATTAATCATACACATGAAAAATGAAAGCCATAGGTAAGCCTGTCCAAACATTTCCATTTTAACCCTCTTTTGCTGGTCATGCTTAACATTCAGAAACTTTCATATTAAATGTTGAAATCTCTGACATGGGCTCTTCTGATAAGTGAGAGCAAAACCAAGCCAGGAGGGAAGGAAAAGGAAAATGGAGAAATGGTGGCAAGAGAAAGAAGTTAAGGGTGGACACTTTTACCCATTAAAAGTATAACCTCTTTCTGAACATCTCTAGCAACAAAATGACAGGAAGTAGAAAGCTGAACATGAGAATGCAAGAAGCCAGTTAAGACACACTGTTAAAAACAAAAGTCGGGATCACAGGCTGGAAATAGCATAGGGCTGTGCTGGGAGCAGATTATAGCTCTGTCCTGGGCCCCAGCCTCGCACTGTCACCACTCCAGGAACCCAGCCCCAGCCGCCTTTACACCATTCCTGGACACTGCTCCCTGCAGCCCCATCCCATCTGAGCACGCCCTGCTCATGGGGGTCCTGGGCCGGTCCCCATGGAGACCCCACCAAGTGCTACTCCACCAGACTGGTTTAGTACTCTATTGCTTATGGAGTTATGGTGAGTTGTTGTAAGGGGAGAGGAGAAAGAGTTCCCAACCCACAACAGGTCACAAAAAACTCCTTAAATGGTCCTCTAATCCAAATAATTGTCCACACCTGATCTAAGCACTGTTACTACGTGGGGCATGTTTTCACGGCTGTTTGCTAGAAACAGCAGAAACCAGAGGAAGTAGATCACTATATTACTGGTGTCAGTTTGATCAACTGACTGTGACCAGTCAGATAATGAAGAAATCATCACTTCAGAGAAATGCACAAAAATGAGGTTAATGTCCACTGATCCCTCTTTCTACTCACCACTCAGTGCTCCCTGTGTATACTCTGTCCCCCTGCCTGTGCTGGATCTTTTCCAGGCTTGCCTATTTGTTTTGTTCTTTCCTTTCTTTGTGCTTGTGCATTTCTTGTGAGTCTGCTATTGGCCATCCCCTCTCTACCTCATATCCCAAGTGGCTCATACACACTAGTGACCATTTCCATGCTGATAACTCAAATGTATTTTTGTACACCTGACCTCTACTCCTCAGAAAACTGTTACTTTGGCATTTCCTTCTGATGGCCTGTTGCTTGATAAATTGCAACACGGCCAAAAATGAACTCCTTTACTCCTAAGTCTCGTCTCCTTCAAATTTCCCCATTCCTGGGGATCACATACCTATAGCATTCTTGTCTCTCACATTATCCTGATACTGTCCTATCAGGCACACGTACATGCTGTGCCCACCTCAATGTGATATCCTTATTCTATGCACTACCTTAGCACCAGGAAGTCACTGATGCTAAGATCAGGACCTTATTATTCTAAGCTCTGTACAAACAGAAAAAAGGACATGTCCCAAAGAGCTGATGATCCAAATACAGAACAGACAACAGATAGGCAGATAAGGAAGTACCAAGAAACAGTGAGGCTATATTGGTCAGCACAATATGTAATGGTGTCAGAACACTAGCCATCTAAATCACCATCAAGTTTGTGGTAAGCAGCATTTCAAGATGGATGGCACAGTAGTTCTATGTATTTCTAGGGACCTCTTACCAAGTGTACATGGCAGCACTGAAAAAAGCACAAGGGTGGAGAGACAGAGAGAGACAGAGGCAATGGAAGGATACAAAGAGAGGGATTGACATGGTGAAAGACACGTGGTAAGAAAACTCTGCAACACCAACTAAGTAGATATAATCACAGCAAGGCACTGTTTGTCCAGGCTAGGGAAAAGGACACTGCCATAATTGAGAGGTAAAAACGATGGGAATCTGAAACGGGTGTTTGCTCTGTGGATGGATAAGAAAAAGCACTGTAGCTATGTCAGGCAGGAAGGACCTGCAACCTACAGGCAGAACACTGATGATTTAGGGAGAGGTCTGACTTGAAGCTGGCATCCATGTTACAGGCCTCAGTGACAAGCAGATTGGTGACAGTGTGCACAATGATTGAAGAAGCACAGCCAAGAGGAAGAAGTGGTTTTTAAGCACTGTTTTAAAACACAGTGAGCTTGAGTCAACAGCTAGTCATCTGTAAAGAGCTGTCAAAGACAAGCTGAGATTTTAGTTCACATAGAAGGAGGTCAGTCTAGGGCAGAGAGATGAGAGCCATTTTTTTTAACTGATGAGCTTGTTCTGAGAGAAAGCACAAAGGGACAGTCCAGAAAGAGACAGTCTAGGCATCCATGTAGTATCAAGGACAGAGTCCCATTGAATCTGCACAGGGAAGGGAGGGAGGGGCAGTGGGGAAGAGGGGGCAAGAGAATAGCTCCCAAATGATTTACTGCAAAAAAGACTGAGGTAAGACAAAATTAAAAAATTCAAGGAAGAAGAGAATCAGAGATGGCCAGTGAGAACAAGGAAGAAGAGCACAGTCAGTGGAATCAAAAGGTGATTGAATGATCACAAAGGTCAAGAATAGATTTAGAAAGAAAATAGTAATCAGAAAGTAGCAAAAGCAGTTTTAGTGGTGTGAAGGAGGCACTAGACACCTTGGTCACAGCAGTTTCTCCAGGCTCCACTATGTACACAGTGATCCATAGATTCAATCACACTGTTTGCTGAAGCCCCACCTGGGACAAGACCCTCCTGTCCCCAATCCAATCCTCAAAGCTTTGTTTTCTGTAATTCCCACACCAAAAAAAATCAAAAATCAAAAAAAAAAAATTCAGAGATTCATAGATGTTAGGGTCAGAAGGGACCTCAACAGATTGAGTCTGACTCCCAGCCTAGGCAGGAAAAAAAGTGCTGGGGTCAGATCACTCCAGCCAGATGCCTATCCAGACTTCTCTTAAAGACTCCTAAGGCAGGGGAGAGCACAACCTCCCTTGGAAGCCCATTCCAAATTTTGGCCACCCTCAGTATGAAAAAGTTTTTCCTGATATCCAGCCTAAATCTGCTCTCTGTCAGTTTATGACCATTGTTCCTTGTTACCCCAAGAGGTGCCCTGGTGAACACAGCATCTCCAATCCCTTACTGCATCCCCCTAATAAATTTGTAAGCAGCCACAAGATCACCTCTCAGCCTTCTCTTGTGTAGGCTGAAGAGGTCCAGGTCCCTCAGTCTCTCTTCATAGGGCTTGTCGTGTAAGCCCCTAACTATATGAGAGGCCCTCCTCTGGACCCTTTCAAGTCTATCAACATCCTTCTTGAAGTACGGCGCCCACAACTGGACACAGTACACCAACTGCAGTCTGACCAATGCCGCATATAAGGGAAGTATCACCTCTATGGTCCTATGTCACACATCTGCTGATGCATGATAATGTATGGTTAGCTTTGCTAATGATTTTGTCACACCGATGACTCATGTCCATCTTGGAGTCCACTACAACTCCAAGATCACGTTCCGCTTCTGCGCTGCTGAGGGTCACTTCCTAGTCAAACCCTCCTACAGCAAGAATAAGCTGTGGAAGGCATAGGGGTGTCACTCAGAATTTGCTATGAAGCATAAGCAGCCTAGACATACCTTTAAAAATGCCAAATAAATACACATCCAAGACCCTTGTTTCCAGAGTTCTTGAAAATGGCCAAGGGGAACTCCTCCCCAGTGTCTTCCTCACTCCATTTCCAGTGAGTGGACACATAGGTACAGCACACAATCCACTGAATCCCATGCTGAGAGAGATATATGGGATACCACATCTGCAAAGCACAAATGGCTTTAGGAAAAAGATAAGAACCCGAACACTTGGCTCTGTCAAGATCGCCAGTTCTCAACGTATGGAGTGGCAGAACTTAAAGTTGCTACTAAAATTACTTGAATGCTTCTGGAAACACGTACCAATATAGCTCAGCAGAGCTTTTGTTTATCACTCCTTTAAAAGGGCCAAGAAAGCATGCAACGTATTATGGAGTTTTAAAAATACATTTCTGCAAAATCTCACTAAACTATTACTTTCTCATTTACAACAGCAAAATTCCTGCTAAATATGCAATGTTGTTTTTCATGTAATCCTAAAAATGAACACTGGAAATTCTTTCTTCCAAGTAATGCCCAGACAGAAGCTGACTTTTAATCCTGAACCACCTTCAAGTGATTTTATAGCAAAACACACACATGACAAATTGAAAAATAAAATACGGCTATTTTTCCAGAACAACAAATGCCAGAATAGTCAGTTACATTAACAAAATAACCTCTGTTTTTTTTAATAAAAACATGGCATGTCTTACTCATCTCAATACATCTTGTTACATTAACTGTAGCTATTAAACCACTAAAAAAAATGCCAGTTTTGGTTTACACTGATGCCAATAAGTGTATAGCTTGATGTTACATAAAAAGTATGCAGTCAAGAAGTGCATCTTTTCAATAAATGTTGCTAGCCTGGCTGCCCTAGTGCACTGCTGCATCCATCCCTTAGCTGAAAGTTGTCACAAAAAGCTGCATCATCTCAATGGGTTGGATAAGGAAGAGAGAACGTCAAACATTAACTAAATGCTACTTGAGTTAGATGTCAATAGGATTAAAATGCACTTCGAGTTACAGCTACAAATATATCAACATGCCTCAGAACATTCAGTGAAAAAGCACATCTCTATGCCTGCAGAGCTCTACATGGAGCAGTTCCAAACTTAAGTGGGAAAAGAGGAAAGCACAGACCAGAGAAAGGGATTGCCACAGAGGAAAGGTTTCAAATACGTTCCTAATTTGTGCAGCCAAAAACTAAATGTAAAGAAGTACTAGGTCAAGCCCAAAGAGTTCCAGATCAAGGCAGAACAGTTTTTGTCAATTAACAGAAACCTGTGCTGTTCTTAAATGCACAGTCTCATCTAGTCAACACCATGAACTGGACAAGCTGGCTAGCCCCCACCAGAAAAAAAAAAAAAAGTGTGGGGTAGTTAACAGATGGCGGCACAAGTTAAAAACTGGTTTTTGCTTCAATTTCTTAACACAGTCTTTTAATATTGTTCAACTAAACTCTAATAGTCAAATTGTCCTTTGTACCATCACAAACAGGTTAACAGTCTATTCTGATGAAGCAAAGCTGACCACACATATATTTCACGTTTGCATCTGAAGCCTAGAAGAGTTACCATTAGATTTTAGTAATACAAAGCAAAAAAACCTCCCCTGTAACTTCAGGGGGAAAAAGTTTTGTTTTGTTCTGTTTTTTGTGCCTCAGATAAAAAAGGAGACTGGAACTTGTCATGACAGTATGTTTACTTACCACATTCCTCTCTCATTCAGATCCCTGACAGACTGACTTCCCACATCTACCACGTTAACTCAAATCCAGGTGAAGTCCCCACCTGCCCTCCTTTTCAACATGGGGAAAAATGAAACCCCCAGCTCCAACCTGAGGGAGACAACGCAACATGTGTGGGAGGGAAGGGGAGATGGAAAAGGAGCTTCCAAATTATGCGCTGAAAAAAAGCACATCGCCACTGTTGCCTGACAGGGGTCAGGGTCAGAGCCACCAGGTAAGATAAGAGAGGGCAAACAGAAAGGGGTGGCAAGGGGGCAGGAACTGTGAGGGACAGGAGGGAGCCAGGAAGCACGCATAGGGGAGGGGAGTCAGGCAAGGGGCAGGCTTCCTACTCCCCTATCACTTTCCCCCACTCTTTGTGCCCCTGCCACTGCTTTCCTTGCTGCAGCAGTGGGAGGGCAGGCACTAATTTAAGATGACTTCACAATAACTGGATTCTATACAAATTATATAATTTTCCATATACAGAATCTAATTATTTGGGGGGAGGGGGAGCCATCTTAAAAATTCATAGTAGTCTTGGATCCATGTAAAGACATTACATTTTTCCCATTGAACCCAATGCTCCATTTTCAGGACACCTTGGCATTCATTCAGCTGATGATGTCATCTCACCAGGCCTGATATTTATGGAGATAAAATAAATTTTATTATCCCTGCTCCGTGCTACAGATTTTTAAGACTTTAATATAATCTAAGTGCTACTGCATATATTTCTTACCTTGACTACACGGTATTATGGAAAGTGCATGTATTTATGCTTTTAGTGTGAACCAATCTCCAGCAGCCTGCAAGACAGTGCTGACCATCACTGAGAATACTGCATACAAGATAATCCATTTAAAGCTGGAACCAAGATGTACACATTGTTGACATGACAGGGCAGGGGAGGAGGGGTAGACTGAAGTAAATACGTATTCCTTTTCCTCTTTATTTGGGCCATTCATAACCAAATATAATCCATATACTGTGGCTTAAAATGGTGTTTTCAAGGGCACATTTAACCTCTGTAAATCTAGCTTTTCAATACAAGTAGTTTTGTACTTATTTTCAGCTAAGTCAAAAACAAAACAAAAAACAGCACAAAAACAGAGCCCTTTAATGTGCTTGTAACAGTCATCGGTGGCATCACTTTCATTACAAAGCAGTATGGTACTGATGTTTGCACAGCTTCCTATTGTCAAATACGACTAGAAGTAAAGCTGCAACCCCTCCACACAAAGTACCACATGGTTTTATATTTTACTAAATTTTCTAGTCTACATTAACACCACAGAACCAAAATTCCCTGCAGGGTTAGGTTCATTACCTCTTATACCCCAATAAACAAGGGCCTGTGAACTAGCTGGTATAGACAGGCACAGCAAACTGCTCTGCAGTTACCAAAGTGCTGCAACTCTCTGCTGCGGCTTTTGTTTAAAAAAAGATGCCACCTCTCAATCAGCTGCATGGGACTGCTTGGTGAGCTTCTGCTGAAGGGCTCTTTGAAGTAAAAGCCACAAGCAAACAGCTGAGTGTCTGGTATTTAATCTGGCAACCTGCTGTGAAGTAAGCAGGCTGCAAACCACGCAGATACAAATGATTGGCGTTCTACAGCAGTAGTATTCTAGCTGACTAACACTGCATGTTCTGTGCTAAAAAGTTACGAGTGTAGAAAAAAGTCTGGGCTCTTTTCTGTTATCTGAAAGCAGCAAGCACTTTTTGATTATATATTTTATTGGACCAACACTATAGCTAAGAAAGATGTCACCTTATGCCCAAAAGCTTGCCTTTTTTCAGGTCTGGGACACCTTGTGCCTGAAAGCTTGCCTGACATCTCTCCAAACTATGCAGTTGATCCAAAAAGAGATAGATAGATAGACAGATCTCTTTTTGGACCAACTACATTCTTTGGACAGATGTCAGGCAAGCTTTTGGTCACAAGGTGTCACACAACTGAAAAAGGTGTGTGGGTGGGTGTATTAACAGGTACAACAATACTTCAGCCCTATGATACTATGTATATGTAAAACAAGAGACCATGCAATGGTAACATTATGATGGGTATTTTAATAAGATACAGAATTCTTCAAAGTAGATAAAACAAAACCAAACAAAAACCAAAACATGGGTGTTGGGCTCACATTCCTGATAGCAAATATCTCATTAGAGGACCATTAATTAAATGTCAAAAGTGACCCTCCTTCTTTTGAGATATTCTATCTTATTCAGCAAAGCCTGAAAGTAACCATTGCAAGGTTGTAAAAAACAAACAAAATATGTACGGAACAAAGTTCAGACAACTTTGAGCTTGAGACCGCAGCCATTTTATTAACTTTGATATAAGATACTCAGCTGCCTGAGGCAGCTTTTCAATGCTCCTAAGCTGAAATACACATCCTAACAATCAAACTTAATGCATATATGGTAGTACTAAGGTTCTTTGGCAGGCTTTCCTTAATGATCATCGGGTAGGGCTGTACCACCACAACTTCCAATGTGATCTGCTGATTCCACCTGGGCTAGCTGCCAACAATTAAAAAAAAAAAAAAAACCAAACGATTTGGAAGACTTTTGGAGGCAAATGTTGCCAAAATACAGCCACTGCTTCATTATGTAAGCTCATATCTATTGACACAGGTTGACATTTTATCATCAAACTCTTCCTGCTGTCTTCTACAGCTTCCCGGACTACTGGAATTTTGGGAGAATTTTACTATTTCCTTTCCAGGCAAATTAAATATTTTCTGCAAAAGTTAGCTAAAGTTGGGAATTTTAGAAGGACCAAGGAGTTGGCTATCTAACTCTCTGCCTTTGAAATTCTAGGAAACGATTTTCAAAAACTTTCATTAAAGCACCCGGAGTGTCTCATGTTGTATCAGCATCCCTGTGCTTAAAATGGTGGCAGGAGAAATTTAACTAAAGCTTGTTCAATAAGCTTTACTTAAAGCACCCCAACACCATTTTTAAAGTGTAGAGACCCCAATACAGGAGACACTGGAGTGTGATAATTGGCACGCTCCAGCAGACTTGATTGATTGAGCCTGCTTTGATGCACTGTAATTACAACATGTCAGAGTAGTCTCACTGCTCGTGTACAGATGCCAAGAGTTCAAATGCTACTACTTGCAGTGGTGAGCTTCAGTACTATAACCATCTGGGGCAGAAGGGGTGTGCATGCGTATGCATTTATTTCAGGCACTCTGAAACTGTTTACCATAAGGTTCAATTCTTCAGAAAACAGGAGAGAGTGAACCTTACCAGGGCCAGGGCAACAAAACTAAACAGGCAGATCGTAGAACAGGGGTGGGCAAAATGCAGTCCACCAGGCCATTCTATCCAGCCCATGGGGTCCCTAAATATTAATTTTCTAAATTTTTTATCTGCCCTGGCTGCCTGTCATGCAGCCCTCAATGGCTTGCCAAAACTCAGTAAGTGGCCCTCCGGCCAAAATAATTGCCCGCCCCTGCCTTAGAATGACATTGTACAGACTTCAAACTTTGTGTTCTGCAGCTGTTTGGACATTAAAATGTTTCCAGAAAACAATTAAAGATGGGAATGGTTAGCTAACCTGACTGGTTATTAGATAACAACATGACAATAGGACATCCCTAAAGTTTGTGGTGTAACACGTACACGAAGCATAGAGAAACAGTCCTTATCCCCTAAAAATCTTAACTGCTGCCCAAACTTGATCATTTTAATCACCTATAACTTTTCAATCTCATATCTCTTCTGTTACATAGTTAAGTAGAAAACAGCATTACTTCTACAGCTGATCAGAATTTTTCCAACAGGAAAACATTGACTCACTGAACCTAAAATGTTTTATCCAGAGCACCTCAGATTCTATGGGCTTCCACTAAATTCAAGACCAGAATGCTCCCTAAATTTCTGGCAGACTGCCTCAATCAGTGACCCTAGAAGGATAGGGTTTTGGGGCAGAGCTGCCAGGCAGCCTATCTCAGGGCCAAAGACTCAGTACTTCCAGGCTCTCTGCCATGAAGTAAGGAGCCTGAAAGCCCTGGGGCTTCAAACTCTAACTGGGCTTAACTCCCAACTCTGCAGCAGGGAGCCTAAGAGCCTCAGCTCTAAGCAAAGCCACATGAACCGTGGAAACCCAAGCACCTGCTCAGGGAAACTGGCATTCTTGAGCCTCCGCGTGGTCCAGGGAACACATTTCATTTTTAAAAAAGATTGTGCCAGCATTTCCAAAGCAGCATTTTTTCAAAACTTCTAGTTCAAAAGAAACTAAAAATACTGTTCCAATTTGGACCAAAAATTAGTTTAAAAAAAAAAAAAAAAGGCGGGGGGGGGGGGGAGAAAGAGACTTCTCATTAATCAGAGCTCCTGCTTTTCAGACATTACTTTTCAATGCTCAGGGTTGGAAGTTGCTCCAAAACTATGGTGATGAACACTACAGATGTGCCAATAAATATTCTGCTGATCCTGTGAACCTTTCCTACCAGACTTAGACCAAATAAAATCAATAGCAGCATGGGTTTTGCAGCACTGGACACATTTCAGGAACTGCTATTTCCAGGTTTAAAAAAGTACACAGAGAATACCTCACCCACTTTGGCTTTCGAACCCTGGATGTTTTAATTCTCTGCTCACTGTTAAAACAGTATTTGTTTAATTTCAAGAAGGCAAAAAGATCTATTAAACTAGCAAAAAATATATTGTAAGACACTTCAAGAGCCTTTGATGAAATACACAATCAAAATGCAAATAGTTAATTAACAGGCAAAATCCCATGCCCATCTCTCTATCCATTAATATGTTAACTTATCTCCACATATCTCGCATGCTACAAAAAATGCATAATACTTAGAGTTTAAAGGCAAGAAGAAACTCTTGGCCCAGCTACTCTAACCTCTTCCTATTGCATAGTTACTAATTTAATGCCTTCAATTCACCCTTAGGATAAAAAACACAAACAAACCAGAATGACATAGTAATCCACAGGTGAATCATTCACCAAATTCTAGCATGTTCTATGCACAGAATCCCTATTAATTAAAATAATTATTATTGCTCTTGAAGAAAAAGGTAGAGAAATCAGTTAGAGTTTCACATAGGCAAGTCTGGAGATCTGAAACTCCCAAAAGAAAGGAAATACAAATTAGGATTGTTGCTTTATCCTTATCTGACTAGGTAACACCAGTGAATTTCATAGGCAAGTTCTGGCACTGATCTGAGTACAGCAGGAAAATCAACAGCCTTAAATGATTATTTTTGTTAACGTGTTTAGGTTAAGGCTTAAACTGACAGAAATAAAGTACTTGGGCATTCAGTTTTTAAAAATTCCTGAAAAATCTCCATCTTAATTCTTACTATAAATATTTAAGAATAAACCACCTACTTGACTTCTCTTCATTTGCACCTATTCAACAATCATGGTATCCCCACCTTCAAATATAAGCACTATCATGCACAATATTAGACACAAGATGTTATGCAAACAAATCATTCATATGCTTGTGCTATGTTTCATTGCTGAAGAGCAGGGAAGCTTCTTTGAGCTATTTCATTGGGTCTGAGTAGGCTGGAGAGTGAGAAGAAAGGAAGAAAAAAAGTGGTGGTTTTACATGAAATACTAAATGTTTCTGCAAAAAATTTAAATACTTTCATACAGCTCTCAGAAATTGTTTAAATTTTATGTGCAAATGCAGAAAGCAAATATTGCAATGATTTGTACTGAGAAGATTTACTTCATAAACATAAGTGGTAACAACCTAATATTTCTTTCAGATGTATTAGAAACCTTTCAGAAATGGAGAAGGCTGCCAGAGGAACATGCATCTGGCTTAACAGTTTAATCCAACCCTTCACTGTACCTTCAGATTGCATCCAGCGAGTGAATACATATACATTATATTTGCCAGGAAATTAAAGTCAAATTTCACTTTATTTAGCTTGAATTACAAAAGGTAACATTTTACTGTAAGTGCATGTGTGTCCTAAACTAAAAAATCTTGTCAGAAGAGTGACAGCAGCATGTTTCTCTACGCTCATGCCTTATTTAATGAGGAGCAGTATTCTTTATTTAAGCATAAATGTTCCACTTATTCAAATTATTTGCTGACCAGTGTTTGCTCAAATGATATCCAAGACACTCTCCCCCTATTTCAAAACCATTTCAGCCAAGTGACAAGAAAACCCAACCAAGCTGAAAAAGTGAAAGGGAAGCTTAAAAATACACCAAAAATCCCACACCTAAATTGCCTTGGGAGGATCCACTACACTATAATGATGCAAGTGCTCTCTCAGCTACTAGGTTTTTTTTCCTGCCTGCTAAACAGGCGTGTTAAAAAAAAAAAAGCATTTTCATGGCGTTTCAACTTCAGCATTAAAAAAACGTATTTGGCCACAATATTATACAAATATAAAGTAAAGAACTGTAGTCAATATGACAAACAATCAGGAAAAAAAATCAGTGCCATTTTCAAAGGACTCCAAATGATTTTCAAAAAGTGATAGTTTTGCTTCAGTTTTCTGTTTGTTTCACATTTTCAATTACCTTTCAGTTATGCATTTGCTACTTATTCTGATCATCTAATATAACCTCTGCATATTTCCATTTTAAACAGCAAACATTTTAGCAACTATTCAAGTTGGATCATGCCTGGGAAAAACATCTACAAATATAAAACATCTGCTCTACCAACCCAGACAGTAGCATACCTATATCCTATTGAAGATTCAAAAATAATTGTAACCAAGGGAAATTCTTTCAGGATTAAAGGAAAATATATCTTTCCCAACATAGGGGGGAAAAAAAAAAAGTTTTCCCAAAACTTTTGGAAATATATTTACAGTATTCACAACTTTAGATATGAAAGTTTTCAAGAGGAATCACTAGAAGGATTGGAAGACTCATGCCTTATTGCAAAGAGTACTCAAAAATAATGAAGTAGTGCTTCAAAACTGAGCAAGCAGAGGAAGATAATTTACAAAGCAAGCAGTATATACTGAAAAAAAAAGGTCTCATATCAACTGGACTTTAAACATAAAGATAGACCTAAACCACGTGATCTATTGCCACATAACCTAGACTTAGAAATGAGGAAATGTACATTAAGTGTCTTCCCAATGCTGGAAGGAGGTATTTCACTGTAGGTAGCTAGATCTCACTGCATGGATGTCAGTGTCATAGAGAAGTAGGGCTGGAAGGGACCTTGTGGGTGCATCCAAAGGAGTGTGCACACGCAGGGGAGCACAGTTTCCCACAGGACAAATAGTAGCGGCACATACTGGTTGGCCAGGCTCCTTCTGGCAGCACACAACACTGCTGCGTGTGCCATGTTGGTATTTTTGGCGGATTTTGGGAGGCCGGGATACACTGAGCTCTCCCACTGTTAAATGAAGCCCTGCCACCCTGCAAATTAGTGGCGTGGCAAACAGGTACACTTGCACTGCATGCAGTTTGTGGCACCACAAATTGCATGTGCATGCTCATCAGGCCACACTGAGATCATTTAGTCCAACCCCCTGCCTGAGGCAGAAAACATCTTGCATCCCATACGGGGATCAAACCTGCAACCTTGGCATTATTAGCACCAGAGCTAATATGCACTAGCTTGTTTTCGTCACTTAACATCTGAAAATAACTCAATATTGATAATAAACTAAGGAAGAAAAAACATGCACAAAAGTTTGGAAACAGGTAAGGATTTTTTATTTGCTTCCAATGTCAAAACCTTTTCATAACAAAGTCACCAAGCCTACACAGTTTTCAGTTTTCCACCCTTAATTCTGGATTATACTCCCATTTTTATATCACTTCCTGCTCCTCCCCCTCATATTCAATTGCCTTTAGTGTCCAGTCTGCTCTACCTCTCTAGGTTTCTCAAAGGCTGGCTATACAAGAATATTTTGCCTTCTCCCTCCCACCCCTTTCAGCAGCTCCCTCCCCACAAAACCTTGAATCTATATAAGCACATTACAGTGCCTGCCTCTGAAAGTGAACTCCCCTGACCCCAGTAACCCAAGTAGAACTTTTCTAAAACAATAGAGCAGATACCCTCTACCCTATTTTGACATAGCTGGCTTATAACCCGAAAATTTCAAGTTGTATGGATGTCATGTTTTCTTATGTGAGTAGTAAAAAATAGTGGATTATGACAGGCACTAGTCCATAAACTTAAGTACAAAAGAACCCAGCTCTCCCTACATAACTAAAGCAATTCTAACGTGGTTTTCATAGACAGAAAACGTATCTGAAGGAACAGGAAGGGGGATGACGGTGATGCACGATATGTATTATATTATTATTTTGGAATACAATATAATGTAAACTTAGTTCTTCATGTAAACAGTACCACAGCTCTTAGAATGTGCTTCTGTCCTCTTCCATTAAGGAATGTCCACTCATTGGGAAAAGCACCCCAAATCTTTGGGTGCAGTAGTATGTAAATTATATCTGCAATGTTTTACTCCCAATCTTTCAAAAAATGTTAAGCTCCTTTAGTTTTGCCAATATGCATGAATATTTTCAGTATGAAGAAGATAAAGAGGGCCAAGAGTATATAAATATTTTACCACATGCAATTTCCCAGAAGCTACTAATCTTTGACTACCCTTTGTCCCTTCCTTTTAGGCCTAGGAAATTTAGCAGCTTTCCTACACTGAAAAAATAGGGCATTACATTTAAGTTTTTAGTGGGAAGGCAGACTGCAAAGGAAGGATAGGATTTCTCCTAAAGTCAAGTTCACGAACAGTAAAATCACACATCAAAGTAGGCCTTTTCAAAGTTCACAATACTAAAAAACACTACTACTTCTATTAGACCGCTGTCAATATTGCCTATCTACTAATAAAATGCCCTAGACTAAGAACAAAAGCTTTGAAAGTCAGGAGCCTATGTACAATGACAGAATCAATTAAAAAACCCTACAATGTGCCTATTTTCACCGTTTCACTTGGCACTAACCTATATTCTTCAACTTACAGGCTTGCAGATTTCAAACACAACCAATAAAAGCAAACACACGTAAAATAGTGCACATACAGATAAAAGTAATACTTGGGAAACAGCCTGTGAGACAAATATGGGTTGGCTGCCTTTTTTAAATAACAAAGGTAGAGTACGTGAAGGATCTTCTTCACTTTTTGGTGGTTTACTCTCCTTCTCCTCACTTCCATCCCCTCCCTCCCACCCCAAAATACAGCAACCTGCTGTTCACATGCATTTTTTGCATTATCTACTCAAGGTTTATCTGCAATGCAGGTCGCTTTCTATCCCCAGAGCAGAAAGATTTTTAAAAGCTTTAAAAACAGCCCTAAGGTTTTTATATGCTTGTGTTTATGTATGGGAACCATAAATTTACATTAGAATATTGTGTCCCTAAGGGTGTTATAATGAATAGTGTAACCTATTCATATTTTCAATCCAGAGGAAAATAGTTTCTTGTATAAACAAATCTCCAGGCTACAGCTGTTTCAAATGTACTATTTTATATTGAAGGTGCTCAGAACTTCAGTTACTATACAAAATAAAATAAAATAAATATACTTCACCAGGATCACATGATCCTCAACCAACTGCAGTAGCAGGCACAGTTTTAAATGCTAATTAAGTTAAAACAG
>NW_017729032.1:48349162-48365332 GCF_001723915.1 Gavialis gangeticus
TCAACCAACTGCAGTAGCAGGCACAGTTTTAAATGCTAATTAAGTTATAACAGTGTAAAAAATGTTATGCCCCACCATTTACTTCCTTTTTATTTATAAATACATTTGATAGCTATGCCTCTTGCAAATGCCTTTTGGAGGATATTAAAATGTCTATTTATTTTGTCAATTTCTGCATATTTTTTTATTTTGCTCCATATGCCCAACAATACATCTCCTTGAGTTTGCCTGAAAATCTACAGAGCAATAAGAGAACAGGTAATCGCACAGAAATGCTGCAGTAATTCCAGAATAAATCAATGCGATTTAAGTAGAAGAGCTGAGTGTTAAACATGCTGCATAATGAAACTAGTTCAAGATATGCAGACAAATTCTGTTAGCTTGTGGCTCTACTGAAGCCCTTCATTAAACTGATTTTGCTAGAATCCAGTTTCTGAAGAAAAATGGGATAAAACATTCCAACCTTAGCAATTCCCATTTTGATTTTTCTGAAATTATTTTGATTTCTAATTATGTGCTATATACCAAGAGTCTACATTGAAACAAGCTTTTCAAGAGCTATGCATCACAGAGAATACTGAAATTCAGTTTTGATTCAGATTCACCAGAAGGCCAAGATTCAAAATTTGAAAATCCTTTAAGAACTGAATGTCTGTCTTCCCTAGATCTACAGCAGACTTGCTTCATACAGAGCAACTGTTCTCAAATTATTTGCCATTGGGGACCACACTTGCAGCTCTCAATGTGTTGTGGGCCACACCCCACAGCTGAGGGGGCTCCCAGCTGCCAGGGGAACAGGACCAGGGCCCACAGCCCCCTACCTCCCCACCCAGCAGTGCCTGATCCTATGTTGCCACCTGCAGGAGGCAGCAGTTGCTGCAGCAGAGAACAACTCCACCCCCTCAACCCCATGGACAGCATGACCAGAGGGGAGCCCATCAGGGGGTGGGGCAAGGCGGATGCAGGCTGCCCACGGTGGGCTCAAGGTTCCCACCCTGCTGCCCTCCCCCCAGCACCTCTGTGGCCCAGTGGGCGGGACCTGGCGTTAGTGGGCAGGAAGGCTCAGTGCTGCTGCCACAGGAGCCCCATGCCAACAGCGCTACCATGGCAAGGTGCCCCCTGCCCATCCAACAGCAATGGCAGCATGGAGTTGTACCCCCCTGCTGCTGCCGGAGGGGTGTGGGGGTGCCTCGCTATGGCAGTGCAGCTGGCATTGGGCTTCTGGCAGCAATACTGAACCTCCCTGCCCCACTTTGCCATGAGGGCCCCTAGGGGGAGGGCAGTAGGGTCCCTGAGCCAGCAGCCCACCACACCACACACAAATCTGGGGGACACGTGCCCCTCCATGCCTTCCTCCCTGGGAGTGTGCACAGCGGCAGGGAGCACCCGCCCCTCCCCAGATGAGCCACCTGTAACTACCCTGGCTCCAGGCCCCATGCTGAGCAGTCCCCCCAAGACTATGCTGCAATACACTGATCCTGAGCAACTTCCTTATCAGAGGAAAAATTTGTTCAGCTCTAAACCTCTGGCCTCTTTAAGAAGTATATACATAAAGTTAATGCCCACATTAGAACTGGCAGGCTTTTCATTGTGTACACTTCATCACTAAGATCACACACTTACTTCATACATGAAGTATTCTGCCATTATTTTATAGACTAAACTGGATTCAAATCAGTGATTATCAGTAGCAATGAAAACAAAAAGGTTCTCTCAGCAAGCATAACGGATGAAGCCATAAGCATTTTATATAAATTGTTTCATAATGATGTACTCTCATTTATTTTCTAAGTGCAGTTTTACAAGCAAAACTATGTTATAGAAGTTTTACAGGATTTTTAAATTTGTGACTGATATTATTTTGTACATCTTCAACTCTAAAGCCAACTCCCCTGGTTACTGTGATAACTGCTTACGCCCCAGGAAGAAACATTTAATAATCTTTTTACGATGATGAAAAAGACCTAAAACAACTTGCCCCTCTGCACAACAATGCAGCAATGTAAGACCCAAGAATCTCAGAATCTATTTGTTTTAAAAGAACCATTTTCAACTCACTGGAAAGCTTGAAATAAACTCAGCACAGAAGACTCATTTCTAGATCTAGAAGTTCACTGGTGCAGTTTGCAATGCATCTTTCCTACACAAAAAAAAAAATTGAAGTTGTGAAATCAAGCACTCAGTTTGAAAATTCCTTGGCAATCTCAGTTTGCCCTCCTCTACTCCCATCTTGTGCATTTGTATACATGCCAGTCTACTTCCCCTTCATGACAGCCATTCAGAGCACAATTTTAATAAGCACCAGTTCAACATTTGTTTTATGCACCTTGTTCAAAGTGCAGCCCAATGCTGCTCTGAAGACAGGATTATTAGTTTTTGAATGTTTCAAACAATTTATTTCATAAGACCCTTTCTGGAGGTGAAAGGCTAGGGTCATTCAGTCTATAAATAGGGAACAGACGTGCAGCGAAATTAAAGTCAGTGTCCACTACAACTGGGTACCAGTTTTAGATGCTAAGACCCAATTTTTCAGCTTCCTATGCTTAAAGCACAGCTTCTCTTGACTTCAGTTATAGCTATGAGTATTGGGCACTTCTGTCATTCAGGCCAGGTGTCAAGACAGGCACAAAGAAACAGAAGACTATGTAGTTAGTGATCATGTGTGTAAAGACTAGGGTAAATAATTTGCCTAGCATTGGTGGAGGGATATAATCCAACTGTCCAGGGAAGCATTCAACTGCCTTATACATACAACCATATTTCTCTTCCTGCAACTGCCTGCTTCATTCACTGAACACCTTCCAACTTATGCAGTAAATGAAACAGTTCTGCAGCACAGCCATGATGTATTCTCAGTGAACAGTCCAAGTTCTAAACTGAATCATTCCAGACAATGGAGAAAATGTGCTCTCATGGTTAATAATCCTTTTGCCCGTTCCTTCTAAGCTTGACCTCCTCTTCTTTTTCCCATTCAACCTGCCATATGACCCATCTCTTCTCCATTTCTGGTTCTTCAACCCAATCGCATTCTTTTCACTTAGTGAATCCCATTTTGCCCTCATCCTGATACCATTCTTCTCCATCCCCAACAGTATGACTCCTCATGGGGATCCATTTTCCTTCTGAAGGGATCATTTTACTATATACAAAGGACATTTATTATAGGTTTTGTAATGGCTAACAGTATTACTGACTGTATGTTGTTAAAAGAAAAAAACAGGGAGAAAATTAAAAGTGCTAATGCTGCCAAGGTAAAAGGATGGGAGCCACTGTTAACATATTAATGTGGGGGAAAGGAGGTAAACAACAGCAAAAAATATCGCTACACAGAACACTTAACTCCAGTAAGTTTAGGAAATGTCACCATGAGTAAGAAAGCATAAACAAAGATGAGAAAGTAATATTTGGAGTTTTGGAAACGGTAAGTATGTAAGTAACTTTCTAAAAAGACATCCCAGAAGATGATGATGTAAGGAAAAAACTAAAAGAGCAAGAAAGAGGGCTGCTGTGTTAGCATCAGCTGGAGCAAGGCAACATGGGACATCTAGAATTTCAATCTGGCTAACCCAGTTACAAGTATTATGATCAAATGCTTCTAACTCCGGCATCAATAAGTGCTATAACAATGCCATCTAATACAGAGAGGTACTCATTGTTATAGTTAATTAAAGTGAATGTTTAAGATACAGGCAGTCCTCGACTTACAACATTTTGAGTTACAATGTTTAGCACTTACAACGTTTATAAATTGACACCCTGTTTCAACTTTATGACATCAGTTTCGACTTTACAACACTTGATCCGGTACGACGCCATGCCAGTGAGTTCATTGCGTCGCTCATCTCCCTGGAGAATATCTGTCCAAATTTCCTTGGACACTTCAATGTGATCCTTGGATAGCATCAATGTGATTGCTATTTACAATATAAATACATTAATGCAGCTATATTACTCATCTATGATTGATAGAGTATAAAATTCTGGGGTATTTTTGGTGAAAATAGGGTATCAGGCCTTGGTTCAGGAGCCAATCTCCCATTTATTACATTGTTTCTTATGAGAAAATTGGTTCCAAGTTGCAATGTTTCGACTTAAGACGTGGTTTTCAGGAACCAATTATAAATCTGAAGACTGCCTGTACTATATTACCACTATTGGCCTTTGGATTTAATAAAGAAATTTCAGTCAAATAACTGACATGGTCAAATTCTAACAGTTGCCTCTTGCTGATGTATTCCTTTCACTTCAAGTCTGTCTCATCCTATCTGCATCTAAATAAGGCAGCTTCATCCTCCACACTGCCAGCACCCTGGTGTGATGAGAGGATGGAAGAGAGAATACAAGAGAGATTCTCCGCACTTTGATTTCTGGTGCCTAGATGCAGAATGGAACAGCCATTACAAGGAAAGTTCTGTTCAGCACCTGCAGTCCAGACTCAAGTCTGATCCCTGTAGCTAAAAGACTACAAGAACTCAGCTGCAAAGCTCTAGAAATCTGAACATATGCAGATGGCTAGTTTCCAACGGGCAAGTCTCATATTTTATTTATATTAGATTTGTTAGACCTTAGGCAAGTTTGTGCACACTTTTCCCAGCACAGTAAAAGGCACATTACTATAGGAAAGGCCATATCCCAAAACTTAAGTCTAAAGCTAGAGCTTCTCAAAAGAAAAAGTCACTAGGAACTTATGTTGGTGGGAAAAAACAATGTTCTCCAGCCTTACTCTCAAATAGTTGAACCATATTTAACTCAATATTTCTCTCTAAAATTTCAGCCCAAAGCAGATGCCCAATACTGAAAGCTTCAACTGAAGGAATTAAGATCCAGCAAGGTAAAAGTAACTGAAAAACAGATAACAACTGTATACTAGACACCATTCTGAATCCTGCATAGGATAAGATACTGCTTCAGAGAATGACTTCTAAGTTATTCTTTTGTATTAAATAGTAGGGGCACACCAATAAGGATTTTTTGGATGATACTGATGGCCAATTATTAAACAGCCATATTGGCAGATAGCAATTTGATAGCTGATATTCAACTCAGTAGCTTGGAGAGGAGCTCCCTGACGGTAAGTCTGCGATGCTGTGGGGGAGGAACATGGGCAGGCACAGATCAAGGCCCCCACAATGAGGGACGGAGTGGGGCAGGGGCAGGCACTGTTCAGCCAGGGCAGTGAATACGACCCCACTGGGAGTGGGGCAAAACCGTGGGTGGTTTGTCTGGAGGCCATGGGGGGAGGGGCTGTGGCTCCCTGCTGCTGTGCACCCACCAGATTTGTGTGTGGGGCAAGAGTGGGCTGCCCATTGCGGGCTTGGGGCCAGGGGCTGTGCCGGCCCTCTTCCTGGCCTCAAGTCCACAGTGGGCAGGTCACCCTCGACCCACGCCTCCCCCAGGGGTGCACACAGCAGCAAGGAACTGCCTCCCCCTCCTCCTGCACTCCCAGCAGGGTTGCATTCACCACCCTGGCTGGGCAGGGGCAGGCACTGCCTCCCTCACCATGGGGGAGCCTCGATATGCCCCCTCCATGTGCCCTTCCACCCCGACTTATTGGCCAGATGCTGCTTTCCACACTGCTCAGCTCCATTCCTGGCTGCATGCGTGCTGTGTCTGTTCACATACACTTGGCATTTACTGGTGACGTTATCAGCTACACTGGCCAAAAAAAGCTGACTGCCGATAATGTTAATTTTTTATCAGTGCTGATCCAATGTTCAACTGATATATCAGTTCACCTCTATTAAACAGACATTGTTATCATGCATATTGTTTGATCCCATCTAATCTTCATTATAATACTTCAAGTCACTAATTTTTATACAGATTCCACATTTCAGTTCTAATATTTTCATTACTAAAAAGATACAAACAGTTATGGACAGGCATCTTCTTGCTCATTCAAGAAGTGATTTATTACATGCAAGACTCTGTAGCTTTGATTTTCTTGCAAAAAAAATAGCTACGTGTACGTATCTATATATACAAATATGAGTTTCCAGATACAAATTTACCTTTTACTCTAAAACAAGGGTTGCCACCATGGGCCACTTTTTGCAACCCAGGCCCACACTGGGCTGCACTCCTGCACGCCCTGCCAATTGGCAGATGCTGAAAATGGAATAGCTGAATAGAAGTAGGCACAAAGACCCACTTGGGGATGCCTCCACTGCCTGAACAGGGAGAATACACTAAACAGAGCAGGCAATAGGACTTTGGGGACACCCCCCTGTTGCTGTGGAGCTGCTTCCAGGAGCTGCCACCTGTAGATCCAGCCTGTCCATGGGCCAGATTTGGCATGTGGGCCATTGGTTGTTGACCCCTGCTCTGAAAGATAGGACACAAATCACAATGAAAGTCCAGTAAGTATAAGACACTCTCTAGGCATATCCATAACTTACTTGTCCCAAATCTGTTACATTAGCATTATTGTTTTTTAAAACAGCTTCTATGCATAAATTGCTTGTAAAAATTAAAATTATTTTCTTTTTACACTCAGCCAAAATGACACAAGCTTCTGATTTTATAATTCTTAGTATATTGCACACCTCGACTGAAGTCACTGAATATCTGTCCAAACATACAACAGTTCAGTTCATTTTCATATTTGCACAAATGGTTCATGCATACAAGAGTTCTGTCATAAAACCTGCTAAATGCAGTATTTTAGATTATATAAATACTGAACAGTCAATTATTAGCTCACTCTCTCTCTTCTTGCATGGTACAATCAATAAGACTACAAAAATGCATGAAACCAATGTAATACTAATACTAAAGAAAGTTATTTTATTAATAAGGGCACTGCTCTGAAATTCAGATATATGTTTTCCTGTGGTTCATTAGGGTAACAGAGAACTGACACTGCTGAATAACTGGTCCACTGCAAAATGTCAAGATTTTATTACCCAGCTAGGAAAAGCTGAAAAGTAAAACAACAATAAAATACTGGAAATCAATGTTAATCAATATGACGATGGAATGTCGAGACTAAAAATACAGACCAGATTCCTGAGGAGACATAAATAGTGCCATCTGGAATGTGTGCTAGACACCAGAAACATTACTGTGGCATGGAGCTGTGCCAGCATAAAGCACTGCCACATTGGTTGGCATCTCCTCAGTGCAGGTTGAGCAACGTCGCACTACTCAACTTTGAAGGAGACTACTTTTGAGATAAAACATATTCTTCTTTTCAGACCCTAAAGAACACACACATTTAGACAGTTCATTTTTTAAAGATTTGACATTAGTACCAAGATATTTTAAAGAATTCCTTAACTATAAAACAATATAGTATAAAGAATATTGCTGAAAAGTTTCCAAAACAGTCAAGCATTCAGCTTTGTACAAAATACTAACAATGCCACATACTGTATTAGGACTGTAATGTTGTTGTAGCTGTGACAGTCCAGGGGTTATGCTAGAAGCAAAATGTTCAATAACCCTTTTTAGACTAACTGTATAGCTGAGCAAGACATCAGACAAATTTTCTAATGCAAGGAAGGACATTTTGTGTCCGAAAGCTCATATAACATTTTGTCCAACCCTACAGCTGGTCCAATAGAAGATGTTATTAAGCTTTCTTTTTGCAGGAACACATTACAGCCCCAGATTCTCAACTGCAGAACTAAAAGGGTGGGAGCCCGGGACATTTGGTTTCCTCCAATACTGACTGCCCCAGCACTGGTCTAGGTCTTTGAAGTAAATCTGTTCATTCTGGGTATTATTCTAACCTATGTCAACTATCAACACCAGCCAGGAGCCAATACAACAGACAAACACATGATGGAAAAGCATCCTAGACATGCCTCATTGTTAATCAGCATGATGTGACATGTTTATTACTCCGAACATACCCTCCAGAAGATAGCTCTATATATAGGACAGTTTTTTGATGGGGCAATGCCACAATCTCTTACCTGGAAAGAGGCCTCCCTATGAGATTCTGCAATAAACTTTCCATCTACTTCTGAAATCCATTTCCCAAAGAATTTTAGGTAAGAAATATATATGTGATCCCACCATTGACAAGTTATTTTGAGCCAGTTCGTTTTGCCAGCAGCTAAAGGAAAAAAATATTTGAAGACTGAGACTCTGACAGCCGTTTCATCACCCTGTAATCTGCCAAGTGCTTTCCTTTCAATTGCCTTCAAAAAAAAGTTTAATGGTTCTCTGTAGAGGCCCTTTTTATGGAAAATGTGTGCTATGTTTTGATCAAAGCCCTCTTCCTGTTAAATGTAAATTTCCCTATACTTCAGGTGGGGAGGATGCAATTTTCACAAGTCTTCAGAAGGAATTCCACTGATTGTCAAGTTGCAGAACATGAATCTTCCTTCAGCCAACCAGCCATAAAACTCATTGGAGGCTATGAAAGAATTACTGAATTTTCACAAAATGCTTTAGGGCAATTAGATGTTACAACAAGGTTTGAATATTTCTGAAGACCTAAATGTCATTGTTTCCATCTTTTGTTTGCTCCCTCACAAAGCAAACAAATGTCACCTTCACAATTTATTCTATACTCCAGAACACAGGTGGGCAATTATTTTCAGCGAAAGGCCACTTACTGAGTTTTGGCAAGCCACTGAGGGCCGCACGACAGGCAGCCAGGGACAGATAAATATTAATTTTCTAAATTTTTTAGGGGCCCCGCAAGCCAGATCAAATGACCTTGTGGGTCACATCTGGACTGAGGGCCACATTTTGCCCACCCCTGCTCCAGAAGTCCCTTTTAGCAGCTTGGACACAATAGGTTACATTTCTCTTTTCACATGTACTAATCTTCCACAATTCCTCAAATAAATGCAAACCTTTTACTTAACCACTGTTGGCAATATCTGTTTTTTAGTATGGCAGAACTTCTTCACTACATTTAACTGATGGCTTCGATGGGATTAAATTGAAAAGGGGTAGGAAACAAATTATTGAATATATCAGAAGTTACTGACACTGTGTATTGATACAAATACTGATCACCAGTTTCCAGTATTTATCACAAGCTCCCACTTCTGTTCGTTAGAATGACAAACAGCCAACCGCATACATAGAGATTCCAACATTTTGCAGACAGAAGACTGAAAAATAAAATTATCTTTATAGAGAACAAACCAGAATGACTGTGGACTTCCCAGAATTGCTAAGTTCTTACAAAGTAAGAGCCAACAGATCACATCATTTTCAATATTCATGAAAATATTCTGGAATGACAAAGTGTCAAAGTAAACAAAAAAGAAAAAAAATGGAAGGAAAAATGCAGCTGGGATTCTCCATTGGGAGAAAAAAGGTGATTTGATTTTTGATGTGGGGAGTTTGGTTTTTGCCTCCCTCACAACATATTTTTATTGGGTTAAGTGAAAATATTAAATATCCACTTAAATAACATATCTGCTAGCAGCAAGCAAAAGTAAGTAGCAGCATACATACTCTTCTAACTGATTTCAACAGTGACAGCATACAAGACACAATAATTATTTTAATTCATTAGCAAAAACAAGTAATTAATTTTAAGTGGACTCCAGTAATTTTAAGAGTCACAATTCTATCATCTCTCCTTCATATTGTTACAATCATCCTAGGTGCTGTTTTTAACTGAAAAGAGATAAAAGGTAGGGTGTACCACTCCTCCCTCCCCACCAGTCTATTCTTCATTCATTGGACAGTAGCCAAACACTTGGCGAGCTATACCGTTTCTCCTGTATTATGTCTAGCATTTATATTACTGAAGCATTACACAATGACTGCAGTCAATATTAGGTTGCCCATTGTGCTGCTCACTCTACAAGCACACAGGAAGAAAGTGATAAGCTGTTGGGGCTGAAACTGTCTAGAGCAGCAGTCAGCAAGTTTTTATAGCAGGGGGCTGGAACATCCCAGCTTGGATCCAAGGCGGGTTGTGTTCTGAAGCAGCTGATGCCTCTGTGGTGGCAGCAGCTTTTCCATGCTGCTGCTTTCTTTGCCCCCCAGCTGTGGAGCAGGCACAGCTTCCTGTCCAGCCCTGGAATAGCCATTGTCCTGCTCTGCCAGAATGCTGCTAAAGCCTGCAAGCTCTGTGGGCTGGATCAACTTGCTCCATGTGATGGATCTGGCCCACAAGCTACATGTTGCCAACCCCAGGTCCAGGATTTATTTATACACAGAAATAAGTTTAGGCATGGGAATAGAAACGCACAGGTCCCACACATTTCACATTACATGACTACAGATTTTACAGAATCCTCTTCTAGAATCTCAATTTCCAATATAAAATGTTGCTAGCCATTTTGGCTGCTGACAAACATGGAAAAAACAAACAACAACCCCCCTCCCCCAAAAAACAGAGCTTTACTGGAAGAGAAAGTACATTAGTTTGACCCAGCTCCCTGGCATCTCTATACATTATGCACTTCAGCAAGGCTTTTTGGAGCTTTTATCTAAAGCAGATTCAATTGGCTATCAGATGAAAGTGCCAAAAAGCCCCACTGATGCACACGATCTATATAGATGTTGGGTGAATCGGGTCAAACTAATGTGATGCTTCTTCTGGGCATGTACTGCGCTTGGGAGCTTAAAGTAAAGCACTATTTGTTGGGTTTTTTCCATGTCTGTAAGCAGCCTTTGATTGTGGAAATACTGAAAGTACGAACAGCACTGCCTGCCTGAGTCTGCACAGGGACTAAACAGCTCAGAGAACTGTGAAATGCACCACTAATTTTAATCAAGGCTACAAAGATTTATTTCCCAGGTGCAGAATATCACAAATTTTGGAGACGAAAAAAGTACAGCACAAGTGCTGAATACTTTGTCATTTTGCTATGACATGGTACCCAACATTTGTTTTGTCTCCATCTTGTAGGGACCTGTTAGCAACTGCCTCTGGCTGCTCAGCACTTCCAGCAAGGGGGAGTTAATGGACTTTTAGCATACATTCCCTGCAGCATTCCTTGGAAGTAGACAACACAAAACTTGGGAGCAAACAGAGTTTGCAACAAGGAAGCGGGAGGAATCTGAAGTACAGACTGGTAATGTCAGCTGCTTGGAGAACAGCACAGCACCTAAGGCCTAGAGGAAAATGACTCGTTGACACCCTGTCATATTCTTGCACAGCAATGAAGTGAGTTCTGCAAGGCAACTTGGAAAATGTGAGGGAAACCAAGACCCAGGAATCAGAGCTGGGTTATCTGGAAAGCACAGAACAAAATCTAATCTTAAAAAATAATCACTGTTGAAAAATAACTGTTGACAAATTTTGCATCTAGGAGTATGGTCAATTAAGAGCTATAGCTCTGTGTTTTTCCAAGGTGAATGAGGTGGGGAAGATAATATGAAAGCATGAAAGAGTAAGTTGAACACTACTATGGAATTTGGTCCTGTCAAAATGGAACAGCATCCTGTACAGATATACTGTATTTGTTCAAGTTATCATTGTGATTAGGACGCTTGGTAAAAGCCATGGAGGGGTTACTGATTTTTATGGGAGGAGAGGGGTATAATTATTTCCAAGTAATTTTCGGTTGTCTAGTATATACATAGCATCAACTTTGAACAAGAATGTGTATTATTAGTCAGTCCTTCAATTTCTCCATGACAGTCAACTTGATATGTCCTCATTTTCAAAAATGAGGAAAGTTATTTCAGATATTACCACAAAATCTACCAAAAAGTAAGATACAGCCATCATATTTAATTACATCCCCAGAAACCTAAAACTGAGAGTATAGCAAACATTAAACTACTTATTACTACTGCATTATGTTGATATTCTCGCTGCCTGTTCCTCTACTTAATTGTTTTAGACTGGTGGAGAAATAATTTAACTCTGCTGATAAACAACAAACAACTGATTCAGGTCCTTCTCGTCTGAACTTATTCCAGCCTGCCAGTTTTTGGCCAAGACTCCCTTTCTCATCCAAGACAACATGCCTCCACCTTCTTCTCTTATGTATCTCACAGATGTTCAGTTCAAAGGCTGTATATCCTAAGCTACCCAGCCCTGCTGTACTTTTCACTGAAAAGATCTGTACGTATGCACTCACCCAAACCCATTAGAAACTGTGGAACTTAAAAGACACAGGCTTAACCTGACCAATTACATTTTGTTGTTCCTCTTTTTCTGTTGCCCATGTAGATAAAGTGCTTTGGGGTATGAACTCCGTCTTATTTGTCTAAGTGCTTTGCAGAGTTAGTGCTACGCAATTTTTACTCAAAACAATCCTCTTGTACTAAGACTTAAGCATAACATGCTAGGTTGCACAAGGTCTCCAGGGCAGACCAGAAAATAACTTGGAACTCCAATGAGTTGCTAGTTTTAACTGCTGTGTTGGTTATAACGTTTCTTCAAAAGAGACAACCAAAAGAGTCCCCACATTGGACACCGATTCATAGATACTAGGATCAAAAGGGACCTCAACAGATCATCAAGTCCAACCCCCTGCCTAGACAGGAAAGAGTGCTGGGGTCAGATGACCCCAATCAGATGCCTATCCAGCCTTCTCTTAAAGACCCCCAAGCTAGGGGAGAGCACCACCTTCCTTGGAAGCCCATTCCAAATTTTGGCCAACCCTTACCGTGAAGAAAAATGTACAGGACAAAGAGCAGAAAAATGTACAGGACAAAGAACTGCCCAGGAGAGAAGTCAATAGTAAAATCCTGCCTGGGCCTAAGTAATGTCTTACAGTGCAGAAAGGATTCATATTCAGATTATGCCAAAGGCAAAACAGGTACTAGTTGAGTCAAGGATGCATAAGGCCCCTGACCTAAAGAGCTTACAAGGTCCCCGGGGAGCTGTATTTCTAAGGAAGAATGTCATCACAGTTTGAGAAGCATGGACCCAACCCTGCAACCTTCATAAGACAACTTCACTGAAATCACTGGGAGCACTAATCTGAGTAGTAGCTTCTGCACTGATTTTATAGGGTATGCTGAAACAGTCTACTGAAATTGTATGAAAACTCAAACAGCAAACTATTAAATATTTTTATTCAGTCAAAAGGGTGCAGTAAAACTAACTAAATGAATCCACAAACTACTGAGAGACTTTATTTTTAAGTAAAGAAATCTGACAGGCAAGCTGTTTACAGTTTTTTTCCAATCAGGACTGAATATCCAAATTAACAGCCTGCCTGGTGAAAGCGTTTGAAATATTATGAGATGATCCATATAATCACTTACACTCTCAATAGTATGTCTGGAAAAAACCAAACAAAATTAGGTTCCACTTCTGCAATGTAATCTGCCAATACTGACCCCCAAACACATCTGATGTCCTAATGAAGTAAATGAAACTGAGTGGGTACAGAGGTCAACACTAGCAGGACTGGAGCCTTAACCTTTCCACAGTATGTATTGCTAAGGCAGTAACACACCACACAATTATTATGCCTGGAATGTAGCGTGTCACAATCTAGTTCATTAATGGAATGCAAATGATAAAGAACTATTACTTGAATCATTAAGACTTATGTTGAAATGTTTAGCCACAAAGAGACAACATTCTAGAAGGAAGTCAATTAGATACGAGATTGACGAGAAAAGGAAAGGGTCAAAGTTCTGTATATATTCAAATACTGTACTAACTAGGGATTGGAATACAATTTTGCTACAGTTATATAATTCTTAATATCAACAGAGTAGAACCATGCTAATTGGTATTTCTAGATGAAGTACCAATTGCAAATATCAAAATTGTTAAATATCCACTAAAAACTTGAGGCAAATACTGCAGAATGTATTTAATTTCCCTGACAAAAGTTTTAAATGTTTTGTAGCAGAATTAAATATTAGAATATTTTGTAAATGTGATGACATCTTAGTAATATAATGTCCCCCTTTGCTGATGCTACCTCTTTGAGAAGCAGGGAATGATAATTTTGAGTGCAAATTATGGAGTGAGTGGATTAGGAAAATGCAAATTACTAAAATTTTACGGTAAATATAAACCTAAATATAAATACGGTGATGGCCTGAGAAATCTCTTCTAGGAACTATCAGCTGAAATAAATAACAAGACAATCTGATTCTTACATCTGAAGTGAGAAGGTTGTTTATAACAGGAAGCTAGAAGGAAATCTGGCAAATTCATTCTCGACTAATCTGTACTTAAACAGCCTCAATTCTCACTGTACTCCAAACAAAGAGCAACTGCAGCTAAACAACAAAAATTTACCAAAACAGTCCTGAAAAATCAAACATAAAACCAGAATGTTGGCTAAAAGTGGACTGACAGAGGTAACGGTATCATTTGATTTTTTAAAAATCATTATAAAGAAGTCATTACTTGTAACAGGATCTTCCTGGTTTACAAATCATTTATTTATTTCTAGACCCAGATATTTCTACCAGTTGTGTTCTGGCTGCATCAGAACACTTAGCAGCTTTAAAAAAAACAGAGTAATATGGTTTTTTTATAGCTAAAATGTGTCCATTTCTTTTTTTAAGTGTATATATTGATATAAGATGGAGTATTCTACACAAGAAATCTAACAGCAGCAAATAATACCCCGTTAAGAAGGGTCTAGGGGTACTGAGGTGGCAGTGTGCTCAACTCAGAAAAGGGGGGAAACAGCTTCATGTCACCATCAAGGGACTTCTCCAACCAGTGTAAGCAGTAGTGCAGACGGATTTGAATCCAACCCTTCCTAGCCAAACAATGATTGTCATTACAGGTGACTGGGCGGTAGAAAATGTAAGGTATTTTAAAGAATAAACTACATTAACTAATATTATGATAGGAAGATATCATAGAAGGGCTTTGGACTTCAAGGCAACAGATCTACCCCCACTCTTCCAGAGGCATAACATACATATGATCTCAAAAGAAAAAAAACCCCAAAACCTGAAAACCTGTTTACAGTTGTTATTCTTCTTACTGCTTCTCCTTTAAAAAAAAAAAAACAACTTCATTTTTTCTACTGTAGCCAAACCAACTCTTTACAAGGAACAATGAAAAGGAGCACCTACACATTATTCCATTTCAATAGCCTAGTTATCACATATGTGTAGAAACCATGAACTGCATATTGCACATGCCAGAAACAAGGGCTACTGATCTTTACCTTCTTCCAACAGTACTGGATTATGACAGCAAAATGTAATTTCACACCAAAAGATAGGAAAAAACCCGCTGTTCAAGTCACTATCAATCATGTTTAAATACAAAGAATTTTCCCTGGTGAGGGAAAATGTGTTGCTGCAAGAATAAAGAGGAAGTACATCAAAATATATTAATACTGTATCTCGTGGTATCCTAGAAACACATAGATCAGGAAAGCCAATGGTGCACAGAGATGAACTTGCAGACATGAAAGACTCAGGGGAGAGTCCTCCCCTTCTCCTTCCCAAGTCCCAAAATATCCCCGGCTCTACCTTTCTGAGCCGGGTCTCAAACACAGGCTGGCGTACAGTCCGCCATAAAGGATAGGAGTGCCCTTGAAAAACGTCCAGGTTACAGCTAGTACACAAGAGATCTCACTGTGTCAAGAGGTACACAAGGGTTTGGGGGGTTTTGTTGGGTTTCTATTTTTTTTTTTTTTTTAAATCTGCTGACCTGTACCGAGGGAAGAGATTCACTCCACACCGGCGCTAGATGCAGCAACCCCGCGGGGTCGGTCGGAGAGGAGGAATCAACCTGAATCTCGCCTGCTCCTGGAGCAAGCGGCTCAGACACCAGCCCCCGGCCCCGGAGCCAGGGCTGAGACGGGAACAGCAGGCAGGGGAAAGCCGAGCGAGTCCCAGAGACAGAGGATGTCCTCCCGGCTCGGTCTCGCCGCATGCCAGCAGGAGCCCGCGGCTCCCCGTGCCCCCAGCGGCACCTACACTGCCAGGAGCACGGAGCGGGGCTCAGCATCCCAAAACTTTCTGACGGCCTCTCCCGGCTCCCCCGTGCCAAGGGCGGGCGGGCGGCACTCACCATGTCCGCCGGGACGCTGCTGGACATCTTGCTGCTCCGCGGAGGCTTCAGCACAAGTCGGGGAAAAGCCGAGACGGCGGCGAGGTCCCGGCTCTGGGGCGCGCAGGAGGCGGAGGAGGCTCGGGGCCGGGGGCAGGCAGCTGCGCGGGGAGGCGGTGCGGGCTCCTCTGCCCCGCGTCTCGCGGCGGCCCCGGGCCAGGCCGCTAATGACGGGGTGACTCACGGGATCGCCCTGCGCCCGCCCGAGTCACCTCCTCCTCATCCCCGCAGGGCACCCGGCGGGCGGA
>NW_017729032.1:48365516-48372964 GCF_001723915.1 Gavialis gangeticus
CCGGCCGGCTCGTGCTGCGGCCGCCCTCAGCGCGCCCCGCTCGCTGCCCCGCACCCGCCCCCCGTCATCTTCCTTCAAGCCAACATGGCGTCTGCCGAGCCGAGAAAAGGGGACACGGTGGGTGACGGCGCTCCCCCCCTCGCGTCACCGCTGCCCGCCCCACGCGCGGCATCATGGGGCTTGTAGTCCTGCCGGGTGCGCAGTCCCCAGCCCGACCCGCGTCCCCTTGCCTCAGGGCTGGAGGCAGCGCCACTTGCGCCCTCCGCACCCGCAGCGGAGGGCTGGATGCCCGCGGGCACATCTCCCTAGGTAGGGCAGGGCAGGGCCCCGAAGCGCACACACGGCCCCCAGGGAAGGGCTCAAAGGCGGCACCTAGGAGCGCGCCCACCCGTGAAGCCGCCGAGACTGGCAGAGGTCAAATCGCGCAACCCCCCCGAGCGGGGATCAGCCCTGTCCAAACCAGACTATGCAGCTCCATAACTCGGCGGTTCTCAACCGTTTGCACCTTACGTCCCACCAGCCAAACCTCGGTCCCACCGCGATAAAAACAAAACCCCACTTCTGCGCTGTTCGAGATCTCTGTCGATTCATGTATTTGAAGTGCAAACAACTTTGATTTATTTGTTTCCATTGGGCAATGAGTTGAAGTCCCACCTACACGACCTTCGCATCCCTGAGAAACGCTGCCATGACCTAACCTCTTACTAAACTGCCTGCAACCCTGACACAACAGACAGGACACCGTAACCTGCCAGAGGTACATCATGGCAGCCACTATCCTGCTTCTATAAGGGGCTTAATTTATGCTCAGGAGACCCCAGGTTGAAAGCCAGGCTGTCGGCTACAGGGGAAGGCAAATAACCCACAGTCTGACCATGGGGTAAAATTCCCTCCTGAACCCAAATGTGGCGACTGACCCTGAGCAGAGGAACTTTAAGTCTCAGCAGGAGCACTGGCACAGCCCAGTCAACGTCCCCAGCTTGGCTGCAGTCAACACCCTGTACCTCTGACACTGGTTTAAAACCAAAGCCAAACCCAGAAGCATGGGAAATACCCATAAGGAGCACATAGGCATAGATCAGTGGCTCTCAACCTATTTTGTACCAGGACCCATTTGTAAACATCAGTGGCCCATCCTGACCCAGTGCCCCTCGCTCCCAACCTGCTGCTCCCAGCTCCCCAAGGTGCAGAGTAGGGGGGCATGGGGGGCCCCAAGCAGCCCCTCACAGGCTGGACCTCTGCCAGCCTGCATGGAAAAAGCCACAGTTTCCCACATTTTTCTCCTTTAAAAAGAGAATCCATTTTTTAAATTTGTTCATGGCTCTTTCTTATATCCTTGTGACTCACTTTTGGGCCGTGACCCACAGGTTGAGAAATGCTGACCTAGATCATCCCTGACCAGTAGCTGTCTAACCTCTTCTTGAACACCTCCAGAGAGACTACAACTTGCCTAGGCAGCCTATTCCACTGCCTTCCTACCAGAAGTTGTTCCTGGTCCCCAATCTAAACCTACCTTGCTACAATGGCAAGCCATTGGTCCACATCCTACTCTCTGCAGCAAGAGAGAAAAAGTGTTCACCCTCCATAGACTCACAAATCCCCTCAGAAAATGCCAGCTCTGTGTTTTCCCTCATTTTTTGCCTATGGAAGAACAGCAGAGTGATTCTTCTGTGGCAAAGAATCCAGCAAACCCCCAGCAGGGCAGATTCCCCTCTGAAATCACCCAATTTATCTTGTGAAATGTGCACATCTACCAATACTAACCTGTGGCACCTCGTAGCACCCTTTAAAGGATCTTGAGGCACCCCAGCATGCTGCAAAACCCCAGCTGAGAATCTTTGATAATGCCTGACCGTCACTGTGCTCATATAAAACCGCAGAGAAATGTGGCAGAGGTCTTCCTTTTAGGACCTCAGAAAGTTTGAAACTGCATCTCTCCAGCATGCCACAGCTGTTGTGCCCAGGTAGAAGCATTTCAGAGATCTAACAGGAAGTTTCTTTCCCTGACTGAACCTTCCGTTTTGACTTCACTTCCCTACAACTTGCTCCATAATAGCGCAAATCTGTTGACCTTCAGGATACATAGGAACATCCTTTTCATTCCCTCAACTTCTGGGGAGGGGCAGGAATTACTGAGTAAAGTACGTGGTCTTAATGACTTGAACATAAGATTGCAAGTCAAGAGATGTGAGTTCTATTGCAGGCTTTGCAGCTATTCTGTTGTGAGATTTTGGGTAAAACACTTCACTTCTCTTGTCCCTGTTTCCCCTCCCAAGCTTTGTCAACTTTGTCTATGCAAAAAATGGTGCTCCATGGGGTCAAGGACTTGTGTGCTTACACAGTACTTCACATAACGGAGTCCCACTCTCAGTCATTAGCTTAATATTAAAAACAGTCCAAGGGTTTGTATTGGTAAAAGCAGCAGAATATTGTCAGGGCATTGTCTAATTTTATTGATGCCTTTAGTTGAATATTTTCAAGATTTAGGGAAACTACTGGGTTTTTATGTCAAGGTATTTAAGAAAAATTACAAGCTACACGCTTGTGTTTATAAATCAAATAAAAACAAAAAAATAACAGGGATTACAGAACACACTCTGGGGAAGTCACATGCCCATAATGCATCTACATCCCAAATAACACACATTCTTCCAGCGCATAAGACTGGTTACATCTGAGACGGACTGAAAAACTGTGAATGAGTTAAACTGAGTTCAGTTTGTCCTCTGACCAGTGGTCACAGGCCCAGTCCTGCAGAAACCTATGAATGTGGTTAACTTTATGCACTTTAAGCAGTCCCATTGATTTCATGTACAGTACATAAAGTTAAATACATATATAGGTGTTTGTAGAGGGGCTTTATTTGGTATCTTTTTCTGTCCTGGATTTTTACTTTTTAACCAATTAGAGCAAGAATTGCATACTTCTGTGTTGAAACAGTGTAGTGAGAGATTACCATGTCATATCTAGTTTGTGTACATACTCGGGTCGGCCAACTTTCTTCCACTTTGAAATAAAAAGCAAGATTACATCTTCTTTTGATACACATCAACGATTTTGAGGGAATGACATGAGGAATTTGATCCCTGATTATTTTATTTTTACTTATTTATATATTAGTGTCTAATGACCAGGAATAATAAAGGAAAGCTCCTCTCCCAAGCAGCATACAATATTGTGCTTCAAGTCTGCAGCTTACACTTGTATCATGTTTATGTGATTTTTTTGGCTCTCAGCTGTGATGATACAACACAAATGGCTGGAGGATTCAGCCCAGTTGGTACTTGCTGGAAGCTATTTAGGGATGGTTGCCATGTTGGGCAAATAAATAATGGAAAGTACAGCACAGTGACCCATACCCTTGTAGCAGTAGCCTCTGTGCTCCATAAAGTATGTGGAGCAAGGGAAATAAATACCACTGGCTTTGGTGAAGTAAGATAATGTGTTTGAAATAAAGCTATGTATAAAGGGGGGGAAACAGTGTTTATTTGGTAAAAAGTAAGAGCTAGCTGTTATGTTAGCATTAATTTAAGTGCAAGCAGAGAAGAATTCAGAGTTATGGCCATTAGTAGCCAGCTGAAATAAGGGACCGTGAACATACGTAACAGTTCCCCATATAGGAGACCAATTTTGTGGCTGAACACTGAGCATGGGCTTCAGTAATATGCATCTGAAAACACTCTTTCCTACCCTAGGGCAGCCATAAATTGCCCTGTTGTTGTACAGAGACCTCCTGGCAACATGCCTGCCTGAAAATGATATTTGGATTTGGGGTTTATCTATTTCTTCCCTAAAAGATATAAACCCAGTTCTCATTTACTTAGCTTGCAAACTTGTCCTGAAAATATACTAGCGTAGATCCAAAAATTGCTAATCATCATGATTATGGCAATGAAAGAAAAAACCCACAAGCAAACAAGAAACACTTTGCCTATCAGTCAAAAATATATCATCCCTCAGGTAAGCAAGTGCATAGAATTTTGTGCACTTGGATTTACTTCAATAGGAATTATGTCCAGATATCTAAGACAGGAGCAGTACTTAATTTTAATGTTGCTATATCAATCAATGTTACCCAAAATCTAAGTGTGTACTAACAGGTGCTTGATAGGAACAAATGATCAGTTATAACAAATCAGATCAGCAGCCCAAGCCCAGACCATCTGATATCCAGTGTCTTAGAAGTGGTCACTGTCAGGTGCTTCAGAGAAACAGAATAAACCCACAATGGACAATTAGGTGATTTCTCACAAAGGAAGTTTCTTTCTAATGCCATTAAGTCAGTAGCTGATTTATGCCCTGATGTGTGGGAGTTTTTATGCTGTAAAACACATTCTTACTGGAAGAGTAAACCACCAATAAAACATAAGAATGGATGTCAGTTTTTAAGGGATGGTTCATAGATTCATAGATGTTTGGTTCCGAAAGGACCTCAGTAGATCATTGAGCCTGACTCCCTGCCCTGGGCAGAAAAGAGCACTGGGGTTAGATGACCCCAGCCAGGTACATGTCCAGCCTCCTCTTAAAGACTTCCAAGGTAGGGGAGAGCCCCATCTCCCTTGGAGGCCCATTCCAGATTCTGGCAACCTTTACCTTAAAGAAGTTCTTCCTAATGTCTAACCTAAATCTATTTTCCATCAGTTTGTGGCCGTTGTTCCTAGTTACTCCAAGGGGTGCCCTGGCAAACAGAGAATCTCCTGTTTCTTGCTGCCCCTCTGCCCCTTTCCCCCATGATGAATTTGTAGGTGGCCACAAGATCACCTCTCAGCCTTCTCTTGCAGAGGCTGAAGAGATCCAGGTCCCTCAATCTCTCCTTGTAGGTCTTTGCCTGCAGGCCCCTAACCATACGAGTGGCCCTCCTCTGAACCCTCTTGAGGTTGTCCACATCCCTTTTGAAGTGCAGCACCCAAAACTGGATGCAGTACTCCAACTGAGGCCTGACTAATGCCGCATAGAGGAGAAGTATCACCTCCCTGGACCTGTTTGTCATGCACCTGCTAATGCATGATGAAGTGTGGTTAGCTTTACTGATCGCTTTGTCATGTTGACCACTCGTGTCCATCTTGGTGTCAACAATGACTCCGAGATCCCTTTCCACTGCTGTGCTGCTGAGAGGGTCATCACCCAGCCTGTGAGTGTGCTGGAGATTCCTTCTCCCTAGGTGCAGCACTTTGCACTTGTCTTTGTTGAGCTGCATCCTATTCTGTTTTGCCCACTTTTCCAACCTGTCCAGATCTGCCTGGATTCATTCCCTACCCTCTAGTGTGTTAACTTTACCCCATAATTTGGTATCATCTGTGAATTTGGACAGAGTGCTTTCCACGCCCTAGTCCAAATCACTGATGAAGACATTGAACATCACAGATCCAAGGACCGAGCCCTATGGGGCTCTACCGCCCACATCTGTCCAGGTCGATACTGACCCATCTACTACCACTCTTTGTCACCCACCTGACCATGTAATAATCTACATCACAGCCACTCAGTTTATTTATGAGAATAGGATGAGATACCATATCGAAGGTCTTCTTAAAATCCAAGTAAATGACATCTACCTCGACTCCTGAGTCTAAGCATTTTGTGACCTGGTCATAAAAAGAAACAAGGTTAGTCAGGCAGGTTCTACCCACTATGAATCCATGCTGGTTGCCCTTCAGCATTAATTTTCCCACTGGACTCCTGCAAATGTGATCCTTAATAATTTTTTCAAAGGTTTTCCCAAGGATAGAGGTGAGACTAACTGGTCTATAGTTACCCAGATCCTCCTTCCTCCCCCTCTTGAAAATAGGGACCACACTGGCCCTTTTCCAGTCCTCTGGGACCTGACCTGAACACCATGAGTGCTCAAACAGGCATGCCAGTGGCTCTGCTATGACACTGGCCAATTCCTTCAGCACCCGTGGTTGAAGATCATTTGGGCCTGCTGATTTAAACACATCCAGTCCTTCCAGGTGCCTCTTCACCAAGTCGGCACTAACAGTTGGTGGGCTGGTGTCCCTTTTGTGCCTATCTATGATCTATTTGGGAGATTTGTCCTGATCCGTATTCTGGAATACAGAAGCAAAGAACTCATTGAATAGCTCAGCCTTGCCCCCCACTCCCCTCCCCCCATCTGTCACTAATTGCGCTAGTTTGTCCTGTAGGGGTCCTGGTATTCTTTCATTAGATATTATTACTGTTAGGAATGAAGGGCTTAAGAATAAATCTGGAGAAAGCCTAAACACTATGACTGAAGTCAGAATGGGATCACTTGGATTGCTCACGATGATGAACCTGTCATGGAGAGTGAGGGGAAATTTTCTTTTTCTCAAACAAAAATATACTTAGCCTCTGATTTTTAAATAGATTTCTTAGAATTTCTGCTAGCAGTCCAGGAAGGTTAAACAGCTCTGAGACAAAGAGTTCAATTTTTCTTGAAAATTTGGCTTTGGGACAAAGCAAGATTCTTTCTTCCCTGATAGCTACTGAGGCAGCAGTATAAGATACCCTGGCGAGTGAGGGATACACAGGAGAAATCAGCAGGCTATTGTTGAGAAAATGTGTGCGTCTGTATGTGTATATATAAAGGAGACACACACATCTGGATCAGCATACACACGCATGCATATACAATTTAAGATTTTTTTAATTCACTTTGGGGAAAATCTGAAGTCTTTTCTCACACTAAACTTCTGTTCAACTCAGTCCTGTTTAATTCAGCCTCCAAAATCATTGAGGACACACCCAAAGAAGGACTAAAAGCCTGATTTTGCAATGCTCCTGTCAGGTCCTGAGCAGTGACATTGTCAACTTCCAGGGTTAGGCCCCAATAAGGAAACTTGGATTTTCCCCTGTGTTTGAAAATGTTTTTCACTCTGTGTGGATCCCTTTCCATTTTGCAGTACATTGATTTTATTGGTTTTGTTTCACAAGTTCTACTTATGTCGGTTCAAAGCAGTATATATACCAGCCTCATCAGTTAATGTCACAAGTGTTTTGGGACTAGCATTTATTAGTAGTTAGTGGCTGCTTCAGAATCAGTAGGGAGAAAAAAAATGTTGTTTTTGTAATGTTTACCTTACACACTGGTGGCTGGCATTATTTTTATATGTTGTGCGTCTGACTGATCTATTCGAAAAAGCCCCCACTATTAACAACAACTCAGGTTTTGGGCCTAATATATTAACAGTCTTTCATGGTTAACAGGTTTCCTTTTTCCATTAATGTTTATAGGGCCTCTATACAAACTGAAGGATATAGGAAACAAGCAATAAGAATGTGAAATATTGCTAATGTGATGAAAATTATTTATGACCTACTTGACATAAATTAACCCCAGAAGCAAGAGTGCCTAGACAGCATTAATGGATAGAAGTGATAGGAAAGGGAAGATGGAAGATCTGTGACACAATTATTGTTGTCAAAATTATTTATGCCTTTGAGCTGTAGTTCAGCATTGAAAAGAGGCG
>NW_017729032.1:48373105-48379138 GCF_001723915.1 Gavialis gangeticus
CTTGAGGGGTTTAGGTGTGTCTCTCACTGCATCTGAATCAGCTTCTGTTTGGGGGGGGACACAGGGAGTGAAGGTTGGTAGAGAAGATAATAAAGATTGAAAAATAAAAGAAAAAAACAGAATGAAAAGAAAAAAACCAAAATCCTATGCCTACTTGTAGAAGTACTTCAACCCCCACCATGCTTACTCTTGAGGGATTTTAATTAACCAGAAGTATATGAGGTAAAAAGTACAACCAAGAAAACCCATATAGAAGACATTCCAAAGTTACATATGTACGGCTAGAACCAGAAAACAGAAAAATCCAGGCAACTGGCTATTTATTTTGGGTCTGTGTTCTACCAGCACAGAGCAACTGCCGGAAAACAATAATAGGGAAGTTTTGAACCAGGAGTTTAGATTTAGTGTAGTGAAGAGTGGGCTTACAGAACACAAGCAGTGAAAGACTATTTAATATTACAGAATGAAATGAAAAAATCTTGTGAATAAACACATGGCAGCAAAAGGTATTACAAATTCACCAGCATAGGGTAAGGCAAGAGAATCCCAAAAGGTGCCATGCTAAAAGTAAAATGAACTACATGTTCTTGAGTATAAGGAACAAAAAAGCAGCTGCTTCATGAATAGTTACTTAAAAAAATCAAGAGTTTCAAACCAACTGGACAGGAAAGGGGGAAGGGGGAAGCAATCAAACAAAAATGCCTGGTTAAATGAAGAAAGACAGAAGTAAAAGAACACTAGGAAACAGATTCTCTACATATTGCCAAGTAAGTTTAAGGGAAATGAGTAGAGGCTTTTACAAATCTTAAGCAAGAAGAGCGAAGCTTAAGTTATTGGTTAGTGCCACCAGAATCCCAGCCTTAATTCATGTTTTGCAGCAGCCAATGTTGCCTAGGGCTGAATGTAGCCCATTATCTCCACAGAACCAAACTCAATGTGGAATCTGGAATACTTATGGCACTTTTTCATTTCTATTTCCTGCTGACTAAATAGGGAAATCTTTGGACTGCCTGGAGAAGCAAGGCTATTTTAATGTATTTATTATTAGGGTCTCCAGTTTTAGACAAACATCAATAAAATCTCATCAAGTCACGATACTTAAGATTATTAAATAGATGCTAAAAGAAGAAAGGAACAAAGGAGGGGAAGATTTAAACAGCACAACATAATTTAGTCTTTAAGCTGAAATGAACATTTATTCCTGATCTCTTGATTTGCATGGCTGTGTTATGTATTCTACATTTGGATACCTCAGAGTTTTTCAGTTACCTCAGAATCCTAACCATGTATATATATTTTTTGATTATCTGAACCACTTCCTTCTCTTATCAATCTGAAATCATGCAGCTTTAACAGACCAGAATCTGTCCTTGTGTTTTTAATGATGACATGTTTGCAGCAGTCGCCATTTGTGTACTAAGCACATAAGGTATTATATGCACACATTATTACATCAACTTAACATAACCATCGATTTGACTTAATGACTAACGTTTAAAAGCCACAATAATCAGAAGTGATACCTGAATAAAGCAACATTTAGAAGTTGTGATGTTTAATTGGCTATGGAGAGCACTTGACTTTGGTTACAGTTTGCTGTTGCTCAGAAGACCCTTTACAGCATCTCTTGCATTGTTTAAGTATAATAGGATAATCATATAGTGTCCTCTGTGAGATATAGGGACATCACTGTTTTTGCATTTTTTTAAATTTATAGATACTAAGCACAATCAACAAAGACTTCCTGAGGCTGAATGTTGTCAGTATATGAAGCACTGAATGACCCTTTTTTCCCCCTGAATGCTGTGCTTTCAATTTTAAAGAGGGAAAGTAACACTGGAAGACAGAGCAGTACATATACGAAGGGTTTTTTTAAATTAATTTTACATCAGTTTAAGTCTCACCTGAGATATCCCTGATATCCAAGTATGTGAGAGCAGAATCAGGACACCTAATTGGAATTTCCTTCGTATTTCAGCTTGAATCCTATTTGGTTTACATTGCTGTATTTTTTGTCAGAGAGTCTAGAACATTGCAGCTGTTGTGACAGATTTTTCTCTTTAAGAATCAGTCACTGGTTCGTTGTGGCCACAGAGGCCAAGCTCAGCTGAAAATATTCACTGTGCCTGGATTAATTCTACCCTTTGCATAGGTGTGCAGTAACAGTATTTATATAATACATAACACACAACCAGCACAAAAAAAATCCAACTGGTGCAATGTTTGCAAAAGATTAGAAAAGGGCTTTGAAAGAGTCCACAGACAGGTTTTCAACCACATTTGAGTAGGTTATGATTTTTAATAGTACCCACCAGGTGCTGTCTGCTTCTCTCATTTTTAAAAGCTTAATTATGAATTGAAGCAATTTAAAGTTAACTAAATGCAGAATTTAATGCACATATGTCTGTCTATTCATTCCTAGTGCATCCATCACTATTAGTACCTAGGTGCTGTAAAGGCTGAACCCACACACAATAATTAGCAATAATTAACAGTATAAATATGTGTCTATACAAAAACAAGGCTGAATTTTCATATTACTTTTGTTAGATTGCAAAGCAAATGTTTCCTTAAGAGATGCCATGAATCAATGTGTGTAAGATCACACATTCGACCTTCAGTTTAAAAATACCTTTTTAACAAACTATTAGTTGCCATCACTGTTCTTTGTGCAGCAGGATGCACAGAAGGGGGAATGGTCCCTGCTCCCCAGAGCTTACAGTGTCACTTAGGATGCTGCAAACACTTAGCCATACTCAACTTTATACCTATGAAAATCCCACAGACTAGGGGCAGAAGTTACACATAAACTGGTTTAAGTGATCAGAAACTGGTTTAAACCTGTAACAAAACAAGTTCAGTACATATAAACCAGCTTCAAAATTGCTGAAACTGGTTTAAGATAAATCTGGTTGAATGTAGTATCAGACTTAACTGATCTGAGTCAAACTTTTTTTCTGCCCCAGCACCTTTCTTGGTTTAAGTTAAACCAGAGTCCCCCAGCATCCCAGCATGCTCTGCAGCCCTGGGCTGGGCTCTGCTCTGGAGAGCAGGGCTGGCCCTGCCCCTCTGCTCTCTATTCTCTAGCTGGAGCGGGCCAGATGCATGCCAGCACAGCCCTGTTAAGGCATAGTGGGCAGGGAGGGGGTTGATTCTTCCCTCCTTCCCTGCTCCCCACAGCCAGGGTCTGCCTGTCTGTGGGTGAGCAGCGGAGGCAGCAGACCCCAGCTGCGGTCCCCAGGGCCAGAAGGGTCAGAGGGAGGAATTAACCCCCTCCCTCTTCCCTTTGCCTTAACAGGGCCATGCCCCACCCCCGCTGCTGGAGCAGTAAGGGGAGGGGGAGGGGCAGCAGCCTCTGTCAGTGTGCCCCAGAGAGTGCAAGCACCAAGGGGGTTATTTCCCCCTTTCTTCCCTGTCCCACCAGCAGGGACCACAGCCATCCCAGCATGGCCCCATTAAGGCTAAGGGTGCAGGGAGGGTGTTAATTCCCTCACCCTCCTACTGGGGAAAGCAGCCAGGGTAGAGCAGCCCCCCTTCTTCCTCGCCCAGGGTGGGGAGGACACTCTGTGTGGTGCTGGAGGGGACTCTTCCTCCTCTTCCTTCCCCCCCCTGCTGCCTCAGGGTGGGGAGGGGGACTCTGTGTGGCACTGCCCAGCCCAGCCCAGCTTGGGCACAAGGAGTGGCTGTCACTGAGCACAGTGGCTGGGCACAGGGAGCAGCTGCCATGTGGCAGGGCCAGCCCAGGCTGGGCTGCAGGATTGGGGCACTTCCCAGAGGTTGCAACTCAGTGACAGGAAAGCTGAGCCCTGTCAGTGACAGCAGCCTGGCCTGCCATGTCACTGCAAAAGGCAGGGCTCTCCCCTTCCTCTGCCATAGGGGTCTGGCTTTGCCCCTGTTTGGCCACACTCCCTCTTCCCCCACACTCTGAACCCTGCAAGCCAAGGTGGGGGTTTAAATCCCTCCTCAATCATACTCAGAGGCCTGGCCATGCCCTCCCACCCCCACCCAGCTCAGCTTCCCTGCAGAAGAGAAGGGACAGTGGTTCTAGCGCCTCCGGGTTTCTGGCCTGAGCCACTGCAGGCATGCGCTGCATTACTGGAATGAAACGTGAGTGTCTATTCACTTGCAAATTGATTTAATCTCTGCAGGTTAGACTAACCTGCAAAGACTGAATCAATTCAGGTTCAGGCTTTTTGAATGTCTGTCCCTAGCCACTGAAGACAGAATCCACCAGTCTAAGTTGGACTACTATGCTTCACGTTAAGCATGAGTGGAAGCTTTTGAAGTGTTGAGGCCTTTTCCAATCCTGTCTCTTTTACAGTACAGAGTATTGTCAGTACTTAATTTAGGTTTCAAATGTATGAAGAAATGTTTGACTACAAACACTGCTATCATGTTATGTATAGAGAACATACCCTAGTAGGAGATGCACAAAAATTCATCAGTGACTTTGCAATAAACAATGAAGACAGGAGTACTCACCTCCTTTCAGTTAAGTATTCAGTGTTTGCAGACTGAGGCCTTTAAAGGTTCAACACCTTAAAATAAATGGGAAGATTTGTACTGATTGCCAAGAGAGTGGTGTCATACCCTACATCCTCTCACTTACCAGAAGACTCCTGTTTATGAGGTTCATTCAAGGGACCTAATCGTTAAAGTTCACAAAAAAAAATAAACTGAAGAGAACTTGAACACTCAGGGAATATATATGCCTTTCTCCAAAGCTTTATTATGTGATTAGAAACTTGTATAGTTTGCATTTTGCTGTTACAAATATCCTTCTAGCTCCAGCAATAGGTAAATTTAAACAGAATATTAACACAGAGAACTGTAGTGTATTTTGAGGAGTATTAAAATGTCACCAAACAAAGATTCTATTCACTTTCCACAGCCCTTTTGTGATAAATGACTGCAGTAAAAGCAAAGTTTGCTTTTTCTTATTTATGAAACACCTCTTCACCTTTGTATAAAAAGCTAACTCTCTCCATGCTCTAAAAAGTGTATAAACAGTAGTTGAAAAAGTGGGAGAAAGCTCATACCTGAGATAACAGGAGAAAAGCAAGACTTTAAAACAAAAAGCTACTCAATATTTCTTCCTAAGTGAAATGGGGTGAAGCATCATCAGATTTACTTTGTACTATCCCTGATTACGTAGTACAAAACGAAATGAAAAATACATCATCCCTTAAGCCTGTTTGAGTACAGAGCTCATTCTTAAAGAAATATACATTTGTCCTTTGTGTTTCTTAAAGAAACATACCTTTCTGAAATATGAATTTTAATTTCCACCTGGGAGCAATTTTACAATCTTTGCATTCTCCTATACCTGAGGACAGGTGTTTGTGCTCAAAAGCTTGCAAATAAAGATTTTTTTGTTGCAAATATGTAGTTGGTCTAATAAAAGATATTACCTCTGCCACGAGTTCTGTTATGTTTGTCCTTAGGCATTTATCCTACACAGCTTTTCATACTGCTTGATCTTTTCCCACTAGTTAAGACTCAGTCTTTCCCAATTCATTTTGGGCAGCTGGACCCCACAGCATTCTATAATGCAGGCTGTTTTTTTTCAGAAATTGGTTCTGGACTTACAAGGTTTCTAACAAACACCGTATAATATTTTGGCACTGTCACAGGCATCTCCCCAGATGAACGGCCAGGCCGCAGCAAAATGGCAGAATGCTAGGCCATAACACAGGCCTCTGGACGGGTGACCCCTGTCACGCTCACGAGGCAGGGAAGTCAATCGCACCGAATTGCCATCGAAGCAAGAAGGAAATTGCAACATAACTGGCTAAGCAGAAGACAATGAGGGGACTGAGTGAGGAAGGGGCTACTGACGAGTAAACAGAATGCTGGCAGGAAGGTAACACAATTGGCCAGTAAAAATAAGTGAAAAAGAGTAAGGGTATAAAAGGGTAAAGCCACGAGGCCCTGACGGGGGAAGTTTGAACTGTAACTTCAGGCATCAAAGGGCCTGTGGACTGATCACCCGCAGGGTTGCCCCCTGCCCCCCAAGCACTGCCTCAGGTCGTT
>NW_017729032.1:48384138-48385703 GCF_001723915.1 Gavialis gangeticus
CTAATGTTCCCAGCCCTGAAGCCACTCCTTTTGTTTGCTGTAGTGGTAAGCATGCATGTAAGACTGTAGCCATTTATGTTTGTATTTGTCTGTCTTTCCTGTAAAAGACATGAGCCGTTGACCAAGTCTGGGTCTAGAGTCTTGGCTAGCCGCACCAAGGTCGTCCGCGATCTTGAAAGCAAGGGGCCTTGACCTGAACCCCGTGACTCAGCGGAGGTAATTTCCCATTTAGCTGTTTGTAATTGTTCTGATTATGTTTTGATTGTTAAATGACCTTTTAAGAGATATGAGCCGTTGACCAGGTCTGAGACTAGGGTCCTGGCCAGCCGCACCAAAATCACTTGTGGTTTTGAAAGCAAGGGGCCTTGACGCAAACCTCGTGACCCAACAGACATCGCTCCTCAGCTTTGTTTGATTATTGTATGTTGTCATAGATTAGTATTATATAGGAAATCATTTGCTTAAGTTGTCAATATTTTATAGGTTAAAGCCAAATAAATATTGCATATTAATCATAAACTGTGTCCTCATTGGTGTCCAGCCCACTGACCTAGCCACAACTGGGCATTTTCAACCTAGTGCATCAGGCACAATGTACTGTTTTGTTTGCTTCCATAGGTATGCTCAGTAGGCAGCTGTTATACTGAATTTACTGGTGAGTTTTTCAGCAGCTCAACAACAGTGCATCACAGCTGACAATAAATATGTTTCCAAAAGGGAATTGGGTTTAAATACTTACACAATCAGTTAAACAAAATTTGCAAAATCATTGTACTCTTGTCTTGGCTTTTACCCTTGGCTCATTAGGGTGTTCTTGGTGTCCAAAACTGCTCTATGTACTTGTGGCTAAGGGCTTGAAGGGCAGGTTCGGGATCCCATTGGTTAACAATTGCTGGGAAATGCAGGGAATTGGACCTAGTGGCCTAGGAGGTGCCTCCAGTCCTCTGTTCCTGTCTGTATCAGCACAAACTGAGACTCTCAATTATGTTATAGTTTGGAATGTGGCAAATATGAGTTTAAGGTTAAAACCTACTAAACAGGACACACAGAATGGAAACCTAAGGGTGGGAGAGTGCAGTAACCTGCACCAGAAGTAGCAATATAGCTGGAACACACATAAGCATAAAGCTTGTGCTGCCACATCCACTTTTTAAGGCAAGGAATCCCACACTGCCCTACTCCAGCCCTGATTGTTGTTGTTGACCTCCATTCACACTTCCTGGAGGGGAGCCGGGTGTCCAAGGGGAGTGGTCGCTCCTTAAGGAGACGATCCTCCAAGCCCAGAGGAAGGTAATCCCCAGGAGTGTCAAAGGGGGCAGGAGAGCATATAAGCCTCCATGACTCACTAAAAACATCCGGGAATGTCTGCTTGCCAAAAAGGAGGCTTACTCCCAATGGAAAGGAGGGGTCATCACTAAGGAGGACTATTCAGCAGTTGCTCGGGGATGTAGGGGGATGGTTAGGAAGGCCAAGGCAGAGATGGAACAGGGGCTGGCTTCCCGGATTAAGGACAACAAGAAGTCCTTTTTTAAGTACATAGGGAGAAGAAAGAAGGCCCCAGGAAA
>NW_017729032.1:48386419-48407535 GCF_001723915.1 Gavialis gangeticus
ATCAGGAGGCGCTACTTCACGGTCAGGGCGGCTAGGGTCTGGAACCAGCTTCCAAGTGAGGTGGTGCAGGCTCCCACCCTGGGGGTTTTTAAGAGGAGGTTGGATGACCACCTTACTGGGGTCATTTGACCCCAGTGCTCTTCCTGCCATGGCAGGGGGTCGGACTAGATGATCTGCTCAGGTCCCTTCCGACCCTAGAAACTATGAAACTATGAAACTATAACAGTATCACATGTCCTGTTAAAACCATGCAAGAACTTGTGAGATAAAAGTTTGTTTTAAATTTGCCAATGTTTTCCAGAATTTAATTTTAAAATGCTTTCAAACAATGTAGCTTGCTTGTTGGCCGTATTTATTTTTCTTCTGCTCCAGCTGTAAACATTCATAACTGGGGTAATGTACTGAGTTAAGGAAAATGGTTTGAACAACTGGTTCCTGGATTCTCTGGTACACCACTTTCACTGCTGCTGGAATGCAGTGAAAATTAGACTTTCTTTTATCCCTTTAACTGACGTGTCATGCTAGCTCAATAATGAATGTATGATCAGGAGATCACATGATCACTACTTCAAAGAGTGCATGTGCTGAGTTCTTTGGCTGTGTACTGAAACAGTTAAATAAAGTTTTATCAACAATTTAATCTGAAGACAGGCGTTCTATTTGGGTGGCCAGCAAACTTAAAATAAAGCATTTTTAAAGCTGGCAATTTAAATAGTATTGAAAAGCTCAGGAATTACTCAGGAAAAATGGAAAAGGAGACCTGAAGTTAGAGGCTGGTATTTTGATGTGAGTGATCTTGGCAGGCTGGAAAAAAAAATCTAATGAATGAGAGCTTTGATATGCTTAATAACATTAGACTTGATTTCTTACAAGCATATGAATAAGCATTAGCATAATTTGGGTGGTATGTGTTAAAACCTACACTAAATACTTTGTATGAAGCTGCTGGATTTGCATGCATACATTTCTTCATAACCAGTTTCCATTCACATAGACCTCATTTCTGAAAACATTCAGCAAGAAATGTCAGCTTGTGCTTAATATTAAGCATGTGAGTAATCCCGGGCTGCTCACATAGTATCATAGGAAAGTAGGGCTGGAAGGGACCATACAAAGTAATCTAGTCCAGCTGCCTGCTCAAGGCAAGATCATCGCCAATTAAATTATTCCAGCCAACTGTCTGTCTAACCTGCTCTTGAAAACATAGAAAGATAGAAATTCCATAATGTCTTTAGGTAGCCTGTTCCAATGCTTGACCACGCTCATAGTCAAGAAGTTTCTCTTAATCTTAAATTTAAATTTCCCCTGCTGCAGCTTGAGGCCACGGATTCTAGTCCTGTCCTCTACAGCCACAAAGAAGAGTCCATCTCATAGTTTCATAGTTTCTAGGGTCGGAAGGGACCTGAGCAGATCATCTAGTCCGACCCCCTGCCATGGCAGGAAGAGCACTGGGGTCAAATGACCCCAGTAAGGTGGTCATCCAACCTCCTCTTAAAACCCCCCAGGGTGGGAGCCTGCACCACCTCACTTGGAAGCTGGTTCCAGACCCTAGCTGCCCTGACCGTGAAGTAGCGCCTCCTGATGTCCAACTTAAACCTTCCCTCCACCAGCTTGTGACCGTTGTTCCTCGTCACTCCTTGCGGCGATCTCCATCCTCTTCACAATCACCCTTTTGGTATTTGAAGACTGTTATCAAATCCCTCCTCAGTCTTCTCTTCTCCAGACTAAATAACCCTAGTTCTTTCAGCCTTCCCTCATTAATCTTGCTTTCTAGGCCCCTAATAATTTTTGTTGCTGTGTTCTCTACTCTTTCCAAACTCTCCACATTTTTCTTGAAGTGTGGGGCCCAAAACTGGAGACAGCACTCCAGCTGAGGCCTCACTGGTGCTGAATAGAGTAGAAGAATCACTTCCCTTGATTTGCAAGTGACACTCCTGTTAATACAGGGGTAGGCAAGAGGGCAGATCTTGCCAGTGGCTGGACTCCATTTCCTAGCAGCCCCTGCCTGCATCATTGTGGCTGGTTTTCATAGAGACACCAGCAGCTGCAGTGCTGTGATAGTGCGGGACCAGGGTTTCCATGAAGACTGGCCCCAGCAGCACCAGCAGAGCGCACTGCTGGGTGGGGAGCGGCTCTGGGGCTGGGATCTTGCAGCAGTGACAGTATGGGCCGGAGCTGGGGCAGAGCCATGATCCACTGCCTGCACGCCTCCACCCGGGACCTGCACACCCCCTACCCACTCCTACCACACTGTCATCGCTGCAAGATCCCAGCTCCAGAGCAGCTCCCCACCCAGCTGTACACCCTGCCAGCGCTGCTGGGGCTGGCTTCCATGGAAACCCTGGCCCCTGCTGTCTTGGCACTACACTGCTGGGGTCTCCATGGAAACTGGCAGCAGCAATGCAGGCAGGGGCTGCTGGGAAATGGAGTCGGCTGCAGGCCCAATCCAGCCCATGGGCTAGACTTTGCTGGACCGTGTTAATATAACCCAGTATGCTGTTGACTTTTTTTTTTTTTTTTTGCAACAGGAGCACACTGCTGGCTCATTCTCAGCTTATGGTCCACTAACCACCTGTCCTTCCAGGGGCAACATGTAGCAGGTGCACATGCACCCCCTGAGCATGGTGGGGTGACCCCTGCAAAAAGGCTCTGCCAACAGTGTCAGTGGCACCTGCAGGCAGTCACCGCTTGCCATCCTGCTGCTGACACCACCGGAAGCACCTGCGGGTGGTCGCTGGCCCTAGTCGGCACTCATCACCCTGCTCCCGCCACCGCCACCGCCGGCAGCGTCTATGGGAGCTCCCAGCTTACCGGTGCTGGGCTCCCACTGGCTCCACCACGTTCCTGCCACCACCAGCGCAACTGTGCCCCGCCAGCCACTGGGGGCACGCGCCATTCATGTGTCCTTCTCTGCAGTATGTACTTCAGCTTATACTGAAGTTATTTTGTGTATTGGGGCAAGAGTGGTCAGTACTTTATGACACTCATTATTAACCCTGATAGGGTGATATTATCTCTATCAAGAAAATCCTGCAATAAAATGGGGTATGACGTGTTTACAGCACACAAAAACAGCATCGTGGACAGAATACCTCCCTGTCATACAGAGGAATGTAGGGTGCATGAAGAAAGAAGAATGAAACAGTTTCTCCTTTCTGAGTCCTAGGCTGCAATTCTCCCTGGCTCTTATGCAAACAATGCTAACTGGGATGTGTGTTTGCATAAGGGACAGAGAGAATTTGGTGCAGTAGTACCTCTATTGATCAGATCATTTTAGCAGAAGGTTCCAGGCTCAGCCACTTCTTGTTATTTGGGAAACAGCAACTATTAAAGTAGCTCACTGTCTAGAATGTTATTGTAATGTGAAAGTTCTGATTGGATGGATAAAAGAATTCACTGTATGGATAGATGATTTTTTTTTCTGTAATCCACTATTAGCAACTCATATTTCCACCCCTATGGAGCCTGTGGATTTTTTTGTATTGTTTATTGAAGTAATTGGCATTTGTTTGAGAGTGTTTGGTGAAGGGTGCCTTGGGGTTTTTGTCAGTGTCTAAAACACCCTTGAACAGCAGGGGAGTTTTATAACTCATTGTATAAAATGAATATCTAGTGTGCAGAACAGTGAGGAGATATATACAATTGCTTTTGCGATGGGCTTAGCTTGACAAAGTGTGTTAATAGAGAGTTCCTTTGTCCTCACTCCCTGGTTTGTTGTTCTTTATACACTTTTGTGAGCAAATGAATGTGTTAAATTAGGTCCTGTAGAGGCTTGTTCACAGTTTTAAAGGCATAGCATAATGAAACTTGTTTCAGACTCTGCAGGGTTATACTCTTTTGAAAACCTAGCAAATTAAACATTGGGTGGGCTTGCTTCAATCAATTCACTAACAAATGGGCAGGAGGGTGCATGGCATCCTGCCTTTTCATCCTCCTGCCTCCATATTGGCACAAGGGGAGGACCAGAATTCTCTTCCTCAGAGGCTGTATGCTCAGGCCTTTTGGGGTGTCTCAGGTTGGGCATCTCAAATCACTAGTCACTCTTGAAAATCTAGGTGGTAATCTGAAATAACCATCATTTTTTTTACCTGATCTATCAGTTGTTAAGAGCTCCATTATCAGAAGCCCATTTCAGTCTAGAGACAAAATATATTGTCCCTCACAGATTTAGGCAAAGTCACCTACAGCAGCATTGGACTTATTTTAAGATTAAAAAGAAGCCAGTGGGCTTTCTGACCCCATTAGAACATAAATGATCTTTCAGAAAAATCCTCTGCCTTCTGACTATCCTAATGAGCTGGGTTGAGAGCTTCTTTCTAGAAGATAGTGGTGAAAATTACAATGCAAAGTCCTGAGGACATGTTATGGTTTTGAAGAGAATAACTCCATGGTATTCTTCTTAGAATAACAAATTCTTGTTACGAAGCAGGAAAATGATTTTTCCCGCAGCACAGTAACACCTGGCTAGGAAATACATGCCTAGCAATATGCAATAGACCGCTGTTTAAGAAACTGATTAGCACCAGTTTAATATTGCATGCGTACCATGGAAAGTAAGGGCCTAGTCCTATTTTCAATTATGTCAATAGAACATCAGTTGGGAGCTTGGTCAGGGCCAAGGTAGGTTGCACATACTGTTAGGGTGGACATCATAGAGGACATTCCGGTTTTCAGCTACTCTATCCTCTGTCCTCTATTGATACGAAACCCAATGCCTTTATGTCCTCTATTTTTCTCTTCAATAGTTAGTGTTTTCTCTTCAAGAGAAAAACAGAGGACATAAAGGCGTTAGGTTTTGTATCAATAGAGGACAGAGAACAACCGGATTGTCCTCTATGATGGCCACCCTGCATACTGTGTATCCAGAGCCAACAAAATCTGTACACAGATGAGAAATGTTTCTGTGCAAAAAATAAAGTAAGCCTATGAAAGTACTTGTCACGGAAAATCTTAAGCGTGTGCTGACAACACAGAAGAGCTGAAACTGACATGCGCGTTTAACTCTGTGAGTGGAAAATTCCAAGGCTCACCCAGCTCGTGCCCCCTGGGTGACCTGAGGACCTGTCAGTCATTACTGACCTACTTTCCCCGCAGAAGCATGCTCAGTGACAGCTGAAAGCATGAGGTAATCGGACTAGAAATTTCTTTGGAGAAAGTGTTCTAATTGGCCACCAAATTCTTATAAAAGATCAGTGAGCCCCTCCCTCGGGGGGAGAGCTGTTCAACTGAGGACAGAGGCTGGTCTTCAGGGACTGTCTCTCAGTTAGGCTCTGCGGCCTATCGGTCTCCTCCAACTTGGGTTCTTGCTGCGGTACTATTTCTCGCTCGTGCCGTATTGATTTTCTGGTTCCTGGACTCTTTGGCTTTCAATCTCAACCACGATTCTGCACAACCCTACTGGCTCCGATCACAATCTCATCGACTACCTGGCTTTTGACCTCAGCTTTCACCTTCGATCATCTGTTTGTCCTGTTGGACTGGAGTCACGATTCCGGTTTTCACCTCATTACAGTTTCGTTGTTCGTTTGTTCCTTTAATGAGCCGTTGACCAGCCCTGGGACTATTAAGTTGAGCAGCCGCCCCTAGCTCCGGCTAGATAGCAAGGGCTTACTTAAGAACCCCGTGGGCCAACGGACCCCTCCGTTGTTTGTATTTACTGTAACTGAAGAAAGCAACTCTACCTACGCCTTCTAGGCGTAAGTCAAATAAATCACCTTTGTTTGAAACCATTATGCTTCCACGCCTCAGACCTCCACGCCAATAATCCTGCCTGTTTGTGTTCCGATCGCTCACCCCAGCCCACCGTGACCTTGGGGCCCGATCCATTTGGCTCGAAATCCCCGACAATACTAATGAGCCATTCCTGTTTCCAGAATATTTGTTTCTCCCTCTGAAGCTAGAAATGCCCATGTAGAGACTAATTATTTCAAAATTCATAAAACTAAACAGTGAAAATCATCAGTCATTTAATTAGTTACCGAGATCTGAGTGCAGCACTAAGCATTTTTCTTCCTATGATTTGCAAAGTCAGCCACAGGTAAAATATCTGAAGAAACTGAATGCCCAACATGGCTATAGGTGTCAGTGATTTTATCAACTGCACTCATATTTTCACAGAAGAAAAACCTTTCGACTTACCTTCGAATTTGTCCTTTGAGTGTATGAATAGGAGGGGGACGAAAAATTCATACCAACTTAACAACGAAGCTCAGTGCTTGAGCCTTTCCTTGCAAATTTCTATGTAGTTCTGAATTTAACATGGGAGTTTCAATTTGCCCAAATGAAAGTGACTATATAAACGTTCCGAGCTATAAAGACAGTAACAGAATGTCTGCAGTTATACCATGCTCACATGTTTGGAACTGTTAAAAGAACAAGTAGTAGTTAAAATAAATTTTACTGATGGTATTTACTGTGCAAATTACCAGTATACTCCAGCTTCTAAAACAGAGTGAAATTAGCCTGTCCCTGCTCCACAGACTCAATACAAATCACAAATTTAATGAAAAGTGAGGAAAGAAAGCAGTAATAGCTAGATCCAGATCTCTGCAGGCACAACATTCACTGTAGATGGGCAAATTGACCCCCAGCTAGTAGTTAAGTCTCCTTCATTATTTCCACAGCACATAAAGTTCTCTGGTGTGAAAATGCCATAGGTTCACTTTGTTTCTGAGAGTTAGGTGGAAGCCCTATTATCTGTCTCCAGATGGACATATTGGTGTGCCAGCCTTTGCATCTGCAGTCAATGCTCCAAATAGTCACATCATTCATTCAAGTAACGTTGCCATAATTCATTCAAATACGTCAATGATGCTTAGATGGGGAGGGGAGAAGCTGTTGCATCCAAAAGAAAAAAATTGGGCTGAACCCAAATGAGTGTTGCTGGGTTTTGTTCCTGACACTTCATTCTGGCTCAGAAAGAAAATCATCAGAATGGTTCACAGAAATTCAGGTGCACTAATCTCATCTGGCAGAAGCATAAATCTATTTCAGACTCCCTGTTAACTCTCCTTTTGTTCACGTGCTTCCCAGGTAGAGAAAACTATAAACATTTTCACTTCTAGAGCATCCTATCCCCATGCCAACAGTTTCACAGAGAAATAGGACTCATTTAGATTTTATTTTAATGTTGAAAAAAATAAGCTTGCTAGAGATAAAGGGACTTAGCTTTTCCAGCATGTGGGACAGCTCAGAAGTGGGTTCCTGATCTGGAGAAGCTAGAGAATGAGAAGGTCCCTTGCACAGAAGAAGGCATTCCTGCCAACAATCTGAAGCGGGAAAGGTACTATCTTTTTTGTTATATGTTTGTACAGTGGGGCACAAGCACAATGAGGATCTGGTTTCTGACTGGATCCCTAAGTATAGCCACAATGTATATGACAAAACTCTTGCTGGGCCTTCCTCACTCTGGAAAAATCCTCCACCATCTGCTAAAACCAGAATCATGGCTGTATTAGCACTACTGGTGCTACACTGAAATGAGACTAGAATTGTTTTAGTGGGTGCTTCAGTAATTTGCATCCATTTCCACAATTCATTCCTCAGTTATTCAAAGTCATGTGCCCTTCCCCCACTACTGTTAGGAGTAATTTGACAGCTCCTACTGTGTCACCATGTGGCTGATTTCTAACGTAGATGAGGAGATGCTTGAGAAGGTGATTTCCTTAAAGTTATGGAACCTTTCTAGTGAAAGCATAAGACTTATTACTCCTTAAATTTGCTTATGTCTGATGGATCCCTGTTTTAGCTGGCTTGGGTAAATAATTCTATTCATAGCAAACCTGCTTTCTAGTGAATCACGCTGAACTGTTCTCACATCTTTTCACACGGGATATGAAAGTGTAACAACTGCCCAGAAGAGGTGAAATTAATAGTGTGTAAAAATGGTCGTCCCAGTGCAGTAAGGAGGACTGAGCTGTGATTACAGAGGAAATATTACAAAATGTGTGCAAGTGATTCATGCTGCCATTTAGCTTCCAGTGTTCAGTATTCACTACCCACACTGCAAAAATGTATAAACATTTTGGAACCCTTCCAGTCCATTAAAATGGGGTTCCTCTGTGTCACAGCACCAATGAAAATTCAGGTAATATCTGATTAGTTAAAGGAGTTCCAATAAGAGAATATGGGTGTAGCAAGCTTACCTTTTTCATGGCTTGGGTAGAGTCCCAAGCTTGAGGGTCTGCTGTTTGATTGGCGGAGCTTGTCCACCAATCCGGAAACAGCAAAAGGAAGCAATACCATGCAATTTTCCGAAGGGAGGGGGCAAGGAGCAGCTGGACCTGAATGATAACTGCACTAGCCAGGTCTGGAGTATAAAAGGGGAGAGTGCTCGGCGGGCTGGGGAGAGAAAACAAGGGACAGCAAGGAGAGAAGAGCTCCAGAGATGGCCATCCTTGGGACCCTGCTTGAGCTTCAGCAGTACGTGAATCGGCACATGGGGATCAGGCTCTAGGAGCCACTTGAGGCAGCTTAAGCCTGTGTAGCCAGCAAGCGGCTAGGCAGTTCGTGTGCAGATCGGCACATGGAGAGCTGGCCCTGGGAGCAGCTCAAGGCTGCTCAGGCCCTGCACAGTGTGCAGATCGGTACACAGAGACCTGGCCCATGGAAGCAGCTCGAGGCTGATCGGGCCCCACACAGTATGCAGATCAGCACATGGAGAGCTGGCCCTGGGAGCAACTTGTGGCTGCTCAGGCCTCAGCCAGTGTGCGGGCAGGCGCACGGAGAACCGCCTTGGAAGCAGCTCATGGCTGCTCACATTAGTCCCAGCCCTAGGCTAAGTGACTGGAGCCCCACAGTGCGACTCCACCTTTAACTAAAAGAGCCCCAGGGCCCAGAGCAGGGCCCAGGAAAGGGGAGAACCCCCGGTGTGGGACCAGGGAGTCGGAGCCTGTAAGTGCTTGGCTCCCATGGGAAAGAGTGCTGGGTGCTCAGTGTGGGGTGCTGGGCCGTCAAGGAGAGACAAAGGTGCCATTGGAGAGAAGCTCTTGCAGGATCAGCCACCAGGGAACAAGCCTTGAGTTCTCCAGAGAGGAAGTATTAGTTACTGGGGAAGCAGGCCATGCAGGGGAGGCTGACATGGATGAGGAGGGTCTGCTGCCTCCACCGTCCATTGCGGGAGGGGTGTGTCCATGTCCCAGGGCCCTAAAGGGGAGGGACTTCAGGGAAACCCCTCGGGGAGGTGCTGAGTGCACTCCCTATTTTGAGATGGTCATTGTGTTAAGGGCTATATAGCTAGGGGTATTCTTGAAGGGGGTATATATGGTTTATGTGTTTTAATGCCTCAATGTATATATTGGTATTGTTATTCATAAAAGTTTAAAGAAATAGTATTGTTAATTTACTTGGGTTATATAGGTTAATATCCCTATGTGTTAATTGTGTTGTATAGGTTGTAAGTTATTTGGTTCATTTTTGGTATTATATGTGAACTGTGGAATATTATATATAGTATTATATGTTAAGCCTTGTAAATATTCTGTTTTATATTGTCTGTATTATTCTTGTAATAAATTGTACATAGGTAAGTACTTGGTTTCAGCCTAGCTCTATTGAGAGCGGAGGAAGCTGCTCTAGTAGCTGACCCCTTCCTCAGCACTCTGCCTGACCACCACCACTGTCATTGGAAGACAGGGCACACCCCTCGGGTGTACCCAGGCTACATGGGATTTTATTGCACATAAGCCTTAACGATTGAAACAATGAAAATCTTAGAATATAGGGCATGTATTTCTATATTTTCTTCACTACCTTAATACCTGGTCTCCTAATCTGACACTTCTAATGAAGGATGTATCCTGTGGCTTTCTAAACATGTAAACATGGTAGCATTTTCCCTCTGAGATGGCAAACCAAGTCTATGCAATTGTATTAATGGTACTTCTTCTCAGTACTGTCCTTTAACAATAGTTTTTAGTCAACACCAACAAGATACCACAATTGCTAGGCACAAAGAGACTTCTCATGAGAGGCATATGATTAGAAAGATTAGATATCTGCTGGAGAAGTGTCAAGTGACAGCTGAGGAAAAGCAGTGTTTGACAAGAAATTAAGATTTAAAAAAGCACAAGAAAATCAGATACAGAACACTCCACACCTTTCCCAGTCTCCCTTCTCTGGAGTGGATGCTCTTTTGGCATGGTACTTTAGTGATCACTGGGTTTCATAAACACAGACATCCTTAGATGAGAAGAACTGACAATAACTTTTATTTGTGGAGCTATAAACAAGCCTCTGCAGTCTCTTGGTTTCCCTGACTAGCTGCTTATCTGAGGGACCATCTCCCAGTTACCAGCTTCCGCAGTCTCCTCAGTTTGGAAGCATCTTTAAATTACAAATTCTATCACTACAGGTATATGTGAAGTGTCTTGATTCCACAGAGATGAAAAATGCTCATTAAAAAGCCTCATTGCGAGACTGGATTCTAACATTTGTGATGTTAAGGAAACGAGGATCCTTGTTATTTTTTCACTTGTGTTGTGGTAGCACCTAGGGATCAGAATCAGCTCCTATGCTAGGCACTATACAGATAGAAGCAGTTCCTGCCCCAGACAGCTTATGATCCAAACCAGGGGTTTCCTTGCAGTTCTTCTTAGGGTTTGTCTACATGGAGAAACTAACTGGAATTGTTGTTTTAAGCTGGTGAAACTCCCTGTGTGGGCACCTCTTATTCTGAATAACAACGTCACCCTCCCAACTCTTATTTTGGGAAGGAGGTTTCTGCATGAGGAGTTATTCCACAATAGCTATTCTAATTAATTTCCCCTTGGCTAGGGACAGACATTCAAAAAGCTGGAGCCTGAACTGATTCAACCTTACACAATGGGGAACTCCCTACTCAAGAGCACGGAGGCAGAAAGAGATCTTGGAGTCATTATTGACTCCAAGATGAACATGGGCCGACAATGCGAAGTCATGGTTGGCAGGGCTAACCGGACCTTGTCATGCATCCACAGGTGCATCTCGAGTAGAGCCAAGGAGGTGATCCTCCCCCTCTACGCGACGCTGGTCAGGCCACAGCTGGAGTATTGTGTCCAGTTCTGTGCGCCCCATTTCAAGAGGGATGTGGACAATATGGAGAGGGTCCAGAGGAGGGCCACCCGCATGATCCGGGGACAACAGGGCAGACCCTACAGTGAGAGACTGCGGGACCTGAACCTATTCAGCCTCCACAAGAGAAGGCTGAGGGGGGACCTGGTGACCGTCTATAGACTCACTAGGGGGGACCAGAAGGGTTTGGGGGAGACGCTGTTTCCCCTAGCGCCCGCTGGCATAACAAGGAGTAATGGGCACAAGTTGATGGAGAGGAGGTATAGATTGGACATCCGCAAGAACTACTTCACAGTTAGGGCGGCTAGGAGCTGGAACCAACTTCCAAGGGAAGTGGTGCTGGCCCCTACCCTGGGGGTCTTTAAGAAGAGGCTGGATGCCTACCTGGCTGGACTCATTTGAGTCCTGTTTCTTGTTTTGGGGTTTTTGTTGTTCTCCCTCCCTGGCGGGGGGTCGGGCTAGAAGATCTACTAGGTTCCTTCCGACCCTTAATCTATGAAAAACCTTTGCAGGTTAGTCTAACCGGCCTAGGCTGAACTGGTTTGTAATAGGACAAACATCCTATCTGGACTGAGGCAATGCAGGCACCAGGTCTGCCCAGTGTTCCCCGCTTGCTGCTGCAGCAGCAGGCATCATGGCCCCTGCGGTAGAGTGGGGCAGAGAGGAGAGTGCTTATTCAGCTGCTGCCGCTAGCTGCCCCACTAGGCCACAGCTGAAGCTCAGGGGAGAATAATGGGGGGAAGCATCCACTGACTGGGAGCCCAGGGGCTGCAAGTTAACCCCTACAGGACTGCAAGCGCTCAGGGCCAGCAGTTGAATAAGCCCCCTCTTTCTGGGAGGGGTTTTGCCTCAAGCACAAAATGAGCATCATGGTCACTCACCCGGCATCTGGAGCAGGGAGTGGTGAGTGACTGTGATGGGGAGCAGTCCTTGATGGTTTCCTGGAGTGCGAGCCCCTTCCCAGTGCAGGGCCATGCTGTGGGGCTAGCAGAGCTGCTGTGGAGTGCAGCGGCACTGCGGGGGGCTTGCAGGGCTCTTGTCCATTCCAGACCCCAGTGCTCACTGGGAAGGGGTTTGCGCTCTCTCACATTAGGACAGGGGCTGCTGCCCCCAATAAGGGCCCTGGCCCATCCCGCTGCAGTGGCGGGGAGGGGGCACAGCCAGGCAGGACAGTGCATCCAGTGGCACCTTTCAAAATTCCATTTGTAGAAATTTGGTTTTGGTTCTGAGATGAATTTGTTCACTTCTGTTGACAGGCGAAGGAAACTGTAAGAATTCAGACCAACGTAGGGCTTGTCACAAATATTCAAAACAATAAAAATAACAGGAAAACAAAAAGAGGAGATTAACATGGAAGGAGGGAGGGGAAAGGGGAGAGAAGGATTATGTGATTCTGCTTTAGCTCTGTTCAGAATATGGCCTTTGCACATTTGACAGAGGGTCCAAACTTTGTGAACCTAATCCATAATGAAATGGGAAGCAAACAGGAATAATCTTAGGCCCAAGAAGAGTATTTCATGCAAGCACCCCATTATGCCTGGTTGGAGATGATGAAGAACAAAAACAACTTCACCCCCTGCTCAGCCTGGGATTAAAAATGACAACTGCATTATGCTTCTAGATACTGTTGATGCCTGAGAATAAAGAGCCCTCATGAGGTTCTGATCTAACAGGCTCCTCTTCAGAGCTGTCCCAGTAGGCTCACCCAGAGCTTACTGTCATTTTGTTTTCCCTACAAGTCAGTGTTCTCTAGGGGATTTCTTATGACTGCCTCCAGCACACCCAACCTGACAACTCTTAAATAGGCTCCAGTCTCAGCCTTTCCCGCACCCTCCATGCAGACAAGCAGACACAGATACAGTCCAAAACAACAAGAATTCTGTAAAAATAAAGTAAATAAAGGACCTGGAACTGTGTAGGAAGCAACATAAAATGCAGGGTTTGAAGCTAATTAGCCCTTGAACTGTCAGGCCCAATTACTTCCAGTGGGCTCTGACATTTCTAAGATTAATTAGGGAGCTAGCTGTCACATTTAACAAAGAGTCACCATTACATGGGCAAGATCTACCTGCTTTCTGCACACAATGTCTTGGAATTTTACAATGTGAAACTATATCCAAATGCTAATGGGGGAGCCTGTGATAAAACTTTTGCATTCCTATTGAAGAATGCATTGTATTTATTTGCTAAAATATAATCATGCAGGTTTGAAAGAAAAATGTAAATATCTAGACATTGGTTTTAAGCTGGTGTAACTGCCAGGGAGACGTGTTTTTGTTCTAAATCTACTGGGATAGTAGGGATCTTGGTTTTCTCTGATTAAAAAAAATCCCCAATTTTCAGTTTAAAAAAGTAACCATTTTTCCATGATTAAAATGAAACACCACTATCTATCTATCTATCTATATAGCTATCTTAGTGGTGTTTCATTTAAATCACAGAAAAATGTGGATTTGGGGTTACTTTTTTTTAACCAAAAATTGGGGCTTTTTTTAAATCAGAGAAAAGCAGGATCCCTGGATATTAGCACTCTTCATTTATTCAACATAAAAGTATTATGTAGCTTAAACTCACCATGGGACAGCTCCAGTCATATTGCAGTGTAACTGTGCTTGGAACCAGCTTTCCAAAATGTTTAAGGTCTACAGTGGATAGTTAAAAAAATCCATGTATGAACAAAAGAACCACTTGCTGCATTTTAATTCTGCTATTTTACTATTGTTTGGAAATTATTGAATTATTCACTAAAAATATTTTTTAAAAAGCAAAGGCAAACTGTGCTGTTCTTACCTCAGTTTCCATGATTGGGCACTTCACAGATATGGAGGTCCATAAGCTAGCAGAGGACAGGGCTGAAGGAGCAGCTGTAGTTTGAATGTGATTTTGGCTATAAGAATCTTCCTCACATCCAAGTGCTGAAGGCCTGGGGACTACCTTCTGCAGTGAGACAAGCTCACTGTCCTACAGAATGAACTGGAAGAAGTTGTAACCTGCTGAGTTTGCTGCCACTTTCATGACTTTTCTCTCTGCAGGAGAAAAGTTAAGACCTTTACCTACAGTTGTATATCAACAGTATCATGAGAAACCATACGTAGAAGCCCCTTAACTCAGGATAACTTATTGCCATGTATCTATGGCAATCAGTTCTTATAGGATCAGGACCCATATGAACAGTCAGTGTTAACCAAGAACAACAACGATTCATGATTAATTCGCCCTTCAGTGAATTGTTCCCAGTATACGCCAGTTAAAAAAAAATGAAACTACAGTTCATTATAGAATCATAAAATCAGAGGAAAAAATGGCCTGAAAGGGACCTCAAGAGATCACCAAGTCCAACCATCTGCTCAAGGCAGGATCCTCCTTGTCCTGGACAAATGGTTATCCAACCTGCACTGAAGAGCTTCCAGTGACAGAGTTAAACACATCACATATGGACCCACAGCAGATTTCCAACATAGCAGCACTGGCATGTGGCCTTGTGGATGTATTTTATATGATGCAATGCATATAGTTAAAACAAACCAAAGCAAAAAAAGAATTATTTGATAACATTTTTTGTGGAGAGCCACAGGTAACAAGCTAAAGAGCCACTTGTGCCTCACAAGCCATTACCCACATAACCACCTATAGACAGCTATTGGGTGGAAGCTACTTCCCAGAGGTGAAGCCAAAACTTCACTCAGAAGGTGGTGGCACCTGCAGTTATTTGTCTGTCTGGTGAAAAAGGATTCCACAAACACAAGACAGCTGCAAAAAGCATTAAGTCTCCTGGGCTAGAGACAGACATTCAAAAAGCCTGAGCCTGCACTGATTCAGTCTTTGCAGGTTAGTCGAACCTACAGAGAGTGAACTGGTTTGCAAGCAGATAGATGTTCGGCACATGCCTGCAGTGGCTCAAGCCACAAGCCTGGGGCGCAAGAGCAGCCCTCCCTTCCACAGGGAAGCTGAGCTGAGAAGGGAAGGGTGGCATGGCCAGGCCCACCCCAACAGTTCCCTGATAGCCGGGAGTAATCTGGGCACCATGATAGTTAAGTGCCTCCCGAGGCTGGTGGGGCGCGGCAACCTCCCACAAGTGGCAACGGCGGCAAGGCAGCAGTGAGCAAGGAGCTCCTGCAGGCAGCCGTGGCAGTGTTGCCGGCAAAGGGGAGGATGGCGAGCGCAGATACGGCCAGGAGCGTTGGTGGTGATGAGCGACCACCCACAGATGCCACCGGTGGTGTTGACGGCAAGCCGGGGGGGAGGGGTGGCGAGTGGTGATCACCAGCAGGCATGGCTGGCAGTGTCGGCAGCAGACAATCTCAGGGGGAACACGTGCATCCCTATGCACTGCCAATGCTGGGCACACAGGGCTGCTTGGCCCCAGAGGGGAATTCTTCCCTCTCCTCCTTTTCCCCCACTACTGTGGGGCTAGGAGGGAGGCCCTGTTCGGTGCTGGAAAGGCTCTTCTCCCTCCTCCTTCCCCCTATCGTGGGGTGGGGAGGGGGGCTCTGTGAGGCTTCCTGGCCCAGAGGGGATCTCTTCCCCCTGCTTCTCCCCCATTGCTGTGGAGTGGGGAGTGGGGCTCTATGGGATGCTGCCCGACCCCCCGACTTCTCACCACCCAGGACAGGGGGAGGCTTTGTTCCATGCTGGGGGGAACTCCCCACAAGGCTCCAGCTCCCACCTGGAGGGCCACAGCCTCTATCCCCCACAGGGCCCCAGCCCCTCCACCTGGGGTTCCAGGGCCCAGCTGGGTCCTGCTAGCCCTGGGATACCTCTGCTGCCAGGCCGGGCTGGGCCCTTGGTGGCAGGACCTGATGCAGCACGCGGTCCCCGCATGCTGGGCCCAGCCAGGTCCTGCCACCCTCAGGGCCCCTCTGCCACCCAGCCGGGCTGGGCCCAGGGTGGCAGGACCCAGCTGGGCAGGGATTGGACGCAGCTGGGCAGGGATTGGACACACCAGGGTGAGGGGCCAACCATGGCAGCCAGAGCGTCATTCTTGCAACCAGAGTATCTCCCTGGAGGACCCAGCCTCTGGTTGCCTCAGGGCATGGTCCAGGACTGTGCCCTGCCCTGCTTTTTTTGTTTCAGTTTTTTTAGACCCCAGAGGTCTAATTTTCTCCCCATGCTGCAAACTTGCAGTGTGGGGAACATTTTAAATTCCTGCATGTGCCTCTTGCCCCACCTCAAAGGGGTCTGAGGTGGGGCAAGAGGCACATGTGTGCTCGTCTGGGCGTGCCCTGTGAGTGCAGAGCTGCAGGTGCGGTATGGAGCCATAGGAATAGAAGTGGCTGGGCAGGCTGGATGGGGCTGCTCTTCTTGCCCCCAGTCCAGACCTGACTGCCTCTTATCATGGCTCCATGCCGTGCACCTACAGCTGCACACTCATAGTGGGGTAGCCCCACACTGGACTCAGTGGGGAAGCAGGGTGCAGGGCTCCCTCCACTCCTGACAGAGTGCTGGGCCCTCACAGCGAGGAGTGGGGGAAGCAGCTGGCTCCAGTGTGGGGGTTCCCCCACTGCGAGGGCTGGAGCTGTAGGCTCAGACTCAGGGAACAGAGCCACGGGGATAAGGCAAGCTCCACTCCCTCCCCCTGTACAGCACTAGCTGGAGCTGTGCCTGCACCAGGCACCAGTGCCCTGACCTCCTTGCCTGCTGCTGCTGGCAGGCAGTGGGGGCTGCATACCATGTGGGGAGGGTGTGGGAGTCCTTACACGCCCCACCTTCCCTTATACCCCACACACCCACACCCCACTCAGCTGAGCTCTGCGCTCCTGCTTCCCCTCTGGGGGGAGGAAGAGGAGGAAGTGGAGGGGCAAGGTTCCCCCCAGCATAGAACAGAGCCTCCCCCTGCACCCCACCCCTGCTCTGGGGCCAGGCAGGATTGCATGAAGCCTCCCCACCCTCTGCAGCCCCACAGTAGCAGCAGAGGAAGGGGCGGAGGAGGAAGAATCCCCATCCAGCACCTCACAGAGTCCCCCTCCCCACCTTGGAAGGAGAAGGAGGGGGAAGAGTCCTCCCCAGCACAGAACAGAGCCCCGCCCCCCAACCCTGCAGGACACCCAATACAGCATTGCGCCATTAAAGTGAAGGGAGCAGGGAGAAGGGTTAATTCTTCCCTCTGTCCCTTCCCTGCAGCTGGGGTCTGCCAGCTCCAGGGGCCACCGCTGCAGCCGCCTCCCCTCTGCTCCCTGGCAGACAAGCTGACCCCAGCTGCGGTGGTGGAAGAGGGGAAGGACGGAAGAATTAACCTCCTCCCTGCCCACTTTGCCTTAACGGGGCCATGCCAGGCGGTGTCTCTGCTAGGACAGGTTCCTGCTCCAGCTAGAGAGCAGAGGGGTGGGGTTAGCCCTGCGGCTGGAGCAGAGAGTCCCACCCAGCCCAGAGAGCATGCTGGGATGCTGGGGGAGTCTGGTTTATCTTAAACCAGCAAGGGGTCTGGGACAGACATTGCATAAACCAGTTTGAGCCAAATCAGTTAAGTCTGATACTACATTCAACCAGGTTTATCTCAAACTGGTTTTGACCATTTTGAAACTGGTTTATGTACACTGAATGTCTGTTTTGTTACAGGTTTAAACCAGTTTCTGATCACTTAAACTGCTTTATGTGTTATATCTGTCCCTAGCCCTGTATACATGATCTTCATCACAGGCAGAATCAGTTCCAGTGTTTTTAGTGAATTAAGGAGTCATAGCAGACAACTGTCAGAGAGACAGAAGCTACTGGTACAGGATTTAGCCCACAAAGATAAGACATGGTATACCAAGAAGTAAGTCAGTGTAGAATTGATCTTCCTGTGATTTGTTATTTCCAGAAGCACCCACAGGCCCCAACTGAGGAGGACACTGTACAGACACACAAAAAGGCATAGTCCCTGCCTGAAGAATTTACTGTCTACAGAGAGGCAAAAATTAGAAGGAAATATTACCATCTTCATTTCATAGAGGTGGGGTGGTCTGAAGAGTTTACACAAACAGTGCAAGGTCATACACACTAACAGGTTTAGAAAAAATCAGGAACCAGAGGCAGATCTTCTGAGTCTGTCATGTGCCCTAACCACAAGACATCCTCCCTTTCATGAACAGCTATCCACACACTTTTTAAACCCTACTAGGAAACCAGCCAAGTAAGAACTGTGGCACAAATTCCAAATGCTTTATCATCCTTTGTGCCATCAAGACAGTGTTTGCAAATACTCAGTGAAGCCAGTCCAATGCCATTCTTCTTCTTCACCTTTAAAATGTTAATTGACTATACAAAGGAAGAGGAAAAAAAAGTTACTCAGCAGGCCACTGTTAATCATATATCAACATGCAAAAATGTAAAATCCTTGCCCCTTCGGGGTGCTGTAAGAAGTGTACAAACAGAGATAACAAGAAAGTTTGGTTTGTACTTTTTTTGGAAAGTACTGCAAAGCTACTAGGAAAGGAGAATTTAAACCTTTATTAATTGGATTTGGTATGTTTGCTGCTTTTTAAGATAACCAAGTACTTAAAAGCTAGTAAACAATCAGTGCATCAGTAACTGATGCTAAAGACATGAAGTCATTTGCATTATGCTTTGGATTATGCACAGAAGCCAATATGTAAATCAGTCAGTCTTATTTTGCTGACTCACTGACTTCCCCTTTCAAGATACAGTACAGTACTTGTGGCTTTGCTCAGAATACTGGAGAAAGAGCTTCTCCCTGGGCCGAAACATATTACCTGATGTGGGCTGGGCAGTCAACTACCAAACTAAGTTTTGATTATGTATACCAGAGGTGAATACTAACAGCTATTGAGGTCTGAGTTAAGATTCTTTTAGGGCCTGATCATTTTATGTGATAAATACCCTTTTATCAGGTACTGAATAGATTCAGCTTCCTGTAAAATCAGTAGGAATTAAGGGTGCTAGGCACTTCACAGGATTAAATCATATTTTTCAGTGACTAAATAACATGATATTCCTAAATAGTGCATGGGTTTTTATGAACATGGTGCTTAATTTTTTGTAGCTCTTCATATTTTATTCATTTAGCAGTGAAATCTTTTGCTGGCTCAATGTCCTCAGACTTCTCTGGGTGTAAAAGAAAAATATTAATTGTTTCATTTCCCAAAATGGCTTGGTCACTGGAAAAGAAAGCAGTGACATGCTAACTCCTCCTCCTCTACATCTAGCCTCTTACCAGAAGCACTACACCATTCAGGAACCAAAAGCCACCCTGGTGGGAGAAAAAACTGGCAAGAAATCCTCCCCTGTGCTTCCAAAGCACTGGAACTTTATCCTCCTCAAGGCACTTAGTCTGGCTTTTGAGACATGAATGTCTCAATGCCACCTGCTGGTGAGAACAAGGGAGGGAGACTGGATATTCATGTTCACGTTGTTTTTTAATAGAACATTAAGGTTTACTTTAGGAAAGATATTTGTGCTTACTGAGAAAAAAAATCCCCTACACTGATTCGGGAAGCAACAAATGTGAAGTTACTAATCTTCTCAGAAAAATATACCATAACACACTATTTTTAGTTCATTGCATTTGTCTGTCAACATAAAAAGCAAAGCCTGCATACAAGTGGAACATCACAGCTCAGGCTGTACACATGTAGAAACACTTAAATTTCTGCACTGGTTATGTGTTATGGCTCAAGGCTAAGCAACACATCTGATATGGGCAGAGATCTTAAGTATTTCTGGTCATATCATGTGTCATTAGTATATCATTCTGAACAAATCATTTCTCTTTTTATATTAATATGTTGCCCTCATGAAAATTTACTCATGTGTTTCATAAGTTATGGTGTACCATATAGCTCATTTCATGACAGAGGTATGTGTAATAGAATTTACTTATTTCAGTGATCTGGGATTCTGGAGATGTGCTCAAGTCCTTTCTCCACCACAGACTCCAGGACCTTGGGCAGATCAATGATCAACATCTATGCAGTATCTCAGTTCCCCATCCTAAATACAGGGATAATATTGCCCAACGTCATAGGAGTGTTTTGAGGAGGAAATGCATTAGTGATGGTAAGGAGCTCAGAGGTTAATGGGATAAAACGTATTAAGTACCTGCACAGAAACAGTGAATTTTATGGTTTTCTTAAGGTAATTTCTATAACAGTAAGAACAACAACAACAAAATCTATTTACAATAAATAGTTACCACAGCCTTGGCTGAGTCCCCCTCTGTGCTCACCAGACTTTAATATTCAGACTCAATATCTGGATCCCTCATGCCCCTCAGCCAGCCCCTCAACATTACAATGTCACACTGTTTCTAAGCTCTAGGCTTGTATCTCTGTCCCTGAAGCCCTTCTTTGAGATACAGGGCTCCTCTGTTCACTAGTGTGAGGCCCCAAGGCCAGTGATCAGACATCCTAGGAATCTTTTCTTATTTTTTAATTCAATAATAGTTTTAGGAAAAATATGGAAACAATCCTGGACGCAGGGACCGGAACCCAAGACTCCAGCCTCTCAGTTGCATGCCCTGCCTATGCACTGTTGTAGCATTTTTGGCTGCACTGAGGCCCAGCTTCATCAAGAAGTATGGAAAGTGCCCCAATCCCAGTCTCATCTCTGCCCTGGTGGTTAGAGCATTTTCCTGGTAAATAAGAAATACAGACTGGCACCCCTCAGGCTAAGGAGGATACTAAAACTAGGTTTCCCACTGCCTGGATCCCAGTCAGGCTGAGGCAGGCATAAGGCTGCTCTGGGGTGCACAGTTCTGGCCATAAGCCTTGGTATCTTGGGAACTTTCAGGTGAATCAGAGAGACATGTAATGAGTTTGGATGTCTACAAGATGAGGCAGCTTTTGAGCAGGGGCTTTTTGGAAGGCAGTTTTGGACTTACAAGCTGAAGTCCCCTAGGTTTGGTGTTAGGCACTGAAGTCTTTATCTGGCACTAGCTCTAAGTGACTTGCCCAGAACCTCAGAGAGCGTCAGTGCCAGTCAGGTTGAGAATTTATCATTTTCTGAATCCTAACCCTGTCTTTAAACAACTAGACTAAAAAACTTTTCAGGATTGGGATGCTCATGGGAGTACTAGAGAAAGAGAGCAGGAAGAGTTTGGTCCTATTTACCTGGAAAGTGTCTCACATATC
>NW_017729032.1:48412535-48423945 GCF_001723915.1 Gavialis gangeticus
TTTCTGAATCCTAACCCTGTCTTTAAACAACTAGACTAAAAAACTTTTCAGGATTGGGATGCTCATGGGAGTACTAGAGAAAGAGAGCAGGAAGAGTTTGGTCCTATTTACCTGGAAAGTGTCTCTTTAATATATAGTTCAATATGTGAAGCAATCTCAAATGAAATTTATTCTGTAGCTGATATGTGAGACACACCCTGTGTTCTGCAAATATACTGCAATTTCTCATTTAGAGTAAAGTTCTGAAGAAGTAGTATGTGGCAGATTATATTGAGAATATGCCTTAAGTGGGAGACACTTAATTATGTTGTGAATGTGTTGGGAAAGTCTAATCAGTAAGAGAAATAAACTATTTCGGAGCAACTTCTTCTGGACATATGTACAATATTGTGCTTCTCCTACCTAGTGAATAGCTTCTAAGGGGCTCGTGTGTGGGTGTGATTTGTAGGTTATCAGTAGGCAGAAGAGTATTATTTGACAACAGGAATGCCTCAAAATCTCAGAACAAAGAGCCCACATACAATTTCACTTTAAAACACTGTAAGTATTCCTTTCAGATCTTTGTGAAGTTGTAATCCAACATGCCTATGCTGGTCACAGAAATTTGCTCCGTTAAAGAGCTGATCTGATTATCTGAATTAGGCACTATGAACTCGGTGCTCAAATGGATAACGCAGAGTTACAACGGAAGCATTATGTCACAGACTTCAGAAACATCAACTAAATTAAGCTCCATTCTAATAAATTAGAGCATTGTGTGTATTTATTTTATTTTGCCTAATTATAATAAAAAGTCAATTAGAGCCTATAAAAATCTTCCTATGTTTCCCACATCAAACCTTGCTCCACTCCAGTCATGTAAAATATGGTTAAGGGGAAGATCCCAGTGCCCCAGACAGCATAGAGCGGAGGCTCCAAGAGAAATTCAGGCCAACTCACAGATGGGATTCTGATTAACATCTACTCAGGAGGGTGCAGTGGTAGGGGGGAAGGGAATAGATGCTCCTTGCATCAACCCCATCTGTTCCTGTGCAGAGGCTGGCCAGTATCTAGCCCTGTAATCTTAGCACCATATACAATAGCTTCTAGAATAAAACTGCACTGAACCATTTCTAACAAAACAGCCCTCCACTTGCTATTAAAGACAAAATGGCTTGTGTATTTACAGCTTAAAATGGCAGAAGAGAATATGTAAATGTGAAATGACTTTCCAACAACAAATAGGCCAAGCCTTTGGTGCTACATGAAAGTACCATTTCTGCTTCCTGTGAAACAGCAACATTGTGACACAGATGCAAGAGCCCATCAAAGTCAGCAAAACTTCTGCAAAAAACACTACATAAGTAACAGCTGTGGTTGAGGCCTGAGGGAAGGGTGAGATGGGAGCTACTCATCAGCACGGTACGCACAGTGCAGCTGCATGGCCAAGAATAGAACAGACCCACAGCACTGGGGACCATTTTCTACTTAGTGGGCCCAGTCCTGAAACTCCACTGATTTTGGTGGCATGAAACCGGCATGAAACTAGAACAACAGAGAGCTAAGTCATGTTCACTGCACAAGCAGCAGCTCAGGAAAGGAAGCAGCAAAGAACTCAGTATAACAGCTGGTTGCCCAAGGACTGTGTGCAGCTGGGAAAGAAGAAGTGAAAGGAAGAAACTCTTGCTTGGGTAGGAGGGACCAACTGCTGAGAGAAGTGTGACTGGCCAGAAAAGGTCAATATTTGGAGATGTGTTTAGCTGCAGGGCAAAGGCCACTGGCTGCCAATGGTAACCAAGCACTAAGGTGTATAGCATGAAAAGATCGCTATAGCAGTCAGCCCTACCCCAGCCTTGTCCAGCTGTGCACTTAACAGCAACACCCACTAGTGATGAGGGACAATATTGTGTTCCTAGCTTTCAACAGTCATCACCTCTTTGTGCCCCTTATTCCTTTGTTGCCTATTCAGATTACATAATCTTTTGGGGTGAGAACTCTCCTAGCACAGCAGTTACTATTGCAGTATTGTTACAAGCTATGAATTTTACTGAGACACAGTTAGCAGTGTTAGTCTGATGTCAAGTAGAAGGCATGGTAGATTTACACTTTATAAACTAACTAAAGTATAAAAAATGAATTTTATTGTTACATTTCTGTGTTAATTGAATTCATCCTGTTATAATACTGTGTGACTCAGTTTACTTCATTAGCCTGTGCACTGAAAACTAGCCAGGTCTGGCTGTGTGCTTTACAAGATATGGACTTTTAGCATCAAAGGAGTCTTGAATACTTTTGTTGATGTATCAACAAAGGTGAGATGCCCCGCAACAAGGGGGGCATAAACATGACAGTGACAATGGGAGAGCAGGCTGGGGGAAACAGTCTGTCAGCTCTTCCACAGAAATCTGGGGTGTTTTCACATGTACTCCAAGGGTGGGGTGCTTTAATTAGAGTAGCTCCAAGAGCCATCAGCTCATTGAACAACCTTTAGTTAAAGCGCCTCCGCTGTCATTTTGAAGCACAGGGATGGCTACTGGAGCGTACTAATTAGCACGCTTCAGCAGCCTCCCCACATGTCTACAGGCACCTGTGGAGGCTGAGACAAGTGGAACAGCTGATTATCTTCAGGGATGCTCAAGGCTGTGTGGGCTGGATTAGTGGCAAAGGGACTGCCTAACCCCATTGGAGGGGGACAGAGAATGTCTGGCTGGGCAACCTTTGCTTCAATAAATGCCTCTATTGAAGAAACTGTCTGCTTTGCTCCTTGGGACTTTGGGCTGCACCAGGTGCCCCCAAGAGGAGGTGAAGTCCCTGTTTCAGGAAAGGAATTGAATGCTTGCTCCTGGAGTCAGGGCCACAGGAAACCAGGGAGAGTGAGGGATTGAAAGGCAAGGATCCTCTTGGTTGTAAGGAGTCTGGGCTCCTACCCTGCTCTAGAACTATGTCTAAGGTAGCTTCAAGGGGTGCTCCCAGATACCAAACAAGGCCATGGTGGTCCCAAGCAAGCACCCCCCGGAAGGTACTCCATGACAAATATAAATAATGAGAAACTGTCAGTAGGCGCATCTACATGTACTATTAATGCACCTGAATAAACTCCAATGTGACTACAGTTTACATCAGAGTTTATTGTTCCTGGGCACAGCATTTATACACTTGCCTAGCCAGGGCAGTGCAGCTCAGGCTGCCAGGGGACCTGTGGGGTCAGCCTGCCAATCCAGAGCTGCCTTCCCCCAACTCAACATCCTACTGAGGGGCTGTCTGGGGCATGAGGGTGCTATACTGTGGGGCTAGCTGGCAGGCAGCCCCCGCACTGTAGCACCCTCATGCCCCAGACAGCCCTGGTCACTGTCTACATGTTTGCTGCAGCACACTAAATAACTCCGCCATAGGATAGTCCTTGTGTCAGGCAGTACTATATCCTATGGCAGAGTTAATTAGTTTACTGCAGCCTAATAGCATCACAAGTGTAGATGGTGATGCTTTATTGCAGAGCTAATTAGTCAACTCCACAGTAAAGTGCACATGTAGATGCCCCCAGAGTCTCTCCATCCTCAGTGGACTAAGCTGGCTCTTTATGGGGTTTGTCTTCTCAAAGTTATTTTTGTCAAACAATTTCCTGAGTACTAGTCTCACAACTAGAGGTTCTCATGATACAAAATATCTCTTTTTCTTTTAACTGGCTTCTTTAACTCACAATGCATTTGCCTCTTGGTGAAAACAAGTATTTCTGATGGAAGAAAAAACTTCTCAGCAGTGTAGAAGGAGTTCAGTATCTCAGCTTTCTGTCAGTCCTCATTCATTTAATTCTCTCCCTTGTTTATTACCTGAGCTCCCTTATCCTCCTCTTCCCCATGGCATGGCTGTCAGGGTACTTCTTATTCCCTTCTGGACAGCATGACTTCTTTTTGCTTTTATCTTTCCTTTTCTCTTAACAAATTCCAATGGTCATATTTTAGAGAACAGCCTATTAATTTATACCTACATTTAGTTATTCAGAGACATTCAGGGCACAGGAAGGAAAATTGAGCTTTAGGGACATTACAAGATTACCCAGACTGTTAAACTGACCTGGCAACTGTTATCTGTGCTTTCCTTATCTTCAGGTTGCTTTGTACTGCTTGGGTCTTGATAAGAAGGAGCTATATCTGATAAAATGCAGTAGATGGAGGGAAGATTTAGGCAGCATATGGCCCCAGTGTTTCATTATATACATTGGATCCTTCTTCATTACCCAGTCCAGTTCTAAGTGGTAGCACAAATGGTTGTGACAACCCTCTTAATGGGACAGGCCCATATTGCCTGACAAGCTGACTTTCTTCCTGGGCTTTGGCACTATAGCTGTGATTGTCCAGAACACTGTTATGAATAAAGCACAGGGAGAGTGTGAAGGGCCTCTTGATTGCAGACCCAACACTATTAACAGAGAACAGGAGGACTGTGCTACTCACAACCTTCAGGTCATATTGTAAAGCCCACATTTCAAGAAAACATACTCTAAGGGCCAGAACTAAAGAAGCTTGCCTATACCGTCTGAGATAGAAGCCAATATCATATTTTCTGGCGTGTAAGATACACACCTCAAAACAGGAAAACATGGGGAAACGTTAATGTAAATTTGATTGACTTTGTCAAATTTTATTTAACAATGACATGATTATAATGATTATATTGAAAATATGTAATCATTATGTTGCATACTATACAATCTTTATATATATATATCTATATATATATATAAAAATCACTATAATCATTATAATATAGTGAGTGTATACTATACAATCTTTCTATATATATAAAGATTGATGTGTATATATATATATTATATATATAAATATTGATATATGTATATAAAAATATATATATATATAAAGATTGATGTGTATATACATATATTATATAAATAAATATTGATATATGTATATAAAAATATATATATATATAAAGATTGATGTGTATATACATATATTATATAAATAAATATTGATATATGTATATAAAAATATATATATATATAAAGATTGTATAGTATACACTCACTATATTATAATGATTATAGTGATTTTTAGGTAGCATTGGGTTCTAAGATATGCTTTTTTTTTTAGGCCCCCTATTTCAGGAGAAAAGTGCTGCTTATGCTCTGGAAAATATGGTAATTAAAATGAGGAAGGGATAGTGGAATATGGTAATTAAAATGAGGAAGGGATGGTCTGTCCCTGTTGGACAGATCTCACTAAACCTGATTCATCTCTCTCTTTCTCATTCTAGTGCCAATCATCAGTCACTCCATTAAAGACAATGGAGGTATCCCACAGCCAAATGACTTGGAGTAGGCAACTGAGCCCATCACTTTCTGCAACCCATGTAAAACATCCTCATGCCAGAGGACAGCTTTGTCTAAGCTGGTCTGAAAGCACAGTTCCTCCCTCTGCAGTGGAGTCCTTGACCCATGGGGCATTCTTTTCACCATGCCCTACCTTTGCACATGCAGGCAGAAAGAATCCCAGTGCAAGTCCTCCTTGAGCCCACTGAGTACTGGAGGTACATTGTGCTAGCTGTGGCCAGAGAACCATCCCCACCAAATATCAGCCATTGGTTTATGGCCATTTTTGGTGAGACCATTTCCTGCATCCCCATAAAATGAGGTATAGAAGCCAATTCCCGGTACTTCTCTCAGCACAAGCACAGGCAGGATACCTCCCCTCAGTGCTCTCCTGATGCAGTGCCACAAACTTCAAGCAGCTTATCTCTACCTATCCATCCCTTTTAATGTGGCTGTGTCTCTAGCAGCCATGACAGGGTCAACATTGGACATGCTTAGTTGTTTTAATGCACAATATTTTCATTTCTGCCTCAAAGAAATGACTTGTGTTGGGTTGGAATTTTCAAGCTTAACCCAGCTGCATTTTTTTCTTCATAATAAGGTGCTACATTGATTTTATGAGTTGATGGATGTAGCAGGCACTGCCAGTATCAGAGGTCCTGTTTCAATCAGCCAGTTATCTGGGCAAGCTATGCAGGCTGCCAAATGCTAGACAATACCATGCTGTTCAGTGATTTTGGTAGCCGCTTCTAATGTAACACTGCAATAATGTGCCAGCCTATCTATTTCAGGTTCCTAGCTCACTGGAGAGCTTATGTAAATGGAACCCGAAACAGAACATAGGACTGAAAAGGAACACCGGGTCATCAGGTCCCGTCCCCTGCTGTCACAAGCAACCACTTTCTGTGATCACTTTTCATAAAATGGTGCATTACCCGCTGAAAACTAACTAAGTCTCTTGCTCAAGCTCCTTCTCTTGGACAGTTCCAAAACCTCATTGCTCATGGCCAGTTTATACCTATGTGTCCTTGTGCAAACACTACCCTTTAGCTTAAATAGTTCTTCTTCTCAGATGATTATCCCCTGATACATTTCTAAAAAGTAATCATACCCCTTTCTCAGCCTTCCTTTTCCTAAGCTAAACAAACCAAACTCTTTTAGCTTCCTCCCCTCTGACAGGCTCTTCATTCCCCTGATCATCTTAGTAGTTCTCCTTTGCTCTATTTAGCCCTTCCGAGCACACAAGTCCAACGTTTTGGGACTCAAGCACGGCAAACATGGTGCGGGGGAATCTGGTATGAGGAACCCTATGGGTGGTGAGGGGGTTGTGAGTTGAATGTGGATTAGACTGAATTAGAAAAAGGTACTTGTCGCAGAACAGCAGTATTACTATGGGGAATTATTCTGAGATAGCTACTTCAGGAAAATTTCAGGTACAGACAAGCTCTACATTTGTGTAAATTTATATTACTCAATTTAATAGAATAAGACTGAATGTACATTATTAATCTTATTATAATAGGAATATGACCTACCCTTGAAGCTACTGTAATGTCAAATTGCATCATAATGTCATCCAAAGTATGACATTATAATGTTGTAATTCCACAACAGTGCTGGAACACATCTGGAAGACTGCAAATACCACTTCACCAGTATTGCTAAGTGATGTTGCTTACACTGCTGAAAGCTGTAAGGAGTATGTTGACTAACCAAACTCTTCAGCTGTGACTGGCAATTTGGGAAGCTTCCATGTTGAGATGCCCTCCTTGACACACCTGAGTTTCAGAGAGGGAGTACTCAGTACTTCCTTTAAAGGTTTCCGAAGTTGGGCACCCAAACCTTGAAAAAACAATCACAAGTCACATGTGAAAATCTTTTCTCTCACTTTTAATCTTAGTATATTTCATGCTGTCCTCCCACACCTTTTTAAAAATGTCTGAAAAACATAGGCCTTTACAGCATAGACCTAGAATCTAAAGGAAAAAAGTCTGCAACAAACCTCAACACAATAGGTCTTTACTGGGTTAAATAGTTACCAAAGCAGCCCTTGCACTGCAGTGTTGTGCTGCCAGCGTTTTAACAAGAGGCTCCCATGAGAATATTGCACTTAGTCTATATTAAACTCCACATGCCAGCAGTGTATGGAACTGCAGACAGGAACACTTGAAGATGAAGTACCTCTTTATATGTTCTCCCATTTAAACAATACCATGTACTCACTAAACACAGCTAAGGAAGTAAGCAGCACCATTGGCAAGCAAACCTATAGGCAGAGTATTTGCTGTGAATGTTTATACTATGTATTGAGAATGTACTAGGTATACTGATATTACAACCATGTTCAGCCTGTGTCACTGGAAATGAGAGGGACAGTATGTGTGTAAGAGGTGGGGGGGAGGGGAGGATGAAGATCTAATAGGTGGCTCTAGGGATGTCCTCAGACAGGATGAATAAACATTTTGGGGTGTTTGATTAAACCTAAGATTCAGATGTATCTATGGCAGAAATAAAAAATATAATCATAAAAGAAAAAGTAGAAAGGCCAAAAGTGAGAATGAAAATTCCTAGTTCTTGCCTGTATAGAAAGAGACAGCAAGAACAAAAAGCTAGGAGATAATATGTACCTAAACAAGTATTAGTTACAGCGTGAAGGTCCACCAGAGGCAAGACAGGAATCCTAATCTGCCTTTCAGATGGAAGTCAAACTCTAATATAGGACAGTGAGAGAGTCCCCTCCTGCACATACCTGCAATTCTGCCCACCTTCTGGAAGAACCTGAATAAATACAGCATTCCTAACCACAAAGGGCTCCAAAATCATGATTGGCCTCTTCCCTCCATTGTGAAATCAATTTAAAAGCCTGGAATTTTAAGAATCATAGAATCATAGAGCTGGAAGGGACCCCAAAGTATCATCGGGTCCAGCCCCCTGCATGAGCAGGAAAGACATCTGGGGTCATATGACCCAGCCAGGTGACTGTCCAGTCTTCTTTTGAAGACCTCTAGGGTAGATGATTGCACCATCTCTGGGGGGAGCATGTTCCATAGTCTGGACACCCTAGTTGTAAAAAAGTTTTTCCTAATGTTCAGTCTGAAACTATCTTCCAGGAGTTTGTGGCCATTGTTTCTAGTTTTCCCCAAGAGTGCCCTGGTGAACAGTTGTTCACCGAGACTCTGATGTATGCCTCTGATATAGCAGTAAGCCACAATCAGGTCCCCTCTCAGCCTTCTTTTCTTTAAGCTGAAGAATCTGAGATCCCTCAGCCTCTCCTCATATGGCTTGCCATGCAAGTCCCTGATCATGCGAGTGGCTCTTCTCTGGACCCTCTCGAGCTTTAGCACATCCTTATTGAAGTGTGGCACCCAGAACTGGATGCAATACTCCAGCTGCAGCCACACCAATGTTGAGTAAAGCGGGAGAATCACTTCTTTGGATTTACTGGAGATGCATCGATTGATGCATGCCAGAGTTTTATTTGCCCTACTGGCTACTGCGTCACATTGCCAGTTCCTATTCATGTTGGGGTCTATTGTTACCCCCAGATCCCTTTCATTTGTAGTGCTGGTCAGGTTAGCGATGTCCAGCCTGTAGGTGTGCCGGGGGTTCTTCCTTCCCAGATGCAGCACTTTGCATTTCTCTACGTTGAACCTCATCTGGTTACGTTCTGCCCAACATGCCAGCCTGTCTAGGTCTGCTTGTATCTGCAGCCTATCTGTGGGTGTGTCTGCACAACTCCATATCTTGGTGTCATCCAAGAACTTGGCCAATGGGCTTTTCACCCCCTCATCCAAGTCGCTGATGAAGATATTGAACAGCACTGGGCCAAGTACCGACTCCTGGGGTACGCCACTGCCCACATCTTGCCAGGATGATACCGATCCATTCATTTGGACTCTCTGTGTCCTTCCCCACAACCAGTTTCACACCTACTTGACAGTCCCCCAGATGAGCCCAATATCTTCCAGTTTTCTGATCAGTACCTTGTGGGGATACCAGGTCAAAGACTTTCTGGAAGTCGAGGTATATGATGACAACCGCTTTTCTCTCATCCAGGTGACGAGTCACCTGATCACAGAAAGAAATAAGGTTGTTCAGACAAGACCTGCCTGCGATTAAGCCATGCTGGCTGTCATTCAGTAGCATGCCTTCTGCAAGTTTGTCACATATAGACTGTTTGATTAATGTTTCTAGGATTTTCCGTTAAGCTAATTGGCCTGTAGTTTCCCGGGTCTTCATGCTTCCCCTTCTTGAAGATGGGCACAACATTGGCCCTCTTCCAGTCCTCTGGGATTTCTCCAGAGGCCCTTGATTTTTGAAAGACCTTTGCCAGGGGCTCTGCAATTACTTTAGCCAACTCTTGCAGCCCTCTAGGGTGTTCATCTGGTCCTGCTGATTTATATATGTCTAATTTCTTTAATTGATTGTACACCAGTTCTATGGCAATTGTGGGAATGGTGTCAATCCCACCCTGCTCATTCTGTGCCCTACCTAGCGTGTTGTTCCCCTTGATCTTGTGAAAGACCAAGGCAAAGAAGTCATTTAGGAGTCCTGTTTTTTCCTGAGTGGTAGTGACCAGGTATCCTGAGGCATTGAGCAGAGGCCCTACACTCCCATTAGTTTTCCTCTTATTCCCTGTGTAGCTAAAGAAGGACTTCTTGTTGGCCTTGATTCTTATAGCTAGTTTTAGTTGGGTTTCTGACTTAGTTTGCTTAATCTGTTTTCTACAAGCCTCTAAGGAAGACTACTTGACATTGTCAAGTAGTCTTTCTTAGAGGCTGTCCCAAGCTTTCAATGGTTTGTACACCTCTTTCTTTTTCCGTAGGAGGGCTGCAACTTCTCTGCTTAGCCAAGAGGGTTTTTTGACCCCTCTGCTACCTTTTTCCGTAAGGAAATGGATTTTCTCTGAGCCTTAAGGATTGTATCCTTAAGGAACAACCATTCTTCTCATGCTCCCTTTAGCTGTGGTCCTTGGTCTCTCAGGGCATTCTCTACTAGTGACTTGAGATTACTAAAATTTGCATTTTTGAAGTCTAGGACTTCGAGCTTTGTATCTGTTTTGTCAGCCTTGTGATGGACTGTGAACATAATGATTTCATGGTCACTATCACCTAGGCTGCCCTCTATCTTTAAGTTGGTCACCCGGTCATCCCCTTTGGCCAGGACCAGGTCAAGAACTGCATTGCCTGTAGTTGGCCTGTGCACCTCCTGAGTCAAAAAAAAGCTCTTCAGTGCTAGTCAGGAAGGAACATGATCAAATCAAGCTGGCCGAGCACTCTTCCCAGGAGATGTCTGGATAATTGAAGTCATCCATGACAACCATGTCCCGTGCATGCGCGGCCTCCATTAGTTCACGGGTGAACGCTAGATCAAATTCCTCCCCTCGGTTAGGCGGCCTGTAGTATACACCTACAGTCAGGTCTCTCTCGCCACACCTCCCCTGGAGCTTGACCCAGAGGGCTTCAAGCTGTTCTTCTTTGGGACCAACATCGGCCTGTAGGGAGGTGTATTGCTCCTTCACATAGAGGGCAACACCCCCACCTCTCTTCCATACCTGATCTCTTCTGTGAAGGACATAGCCCTTTATGGCCATGCTTCAGTCATGAGAGGAGTCCCACCAGGTCTTCATGATCCCTACTAGATCGTACTGCCCAGTGGAAAGCAGGAGGACTAGTTCCTCCTGCTTGTTCCCCATGCTTCTGGCATTGGTGTACAGCCTGTTGTGTTGAAGAGGAGCTGTTTTCTCAGCTCCCGTAGGAGTGGTTTGCTTGGTTTCATTGTTGATGAAGCTTTCCTGTATATTGATCCCCGGGTAGGCTCCAGTTAGCATTTCCCCATCCCCCCGCGATCTTAGCTTAAAGCCCTATATAAGGAATTGGCCATCCTGGCCAAGAAAAGGGACATACCTTTCCACATGAGGTGGATGCCCTCTCTCCCCAGGAGTCCTCTGTCCTTGAAGTGGGTGCCGTGGTCATAGAAACCGAAGCCTTCTTGGTGGCACCACTGTCGGAGACGCTGGTTCACCTCATCAGTGCATTCTTGCCTCCTTGGATTGTGACGCGCAACAGGGAGCACAGAGGAAAAAAACTACCTAAGCCTGCAATC
>NW_017729032.1:48428945-48442370 GCF_001723915.1 Gavialis gangeticus
ACCACCCGAGCCCCCAACCCTTTAAGCCCAGCTCCCAGAGCCTTGTAGTCACTCATGATGTGGTCTGGCTTGTTCCTGGTCGTGTCATTTGTTCCCACATAGATAAGGAGCATGGGGTAGTAATCTGTGGGCTGGACAAGCCTGGGGATCCTCTCTGTGACATCATGGATCCATGCCCCAGGGAGACAGCAGACCTGCCCTGTTGTAGGATCTGGGTGGCACATGTCTCCCTCTGTTCCTCTCAGCAGGGAGTTGCCTACTAGGATTACCCAACATCTTCTCCTCTGGTTGCTCTGTTGCCTCGCTGCCTGGTGGTAGTTGCGGGTGCAGCCTCTGTTGCTGCACTCTCCATTGCTGCATTCTCTCCCAGCGATGCCAGGGCCCCAAATCAGTTCCCCAGCTGCACTGGAGGAGTTGTTCCAGCTATGCGGGGTCTAATTCTTCATCGTCTAGAATTAGAAGTAACTGTCTTCCATCTGTCCATGTCAGGTCCCTCTTGTGTTGCCATCCTGCCATTTGAGTGATCCTGCAAAGAGTGGAAGTACCTGTCAATCTCATCCTCAATGGCTCTGATCCCACGCAGCCTGCTAACCTCTGCCTGGGCTTCCCTCACCTGCCCCTCCAGGGCCTCAATCCAGGTACATGTGGGACAGGTGAAGGGACTCCTGGCCATCCCGCCGCCACCGGGCCCTGAGGACCCATGAGGCAACCCCTGTAGGCAGGGGGCCTGAGTGCTGCCAACCCACCCAAAGGCTCTGTCTGGGTGGAGGCCTAAGAGGAGCCCTGGGTGGGAGGCAGCATCAGGACAAGGTCCCTGGCTGCACTCCAAGTCACCACCCCCATTAACACTCCCTCATGTGCACTCACCTAAAGACTCGGGAGACCCTGTCTGAAGCGTCCAACTCTGACACGTGGAGTCTCAGGCCACTCCTGTGCAAACTCCAGTGCACCTCTAAAGAGTGCACCTGTTTGCAGGGCCTGTTTGTGTGGCTCCCACCAGGTGTAGCTTAAAAACTATTTGCTGTTCTCTCTACTCTCCCCTCTGTTGTGGAGCCTCTGCAATTCTTGTTTGCAAGCTTTTCTAGGTAGTCATGAAGGCTAGCAACTTTTTTTTAAGTAACATCTGAGTTTCCCAGATAATCACCTGACTCCAGGAGCTGAAGCTGTTAGAAAATCACTAAATATTATGAGACGCAGGATGAAAATCACACGAGTTTTCTAGATCACAAAAGAGTCACTGTAAATATGGGATTTTATTTTCTTAGCATGAAAAAGACACCAAAGAACACAATGTAATCACCCTGTGATGAAAGGCAGTTATACAGTATAGAAAAAGTCCCGACCACCCTTAGATATTGATAAGATCAAAGCTTTATTCCTGCTCTCTGTTTCTAGAATAGTCTAAATGCATACCCTGGATCTAAACTTCTACCAAAAGGGACAAGAGGAAGTTTGGAATCAGCTAGGGCCCATCTCTTGCTCCCATTCAGCTAGGACCCATCTCTTGGACTGTTTCTTTAAATGGCTTGGAATGAACCTAATGAAGTAGTCAGACAGCCTGTAATCATTTCCTACTGCCTTCAGGACTCCCGGGAAAGCAGCCAAGAAAGAAACTACTTTGGAGAGAGGAAGAGGTTTACTTTGCTGCCCAAAGGCTGAGTTAGGGGAAAGTAACCAAGTACTGAATTGCTTTGACGGCTTGGCACATAAAAGAGCAAACCAAAACTGCACTGTCCAATCTCAAGTACCTGAATGAATGGGCCAAGATCACTCTGTCTTCAATCCCAACAATCCTATCTTAACACAGTCCAAGCCTCAACTCAACAGTGTTGCCTGTCTGCAGGCAGGGCCAGATTCAAGCACATTTTCTTTTTCACTTACCATTTCTCCAGGCTCTTGCGTACCACACTCACATACAACACAGAAAGTGGTTGTGGGGAACCTTGTTACAGTAGGGTTAGGAAGAAAGCGTGGGAAAAGGAATTATTACCTTCAGTATGAAATTCACTTCAGCACAGATGGCTTGTGCAAAGCGTTACCAGTACATAAGCTTTTGATGGTGTGGGTTGGTCAGCCAAGACGAGTATAATGTTGAGATTCTGCACCTAATCAGCCATGTAACTTGGGCACATCTCATAAATGCTCTGTGCTTCATTGCTGCCTTTGAAAAGTGGTTTGGAATCAGGTTTCAGCTCCTTCCTCCGCCAAAATCATGGAATAACTTAAAAATAAAATGTACTTTTTACTTGCTTTCTGGCTTTGAATGCTTAAGGCTCATATTTTCAAGTTTTATGCCACCAAAAATAAAGACATTTGGAAATAGGTGAATCAGTATACTGAGGACACCCAGCTCTATCCGTCTGTCTCACCTGACCTGGGTCCCACAGCCTGTCCTTTCCCAGTGCCTGGCTAGAGTTGGGAACTGGATGTAGGAGAACCAACTAAAGCTGAATCCAGATGAGATGGAGGTGATAGTGGAAGGTAGCTTCCCTTTGTCACTCAGGTTCACAGCCTTGGGGTGCTCCTGGATCCTCTATTGCACCTGCATCTCTAAGTGGCAGTGGTTAGGAGCACCTTTCACAAACTCTATCTGGCTAGAAGCCTGCAGCCCTTTCTTTTAGACTCAGATCTGGCCACCATTATCCAGGCCTTTGTAACCTCATGGCTAAACTGTTCCAGTGTGTTCTATGTGGGGCTGCCCTCGATGACTGTCTGGAACCTGCAGCTGGTGCAGAACACAGCAACTTGGCTTCTGCCTGGGTGGATCCCCAGGAACATATAACTCCGGTGCTGCAGAATCTGCACTGGCTCCCAGTAGCTTTCTGGGCACAATACAAGGTGAAGGTTTTGACTGATAAGGCCCTAACTACCTTGGGGTCTTTGTACCTAAAGGGCCACCTTTTTCCTTATGTCCCATTGCAATTCCTAAGGTCAGCCAAAAGCAACCTGTTGCAAGTACCATCAGCATGCCAAGTTTGCTTGGCAAATACAAATGGGAGATTGTTCTCACTAGTTGCCCCTCAGCCCTGGAACTCCCTCCCTCTGAAGGCCTGCCAGAGCCTGAGCCTGGACATTTTCCAAAAGTGCTGTAAGAACTTCTGGGCCAGGCAGGTGTTTAGCAGGGATATTGGCTAAGCTGAGATATTGTTTGATGTGGGCTGATATATAGTTTATTTTAATACTATAGGCTTTCATAAGTTACTGGCATTTTGTTCCCCCTGTTCTGTTTTCTTTTTACTTGTTTTATCAGTTATTTTCTCTCTTCTATAAGGAGCCCAGAGCCTTTGTCAGCAAAGGTAGCATATCAGTCTAATACTGTAAATGAACACATAAAATTATCTGTATGAAAAAACATGGAATTTTATTTTTAAAAACATAGAAAACTGACATTCTGGTATGTGCATGACTCCTGGATCTTACAATATAAGAAAAACATGAAGTATTGCAACTCTCAAGATTAAATTACAAAAGTTGGCAACATTGGATATTGGGAGATATTGGGAAATATTGTTGGATATTGGGGAAAAGTGCTGGATTGGTGATAATTATTAACAATGGTTGTTATTTTATTACACTTGTGTGAGACCAGAGTGACAGCTATTAGACCTGTTCACTTTGCAAAGGACCAGGATACTGAAGCCAGGGCCAATTTTTTTTTTTTTAAAGAAGGAACCTTCCCCTTTACGACACTGGTCCTCTCAGCTTTAATAAAGCATTCTCTAATAAGGGGAATTGTGATCTTTTCTTAATGCTCTCTCAGTTCCAGTTCAAGCTGGAGCAGTGTCTCACAGTGTTGGCTCAAACTTTGCCCTCACTTCAAAGTACAAAAAAGAATAAAAATCTATCAAATACAAAATAAAACGTGCTTTGTATTCCAAATGTCAGAGATGGGGAGAATCCTGAGTTTGTTCAGCGAAAACATTTTAATTGAAGACTCATTTCCCATTTATTTCACTAAACTCAATCTGCAAGCTAACTTGTAAGCTTTCCTGCTTGTACAATGTTTTCCTCTTTTCTATTTATATAGAGAATATTCCTTTTATGTCTCCAAAGAAAAAAGTAATATCCTTACCATAAGTTACAGCAGTGCTTCTAGCACTCACAAAGGTACAAACTGCATATGCCCACACAGATTATGAAAAATTGCTTTTAGGCTTATGTGGGTAGTGAATTATCTATGCTCAGTTTTACCCTGAGAAAGGGATCCTGTTAGCACAAACATTGCTCCTCCCAACAAATTACTTGCCTTTTCTTGCCATTTTGCAGGCTCAATTATCATTTAGCCATTGCAGGCAACGGAACATAAAAATATGAAACCTATGCCAAAGCATTCAAATTAATCAAATCAGTGGGAGTGAAAAATTGCATTTTGCAGTATGCAGTTGTTTTGGCTACTTTTTGTGATCTGATTTTTTTTTGTTTTAGGTTTTTATGGATTAAAGAAAGAAGAAAGGGTTTTTGTTTTGTTTTTTGAACTAGAACTAACTTCCTTGAACGGTTTTATTGGGCCAGAACAATGCAAATGCTAATGCTTTCACGAAACATCCTTGTTCAGATTGCTTATCAACTATTAGCACTCCAGGTGGGGGTTGGGTGCTGTGCATGGTTAACAGGTTGCAAGTTCAAGGCCATAGCAGAAATGCCTGTCAGATTCTAACAAAATCTGCAAATTCTGCTAAATACCTTATCACAAGGACATAAGAAAGGATAATACCTCAGGCATCACTACATACATTTTATGGTGTCTTTCCTACTCAGCATTCAGGTCAGTATACAAGGCAAAAAAAAATTGGTGTCTACTCAGTTGTGCATCTTAAACACAGTTGAGGTTTTTTCAAGGTTGGCCTTGTCTGACCTTTTGTAGAAAAGGAAAGGGGGAGAGGAGTAATAGGCAATGAAGCCCTGAGCACAGCAGTTTTCTGAGTTTCAGCCAAAATGGTACCAGGTAATTAAGGCTCCATTTGTGACTACAGTGAAAACAATGAGCTTAGTTCACCTTTTGGTTACATCATTGTGTTTGGCAAAGTCTTGATGCAGTCAGAGGTGACAGGGGAAGAGAAATATGCCCAATTTTCACCAGTGGCAGGATGTATTCTGCATTTGGATTATGTGACCAAGCAAATAAATTACATGGTGCAGATAGGAAAGAAGCAGATGCAGAGAATGCACTTCCTTTTTGTTTGTGGTGGGTTGAATGTGTCCTGCCTGCCTCTGCCTTCCACTTGACAATGCATGTGGAAAGAAGTGGCAGTTGCCAGGGCCCTAACTGCCTTCAGTCCGAGCCCTTGGGCTTATATGTGCCCAGGGCCCTGCCTTCTTCTGGTCAGCTGACCAGATGCAAGTGCAGGCTAATGCCCTCATTTGCCTGCTGCCATGACATCCTGCACCTGTGGGGTTTCTGCCTGGCTCCGAGGGCTCTCTCGCTAGGCAGTTTCTGCCCTTAAAGGAGCAGGCACACCTTAGTGCCCTGCGATACACCTCCCCCCTTAAGACCCAAACTCACCAGAGTGGGTCTTCACTCTTTGCCACACTGCATTCTTCTCCTTAGACATCTCTTGTTCTTTCTTCTGCCACCCAATAACTCAGGAACATGGGGGCAGAGGTTTTCAGGTGCCTCCTACTAGCCTTTTCCATATGGAAGCACCATGTGGGATTTGATGGAAGCTATCCCACCATGGGTAGTCCCCCCACATCAGCCAACCTTGGTCAGGTAGAATTTAGACCGGTCTTTTCACCAGCCAAACTAAGCCCTCAAGCATGAAGCCAGAACATCCTCTCTCCTCCTGGAAGATTTGTCCTCTATCTTCTGGGGTACATTCTCCTCTTCACCCCGGGCTTGATATTGCTCCATCATTATGTGCCCTGGTTCTCTTCTTCTTTGAGTCAGCAGACGTGACATTTCTCATCTCCCTACGGCTCCTTCCAGGTCCATAAGTCTTCCCCAAAGCTCCCACCGAACCTGTAGTGCTCTCTGGGCATATTCCTCGCCCCAGAATTCTATCTTTCCTCGTCCAGTCTCCATATAAACTCCCCCAGTCCCCGTATAAACTCTCACATAGGCCACACCCCCGACTTTTCCTGCCACCAACTTCCTCGGTGTCCACCACCTAACTTGCTCTGGGAGGTTACTAACATACACCTGGAGTCTTGCAGTTCTCTGCCCCACTTCTCGCCCAGTTACCTTGGGTGCTGAGGAACTTCCTGCTTCCTTGGTTTGGTGTGCCATCTGGGTCTGGCGCAGTGTTGGCTTCTGTGTGGGGCTTAGGGGCTTTTCCTCATGGTGGGATTGGGTCATAATTCTGTTATCTCTTGAGCCTCCCTGGGTGCTTGACCCTTTCTCCTCATCTCAGGCTCTCCAGCCTGCTTCCTGACTAGGGCTTCTGCCACCCTCTCCTCCAGAACATGTATCTGGTTTGCAGTGCACTGGGACTTGGGCCATCTTTGGTCTCTAGCCCTTTTCTTTTGGGTATTTCCCCTTCTGAGAACAACCTTGGCACAACAGGCCACTTGGACTGGACTCCTCACTTTTCAGCTCTGTTGTGAAGTCCGCCTCTTTCACCTCTCTTTGCTGGATCCATCCTGTCACTGTTAATGTACTCGCTTTCTGTCTGCTGGCGAGTTCTTCTAGTTTCTTTCTTAGTCAGTCCATCTCTTCTGTATACTGGCTCATCCACTAGCCCCATTTCTGATCCAGGCCTTCTTTGACTGTGTACAGGATCTCTCCCTGTGTGATTGCAGGGTCTGCCCCTGAGGGTCCCCTCTGTCATTGTGTTCCTCTCCTGAAGTACTGATCCTCTCTCATCTCCTGGACTTCCTGGGCCCAAATTCCTCGATAGTTCCTGGTGCTCCTGGAATTTCTGGATTCCTAGCCATACAGCCTCAGTGCCTTGCTTGTTTCTAGAAGTGTCTGCAAGGCCTGTATCTCTTCCCCAAGTCAGGCTTTCCACCTCCCCAGTTTGCGTCTGAGTCTGTAATGCCTCACACTCCTCAGTTTTGACCTTCACCTGTTTCAAAGGATGACATCTGGTTCTGCATCACTTTGTAACCTTCCATCTGGGCTCTAACTTTCTCCATTTCCCTTGATATCAGCTTTCCCATCTCCTCCGCTTGGCTATGGCTTTTGATTAACTTGTCCAGCAACTCTTGCACCAGGTGTTCTGGTTGGCAGCACTCCAGCTCCTCATGCAGCTCCTTTGTCTGGTCTGCTTGGACCTGCAGTATTTTTGCAGGGCTTCCACAAGGCCTTTTGACACTTCCAGCTGCCATGCAACATCTGCCTGTTCATCTGTGTGGGCTGTGCCGGCGTCAGAAGACCTTGTCATCCATGCTGCTATTTCCTTCTGCATCTGCTGCATCTTCTTTTCCTGCTCCCGGCTCTTCTCTGCCTCCTTCACAATAAGCCCTTCTAGCGCTCAAGTCCTTTCAGCCTCCTCTGCAATCAGGCACCTGATTTCCTTGGTCCCTCCTTGTTTCTTCCAGATTGTACCTGGTGCTCTAAAGCAGCCGCCTTTGCCTCGGCTTGCTCCTTCTGGGACTTCACCACTTCTGACTCCCACTCTTACCAAGCTGCTTTTTCCTCTAGCTCATCGACCCACAATAGCCAGGTGAAGTTCTCTTGTTTCAGACTTTCCACAGTCTCTGTTTCTGTCATGATTAGCTCCAGGCCTGACTTCTTTTCTGGACCAGCCCTAAAGTCTTCCCTTCTACAGTCTCTTGAAACAGTATCCCCCCCCCCGGTTCTTCCTCCAGAGCTGTGGTGCCACTGTCTTACGATAAACCTTTCTAGGTCTATGTTCTGGCCCAAAGGTTCGTTTCCATTCTCAGGGACACGGGTTTTTTCCCAGTGCATGGCTGGATTCCTGGCCGATGCACCACTTGTCACGGGGTGGGGTCCCTAGAGATGGCTATGATGTCTTTAGGCCCCGTGCCAGCTTTGTCCTGCAGGCACCTTCTAGTCTCGCTTACCATGTCTTGTTGTTTGAAATAATAAGTTGGGAGGCTGTCCACGAGATTGTGTGGTCCCAGTCCTGCTGAACCCCACCAGATCCTGCTGCCCTTGGATCCGTTGCCGGAACTTACTCAAAGTCCATGCCTCTATGGGCTAGATGCATGGCTCTAAAACCACCCCTTTACCATGCCCCATGTCTCGCAGGTGGTATTCAAATGTTGTCCCTCTGAGGCCTTAATCTAGCTCAGCCTCCTGTCGTCACTGAGCCCTTGGCCCCTGTCTAGGTGCCTTCCCTGGCGCTGGGCTCTCCACAGCTCCTATTTGTGCACTCTCTGGCACTAGGCCCTCTGCAGCCCCTGTCTGTGCACCCTCTGGCACTGGGCTCTCCACAGCCCCTGTCTGCGTACCGTCTGGTGCTGGGCTCGCCGCAGTCCCTGTCACTGTGCCTTCTGGCACTGGGGCTTTGCATGGTTCCTAAAGCTCATTAGTCTCACCAGCAGCAGAACAGGCTCCCAGGTATCTCCATGGAGTTTTCCGCACAAACTCGACTCCCCCTGGCCACTACCAGGACCCTAACTGCCTTCAGTTTCAGCCCTGGGGCGTCTATGTGACCAGGGCCCTGACCGGGTGCAAGTGCAGGCTAATTCTCTCATTTGCCTGCTGCCATGGCATCCTGCACCTGTCACATTTCTGCCTGGCTCCTAGGGCCCTCTCTCTATGCAGTTTCTGCACTTAAAGGAGCAGGCATATCTTAGTGTCCTGAGACTATTGACTATAATAGAATCCTTTGCTATTTGGAAGTGTACTATTTGTGCTGGAACAGATTTTTTAAAAAGCCCTGTGTCTGAGGGTCATATATACCATAGACATACAACTCCCCCTCCAAGTAAACCTACATTTTCAAAAGCCACCGTCTTGGCATATGGCAAATGAAATTCAGCATCAGCTAAGGATTTGACTCCCTTCAGGTTCTTTAAAATCTCTGGCCTTCATATTTTGACTCAAACCTCCTAACATTTTTTCTATATTTTTCCTAACATGCTTCATAGCACAGCATTTGGCATAATCCAGAGGAGTCAGATTTTGAAAAAGGTAAGTTGGCTAAGTACGTACACACACACACACCCACCCACCCCCTTGAAATGTCCTTTTATCAAGTTTTATTATGACCATGGTGATTTAAAGACAGCTTGATCATCTGTTGTTGCTGCAGCTTGTAGGCAGTCCAGTCAACTCTTGCCACTGGGGACAGGGGAGCTAAGGAGCTCCCCCCCTATCTCCTCCTAGTTGGAGAGTGTGCTTTTAGGAGGACTCAGTAGCACTCCAGCCAAGGGGCTGTTCATGCATACTGCCAGTGGCACTCTGTTCATTTAGTCTACAAAGTACTGAGGCCTCATACTTTGAGGGGTTCTGAAGTGCAGCCCACAGGCCACTTGCAGCCCACAAGGTATTTGTATGTAACTCACAAAGGAACTTTATAATATTGGCCTTCCTTGAGAGAACCAGCTGATTGGCAAGGCTGTAGTAGCCTTTGATTGTTGACCAGTAAATGACTGACAGACCTTAGCAGTAGCCTGGTGATTCATTATTAATGATAACTGATGTCCTTTGTACTGTGGCTTCCCCTCCCCACTCAAATGGATCCGCTGTGCCCCTGGCAGTTTGTGAATCTGGTCCCTTCATTTTTTTCTCTTTTCTTATGAGTGCTCAGAACTGACATGTTTTGTTACAATGAAATGAACCAGGCTTTTGTTTTGGCGAACGAAACCAAAACATTTTATTTTCATTTACAAATTTTTTAAAATATTTTCTTTTAGGCTTCCAATGTGGTCTACCTGCATAAACAGATTTAGTAAGTTTTATACCCTTGATTATTCTAAGCAGATTAGAATACTTAGGGTGACTTCTACAAAATTACTTAAGTTTATGTACAGCTGCTATTTCAAGAAGGTATTTGCTTTTTATCTCCTTATTATGCAAGGAAGATATTATCCAAAGTACACTATTCAATCTAAACTTCTGTCTAGATGTTTGGAACAACCAAAACAAATACAAAGAATCCTTCCCAAAATTGTGTTGGTACAAAGAGTTTGGGAGACCAGGACCCAACTTAACAGGGTACCTCAGCATATGACATTTGAAGGCCATGGATTACTAAATTAAAGTTAAGAAAATGCTTGTGCCATGCTTCACTGGAGTCTTAGGCCGTATCCAGATGTACTGAATTTGTGAATGGATCCAGGATGACCAGACATACTTTACCCAACTTTAGAGGCTACCAAAAACACTAAAAAAATGTTAGTTTTCAGGCATAGAAAACAAGTGAAGAGCTAATAACTGCTAAAGGCCTCCAGGAGCATGACTGAGCTGTGCTGCAAAACAGAAACTCATAGGGAAGTGTGATGAAAGCCAAAAACAATTACAGAGATAGGGTCAGTAGATAAAGGGATAAGGCATTAAAAACTTTTAAATGGCACAGCCACACAAGCCTCAAAACCTAGATCCAGAAAAAAGATGAAAGGGAGGAAAAGAAAGGAAAAAATGATCCCCAAAAGAGTATTTCATGGAGGATCAACCCTTCAGCTGTACTGCATGATCTAGTCCCCTCTGACTTCTTTCCCTGTGCTTGCTCCAGCCAATACTTTTGATTTTGTCAGCTTTTGTGTTATTTCATTTTATCTTTATTGCAGCGACTCATGGAGGCTTCTACTGAGATGGGAGTCCAACTGTGCTTTGTGCTATACAAATGTATAGAGGAAGCAAGGGTCCCTGCCTTAAAAGAGCTTAGAATGTATAGAAACAAGGCAAACAGAAGAAGTTACAGTTAGGACCTATAGTCCAAACCTACACAGAAAGCCTGTGGCTGTACCAGGAACTGAAATCAGATCTGAGCCCCAGTCTAGGTCTCTCCTCATGAGACTATCCATATACATCTTTTCTTTCATGGATGGCACCAGCCTGGATGCCTAGTTGGTTCCTTGCAGCCACCTCAGAATCTCCTCCTCACTCTCGTACAGGGAGTACTCTTCCTCCAGGTATCTGCTCAGAATCCACCTTCACCAGGACCAAATGCTTTTTAAACTTGATATATTTATATATGTAAATTTGAGAGACTGCTTCCAACCTCGTTAAAACCTCACCAAGAGGTGATCGTGATTTACCAAATAACCACATCAAATTATCACTGACACTCTTGTTTACCTCCCCCCTCTTGCCTTGCCTGTTCATAGACCTCACTGAGGATTTGATCCATAGTCCAGTGTAGCTACTAGAAAGTAGAGCTGTGCAAAACAGGCCCTATTTGATTCTGATTCAGCCCGAATTGGGGACAGTGATTCGATCCATGGATTTGGATCACTGTGCCTGATTCAATTCGGCTGAATCCGAATCTGAAGAATTGATGCTGATCCAGTGAATCAGCAATTCGGACACAGGCACAACTTTAAAAGTTTTTTCCACATACCTTGAGGTAGCGGAGCAGCTCGTGATCACTGCAGTGCTGTGGCGGATAGAGTGTCCCACAGGAGCATGGGGAGCTCTCCAGTGTGCTCAGCAGCAAACCCAGAAGTGGACCAGAAGTACTTCCAGTCCACTTCTGGGTCTGCCAGGGAGCACACTGAAGGGCCCCCTGTGCCCCCCCTCCCCACCCTGCTCGGTGATTGGCTGCAGAGGGACCCCAGGTGCCCCCCCAGACCCAGAAGGTATCAGTCACTGATCTGGGGGGTGCAGGTAGGCCCCCCCAGCAAGCTCCCTGGTGGACCAGGAAGTGCACTGGAAGTGCTTTTGGTCCACTTCTGGGTCTGCTGCCAAGTGCGCTGAGGAGCTCCCCACACTCCTGTGGGATGCTGCATCTGCCCCAGCACCGCAGTGTTCAGAGCCCCTGCTACTTAGAGGTATATAGAATAAACATTTAAAGGTGTGTCTATGTCCAAATCACTGAATCTGTCCGAATCTCTCTGAATCGATTCAGAGGTTAAAGGGTCCTCTGATTCAATTTGGATTTGGAGATTTGGCCACCGGATAGGGCCAAATCTCCGCCGAATCGAATCAGGGACTGAACCTTCGCACAGTCCTAATAGAAAATTCCTTTGAAGGCTTGTGTGGGGTTTGGGTCAAGTCCATATGTTATGTCCCATTTAGCCTGTGCATTCCTGTGACCAGGAAAGACATCTTCGTTTGATTTTTATAGGTACTAGCATGTTGTCTGGTGTTTGGAAAAAAATATAGACGTGGGGTCATAAGACTGGATGGTCAAAGAAACAAGAGATAAAGCTGAGGGGTAGGGAGGTTCCTGCATGATCTCCATACTGCTAGTGTTAACTGGTTACAGAAGGAAAGAACAGGCTACCAGCAGCATAGAGGAAATCAGTCACATCAGTAACTTCACTAGCCCTAGGACTCCTCTCATGCTGTTCTGACCATCATTTATTCTGACACCAGAAATGCAAAGGGACAGAACAGCCATTGATAATTAGAAGAATAAAATCAAGTCAGTGTAATCCCCAGCAATGAAAATAAAACAGACAAGCATCAGATTAAAAAGCAGACACACAAGCTGACACAAGACACAATTAATGAGAATTGCTGCAGTCAAAGGGAGTTTGTGAGGCCAAGAAACTGGAATCCAATAAATAATCAAGAGCAGTATGGCAGTCTTTAAGTGTAGTTATAGGTAGAAAAGTGACCTCCTTATTCACACAGAACACATTTGTTCCCTATGTCTTTATATCATATGTGCTGTCCTGAGACAAACTGTAGGATGGAAATCCTTGGGTTTTGCCTGTTAAATGGATAGCTAGATACTAATGACACAATCATCAGCAGCAGTAATTATTTCAGAAACAGAAAGAAAACAGCTTGGTACAGAGATTCCAGTGTGAGTTTACAGGGAAAGCAGTCCCTTTTCTTTTGTTAAAATAGGTCATGACATTTAAATATTTCATTTTAAACATATTTTAATTTTAATTAACCTCTGAGAAAAATATCATTTTTTCATATTAAACATGTATTTAGTTTTTAAACCATTGAAAACACTTGCTTCACTGCACCACAAGTACACAGAGCCAATTTAAAAATAAAAAAGTTGAATGTAGCATGATGAAAGAGCTTTACTTTCTAGGGACTCTTCTCCTCTACCATAACTTGCCAATGAAGATAAAATTTCCATTTATTTGAATGTCAGCTGGATATGACAAAAATGCTGATAGAAGTCACGAGTTTTGTTCTTGAAGATGGCCTAAGTATTTGATTCCAGATATGTTTATAGAACTCATACAGATGCACCTGTTAACTTTACTAAGCAGTAGTGCCCTTAAGCATGATGCTCCATCCCATGGAGATGAAAGGTATGGAGCTGCATTCACACAACGCTTTAGGTGGGCTAATTAGAAGTACTGAGTGACAGGGACAGTTAGCCCACCCATATTTAATCAATCCACCTACAGCAGTATGTGGCCCCAGTGACACTGCTTCCAGTT
>NW_017729032.1:48447370-48460949 GCF_001723915.1 Gavialis gangeticus
AGGGCCCTTTCCTTCTGCTTTCTCCAGTGCCAAAGTCTCCCTCGAGTGCTGAGTGATGGGACATCTCCCAGAGCAGCACCCAGGGATGGGGCCCCCATCCTGTCTTGTCGGTGTGTTCAGGAAGCAGCCTCCAAGGAGCCACATAGCATGGATGAGGGTGCCAGGCACAGTAAGTTTACCATGTAGACATGGCCTGACAACTTTGTAAGAGGTCTACAGCACTTCACAGGATTAGGCCCTTCTTTCATTAACAGCATGGAGAAGGACCAGGTGCCACCACTGTGGAGATATAATCATTCAGTGATGTTGGATTTTGAAGAAGAACCTGTCTTTTTGCAGGATGCTTTTCTCATCTGTGTAAGCTAAAAAAAATCTGCAACATGCACAAGCTATCAGGTATCAAGAATGAAAGATGACACAAAAGCAACAGCATTGTCATCTTAATGAGCAACAGGGACTGGCTGATTACCTACCTAGGAGCTGCTTAATTTAAGAGCAATTACATATTCCCAGTTTGCCTTGTTGGTGTCATATAGCTATGTTCATCTGGGGAGGCAATTACTTAACCTTTTACCTTATGACTCACATTGTACATAAAGCATGACTGGCATACATGACGTCATAATTACACACTCCTTGTACATCACTCCTTGCACATATCATCCTACCTTATAGAAATGAACACATGATCAAAGAAATAGGTACAGTAATACACGTGAGCATTATTATCAAGAGAATACATATTTGGCTGCCAAATATGTATGAAAAATTTGTCCCTGACAGATCAAACTCATTTCCTGCACTGCAGTGAATGTTTATTACTCAGAAGCTGTTGCATAACAGAGCAGTTGTATAGCTGTTTTTGCTTCAAAACCAATTTTTAGTATTAGAAAATTTCAGGTAATATGATACTTGATTTGTGTGGAATCTAAGAAACAGCCAACTTCATTATAAATACATGCCACTGGACTTAGGTCTGGAACCAACTCCCATTGAAGCAGTGGGCATCTTTCAATTGACTTGAATGGAAACTGGGTTGAGCTCGGAAGCTTTAGTGGTGATATCTACCTAGGCCTCTATCCATAATGTCCTGTTTGTATTTATGTCCCAGTATTGCAACTTCTTCTTGTGTTGCTGAGCTCATACTCATAAGAGTAGTCCCACTGAAGCTGATGTAACTACATGTGTCAGAAAGGGCTGACCAGGTTTTGCTTTTAGTTTTGCTATCACAGTCCTTTTCCAGAAAGAACAGTGTCTTTCAGAACAGCCGGCAAATGTGGAAAAGTTCCCTGACCCCCTGATTTTTTATTTTGATCCTTAATTAACTTTGTAGTAGACACTGTACAACAAGAAAGAGATAATTCACACCCAGAGGAACAGTTAAGTTTAATGGAAAATAAAGAATGGTGTTACAATCTATTATAAAATGTTTTAGCTAATATGTCCAGCTCTTCATTTTATTTATAATTATTTGAACCTTGATCTTATTAATTCAAAGTGAAGATGAGCACACTACAATCATGTGAACTAGTATAATCGTTTGAAAACCAGCAGCATTTCAGACTCTTCTGTAAGCCAAGCTACCTGTAGTAGTAAAGGCAAGTAGGAAAATGGGGCCCAATATTCTGCTGGTCTGGGGTCAGGTGGTGAATGGTGTTTATGTACTTTGAGATGAAATTTTAGTAAGTTGTGGCACATAAGTAGCATTATTTAAGGACTTGGCTTTTGGGGGAGGGTATCTGCAAATGCTTTGCAGATGAAGACAAATGACCCCTGATCAAACACTTCTCCCATTACAAGATCATGTATTTTGAGATAAAGTTCAGTACTAACTAAGGGTCTAACCCCACTCTCACTGAATTCAGTGGAAGCAGGATCAAGCTCTAGTGAGGCAAAAGCTCCCTTTGCACTCAGTCGAGTCTGGTTCTGCCACTCTCATGTTCTTTGAGTGGTCCCCTCTTCCAAAAATCATAGAATTATAGAAAATTAGGGTTGGAAGTGATCTCAGGAGGTCATCTAATCTAACCCCCTTCTCAAAGCAGGACCGCCCCCAACTAGATCATTCCAGCCAAGGCTTTGTCTAGCAGATCTTAAAAACCTCCAGTGATGGAGCTTCCAAAACCTCTCTGGGTAACCTGCTCCTTCTGTGAAAGTTTTTCCTAATATCTAATGTAAACTTCCCTTGATGCAACTTGAGACTTTTTCTCTTTGTTCTGTTATCTGCCACCACCAGGAACAGTCCAGCTCCACCCTCTTTTAAACACCACCCCCTAAAGGTAGTTGAAGGCTGCTATTAAATCCCTCTCAGTCTCCTCTTCTGCAGACTAAATAAGACCAAGTCCCTCAGCCTCTCCTCAGAAGTCATGTGCCCCAGCCCCCTAACCATCAAAGGTCATCTCAAATCTTGGTGACCCACTGGCTCAGGATAGCTAAAGCTGCCTTCAGCCTGAATCACGAAGTCCCATTTACAGCTGGGCCCATTTGGATCAGCTATCAGTGTGCAATGCTCAATTTAACAGCTGCAGATCTACAGCAAGATGCCTTAACTGCTCTGCCACCACACAGCCTATTCCAGGGATGGGCAATTATTTCTGGGGTGGAGGGCCGCTTACCCAGTTTTGGCAAGCTGTCGAGGGCTGCATGGGTAGCCCTTCCCCTTGACAGGTGCCCTGCTCCCTGGCTGCCATCTTGTGACTGGAAGTCCCACCCCCTAACCCCTGACCGTTGCCACCTCTTGCCCCCAGAAACACTCCTTTCAGCAAGGGGTTTTGCCATCTCTGAACCAGAAAAATACCAAATTCTATTCTAAAAAGTGAACATCTACATCATTCATTAATTTGATTTGAAAGAACATCTTTTTGTCCTGATTTACATGTGTTTGTGTAGTGTATATGGAGGTGATTACACAATAGCTTAAAATGAAATCTTACTCTTGTATGTTGTGCTGGGTGAGTATAGGTTTGTGGGGGGTGGGTTGTGGGTGTGTCTGTGGGGGTGGATAGGTGTGGGGTGAGGGAGCATGTGGGTGTGTGCAGATATGTGGGATGTGGGTGGGTATGGGGTTTGTGGGGGACTGTGTGTGGGGGAGGGTGGCTAGGGTGTGTGAAGGGGTATGGGTGTGGGGTTGTGCCTGTATGGCAATGCGAGGGGGTGTGGGTGCATGTGTATGGTGTGGTGTGCATGTGCGGCTCACCCTACAAACATACACACACACACACACACACACACACACAGACTCTGCCCCTACACACACACATACAGATACACACTATCCCTTCCTACTCCCCACCCCTGCTCCTGGCCCCAGGGTACCAGTGCGGCCCCGTGATCCTGGTCCAGTGATGCAGCCAGGAACCATGTGGTGCTGGAGCTGTACTGGGCAGGAAGGCAGGTAAATAGCTGGGGGTGGGTAGGGTTGGCTGGTCAGTCCTGCTAAGGCTTCCCCTGGGTCCTACTGCCCCAGGCTCCTGTCATCTTTGACAGGAAGCCAGAAGCAAATAAATATTAAGTTACTACTTTTTTATGTGCCCCGTGGGCCAGATGGAATGGCCTGGCAGGTTGAATCTGGCCCGTGGGCCGTATTTTGCCCACCCCTGGCCTATTCTATCAGTAACCCCAATGGAAACAGTGCAGCTACTTGTGGCATGAGGTGCTGATCAGTATGTCAGAATCAGGCTCTTTGTGGTCCACAGACTTTCAGTCCAGAATCAGTAAAAGGAGCTGTAGCTCAGCAGTCTGCCTTGCTTAATGTGAAAAAGACTGACAGTTACCAGACCCAGATTTGTGTGTCACTGATTTCCATGGCAACCCTACCTGGTAAAATAATGACGTTTGTAAAAGTGCATCCTGCAAGCCCTCTTATCAGCATCCAGTCAAGCTAACAGTCTGCAAGAAGTGCTAGTATTGCTGGAGCTGCTCTGCAGCTTAAAAATATTCATGGACATAGAGAGCAAAGAGCTTCAATTAGGAGACCAGCACATAAAACACCCCTGGGCCTTACGTTATTTTACTACAGGCCAGACAGGCGTGAGTCATGGTGTGTAGTGCAAGCCACATAACAGTAAAAAAGTCATCTCCCCCAGTTAAATAAATGAGCACATAATGTCCGAAGGCTTTAAAGTGATTAGTGGATAGCACTGAGGAAAATGCACCGGCATCACCACTCCATGCTGAACCCCAGTAGGCAACCAGGAGACTGCATGAGTCTTCCAAGTTTCAAATGTTTTCCTGTTGTTCAGGTAAACTTTGCAAAGGGATGTAGTTGTAAGAACAGCACTTAGATTACCCTTCTCATCAGCCTATCTTCATAGGCAGGGTTGGGTGATGTCACCAGCTGGCTGCCCTCTGGGTAATCACGTGGAGTGGGCCTGGGTAATTTGCAGCTTCAGAGGAGCTGAAAGACAAAAGGGGAATGTTTACAAACTGTGATATGTCAAATGACTAGCCTTGTTATTTGGGACATGCACCATATGATTCTAAAGATCATGGGCCTGATTTGCCCCCTAACTTGTGCCAGCATAAATCAGGAGCAGTTCCAGCATGCACAGTGGATTCACGTCACTATGACATGGAGGGAAGGGAGAAGAGAATCAGGCTTTTTCTGAGCAGCTGACAGGATAACCTTTACTTCTACAGACTATACATAGTCTGTAAACCACGGTCGGTTTTCCAGTTGAAAATGAACATTTAGGGCGTAAATAAAGATACAAAACGAAAATGCCATAGGGACCTATTTGTCTCAATGTTCAGAATCAGGGGCCTAATACTAACTAAACATTCCAACGTAGGCAGCTGTTTGTCCTGTGTAACCCCCTGTTTAGATCAAAGGGTGAGTAAAGCTCATGGAACTGGAGATTTCATGAACATTTTATATTATTGGGGAAGGAGGGGGATTGAAGTGTCTGTAGCAGCAGTGTAACTGAGGCAGAGTGACCATGGCAGTAGCCCCAAGTACTGCCAGTGCAGGGAGGGAAATAGGGAATACAAAAATAGCTACTGCCAGCTGCCATGAGTGCCAGTGCTGTCCTGTGCATCACAACAGCTCTGGATGAGGGGCTGCCCTGCTACACCTGTGGTCTATAGAAATAGGGGCTGAGCCTACCTGCTGTGAGTACCCTGTGTCTTGTGTAGAAAACATGCTATACGCATTCAAGTTCTAGTCTAGTAATCCCAGTATTTCATAGGAGTGGGCCATTAGTTTTCTTGGAGGTGCAGCATATGGAACTTTTATGCAAAACTATATGGAACAAACAAGACAGAAAAACCTGAAGGGCCTGTACTTTAGTTTCAGGACTGCGTTTCCACCAGTTAAGTACTGCAGATTCCTTAATTACCATGCCAGTTCAGGTGCTCAGCCTCTTCCAGTAGATGCCAAACCATTCTTAGCACTGGGCACTTAATTTTATGGAATTTAAATAATTATTTGAATAAATGTTGCTCTATTTAGTTTTACTTATTTACTTCTTTTAGCTAGATATGTTGTGAACAAACAATGTTGAGGGTGTCCCAGGTTTGATTGGAAGAATCATCACATTTGGAGTAATTACACTATTATTTTTCCTCTGAACCTCTGTGAGTAACACGTTGTTGTTTGTTTTGAACCTGTTATTGTTCACACAAAACACACTCAGAAAGAAAAGGTCAAATGTAAACAAGTTGTTTCTGATTTAATTTTGATGGAAGCTTTAAAAAAGGAAAAACAAAAACAGGAGCAGTTCTGAGTGTCATTCTGCTATTAATCGCAGTTGGTCAAATTTTGTTGTCTACTGGGAGTTTTGCTTAAAAGCGATATAAAAAAGAGCTGCAAATATTTGGCTTAGTGCTGTTTATTTTAAAGGCAATGCATCCTTTTTCCTTTGTGTGTTTTCAGCTTCACTCCCAAAAAATGGACATTGATGTTTCTAGTTTTATTCTTGTCTTTCATGATATCTCTAATTTTAATGGATGAGAAGTAACAGATCTGTTTCATTGGTTTAAACTGTGAAAATTCCTGGTTTGCTGGGATAGGGTGGGCATTTTTTCTGTTGATAAACCTGGTTGGATATAGTATCAGATTTAACTAATTTAGATTAAATCGGTTTATTGAACTTCTGTCCCAAATCCCCTCCAGATACAAGTTAACTCACAGTCCCCCAGCATCCCAGGATGTATTGTACCTCCCCAGCAAATCCCCCCTTACAGGTTGGGTGGGCTTGCCTTGGCCCAAGCTGTCTGCTCCAGCCCAGCAGGGAGACATGCTCTAGTGCTCCCCAGCTTCTGACCTGAGCCACTGCAGGCATGTGGCTGCATTTCTGGAATCAAAAGTGAATGTCTGTTCATCTTTTTATTGGTTCAATCTACGCAGCCCAGACTAAACTGTGAAGACTGAATTGATTCAGCCTTGGGCTTTTGACTGTCTGAACTTAGCCACATTGTCCAGTGCATGATGGAGTAACCTTATTCTGCAGCATCCCATGGAATAATTGAATAAGGTAGTGCTTGCCATATGAGTAGAGTTAGAAGAATCTGGACCAAAATACATTTTGGGAGACTGTGTGTTTATGCTTGTTCATTTCCTGTAATTTAATTTTCTAATTGTTTTACCCAAGTTGAGGAATTTTTATTTATATTCACTCTGATAATTATAGTCTCTGCCTCTTAAAATACTGATGTCACTTGTGTGGTTAATCTTAAACTAAGATATGTGTTACACCTGACATAATAGATTTCCTCATGCTTAAGCAATAAGACAAAGAGTCAACAGGAAGACTGGAAGTCCATTAAAAATGAACCCAAAGAGTCCATAGGATGTGAAACAGCTGGGACAAAGTTAAGGGTGTAAACCTGGCCAGGAAGTTAGGTACTTTGTTACTGAACAGGACCAATACACTATGCTTATAATGTGGAAGACAGATAACTAAGAAATAGAAGGATGAAATTAATTTTGAAACTAATATTCCAGGTATTGAATGCATGCAGAATAGGAGGGGAGTCACTTCTTAAGGAGTGCCTTTCTGGGGTTGTGGTGGTTAGGAAACAAAAGAGAAGAGCGGTAATGTTGAAGAGAGGTTACAGGAAATATGATAGAGGCAAGTATTTTTGTGGATGATGTCTTTTATTGGTAATGTATTGACAAACTGTGTTTATATAATGCCTAACACAATAAGGGCCTCCTGGGGATTTTGGTGTATAGATACTACTGTCAAAAAATAAAAGCAAGGTGGTTTGGACTGGTCAGAATATGACCAGGAATTCTAGATATAGATTAATATTTCAAACTGTACCTCCCTGGATTAACACACATAGATGTTTTCTGTCATGGTTGAGCCATAACTATGACCTCCCACCAGTTTCCAGAGTGGCCAGATTTAATGGGTGATAATAGATGCTCTGAAAGGAGGCACAACAAACTCTGCAAATACCACTTGTTCGAAGAAAAAGTACTTTTTTGTCACCCATAGACATTTATGAAAGAAATACCTGATAATTGGAGGAAAGGGAACGTAGATATTTCTGGCTGCCATAAACAAAAGTGCCTGCAAAACAAGTCAGACAGCTTGGAGTACTGAAACATTTATAACAGGAGGGTACAGCTCTTGGCTTTCTGCATTTAGGTAGTTGCAATCAATTTGCCAGAGAGCCTACCATGAATTGTAACAGGTTTTAAAACAAAGGGATGATGCTGCAGTATGGTGTGTGGGTTGAGAGCTCTGATTATTGTGCCTGGAGCCCACTTTGCTCCTTTTTCACCACTAAGGTTTTTTTCTATTCCACTCAGCTATAGCAACAAGCAGTTCTGTACTGCTCTAGGCTCACTATATACATGCAGAGAGGCTGCTCCAATGTGCTGTAATTACAGCGCATTGGAGCAGACTTGATTAATCAAGTCTGTTAGAGCATTGTAATTACCATGCTCCAGCAGACTCCAGCGTCACGTGTATCAGTGTCCCCGCACTGAAAAATGGAGGTGGGGTGTTTTAACTAAAGATTATTCAACAAGCTTTAGTTAAAGTGCCCCTACCACCATTTTTCAGTGCAGGGACACTGATACAAATGACACTCTGGGCACTTTAATTAGAAGCCCCCCCTGGAGCATGTCTATAAATGCCCACTACCTCCTGAATCAGTTGTCACCCCTCTAGTGCTAAGAGGACATAAAGGGATTAAAACCTCTAGTAAATCTGCAGATAGACACACCCAGCAGTGGGGAATCCCATGCAGAGCCAGTTTCTTCAGCACCTTCCCCGCAGCCCTCCTTGATTGCTAAATGTGTCAGGAGAGAGGGAGGAGTAACTGGGAACAACTCCCAGGACGCTAGGAAGCTGCAGAGGTTTCATGTGATGCACTAGGAGAGCAGATTCCCATTGCCCGGCAATTCTCCATTTTTCAGTAGTGGGGCACAGACAGACATATATCCCTGAATCCCTAGATCCATGGTTTCAAGGGCAGCTACACAGACAAGGCAGCCTAGGGGGAGCAAGGGCTGAGAAGGCAGGAAAACTGCTCAAGCAGCTACTGCCAGCTGCTGCTGTACTTCACAGAGAATGCTCCTTTCCATTAACCCTTGCAGACCTGCCCCTGCCCAACCCTTGTACCGAGGTTCAGCAGAGGGGAGAGGGCTTGTCCTTAGAGCAGAATGTGGTTCATGGAGTTGTGAATCCTAGCATTGGAGTTGAGGAAATGAGTCTTCCTGACATTAGTGAGTTAGATCAAGCTTCAAGTGCTGAAAATGTAACCAGGGGTGTAGGTTGTAGCCATGTTGGTCTAAGGACATCGGCAGATAAGTTTCCTTGGATAAATCTGATATATTTTATTAGACCAACTCAAGTAGTTGGAAAAAATCTTTGCAAGCTTTTGGGTATAAAAACCCTTCATCTGGCTGAGGAAGCATCTGCAGATGGTCTTTGGTCTTCATGGATGGAATAGTAAAGCATCCAGAGGCCAGTAGATAAGCAAGCCAGTCAGTTAAAATGTAAATTGAGGTGATCAGTAGGTGAGGGACAGGTGGAGGGCAGGGCGGGGAAGGAGAATGAATGTAGCTGTAGTCAATGGATGAGGAGGGGTGGGGGAAGGGAAAAAGAATAGCTGGTAAAATGTGGAGGGTTTACTTGTGGAGTCTGATGTTAGGCAGGTTATAATGTGTCATAAATCCAATGTCTATATTTAGTCCAAGATCATCATGGAAGGGCCACATCTTCCTCCCTAACCAGAGCAAATGCAGTGAGTGAGCAGCTGCTGGGCCAAATACTGCAGGCCCAGAAGACAGGGCTCAGCCTGGATGCCATCACCCCAGCTGTTTACTACAGCCCTGCCATCACCCCTGGGCAACACACTGTGGATGGTACCTTCTCAAACATGGTCCAGAAGTAAAAGCCAATACACCCATGGCACCAACTTTGTAGACTCATGAGGTGAGATTCTGAGGTTTGCTTCAAAGATGCACAACAGGGAGCTCTCTAGCCAAGGGGAGGAGAAGACCAACTTTGTGCTGCCCTGACTCTGGACTGCTCTAGCACTTGGACACTTAGCCCATGAAACTTAAGTCAACCTTGGGGACCTGTCACAGTTACATCTGCTTCTCCCAACATACCTCTTCTATCCCAGTCTCACCCCCTACAGGAAGTTTAGCAAGGTGGGCTTTGGACAGCAGGGTTTTCTTTGTCAGCGTATTTGCCAATGAAATGAAACATTTAGGGCCTTTTGTGACCTCCCCTGGCTTTGTCAGCCAGTGTAACAAGGCCAAAACAGGAGGATCTTACCCAAGGTTTGTCATGCAAACACTCAAGGGTCTAGGGGACAGTTATCTCACCAAAATTTTTCCTGTGTAGGAAAACCTCTTGAATTAGTAGCTCTGTTTGGTCCCTTTTAACATTTCCTAAATATCCAATTAGGCTTTAGTGGCCATTGGCTGTTTAATGAGGAATGAAACTGCCCACTGCCATCCTTCCCCACCTCTTTTGCATGTGTTTATTATACCATAGTCAGAGAGGCTGACATGATGTGTGTTGTCTACTCACTTAGCTACTTTAAAGCATGCTGCTGGGAGTAATTATAAGAAAACAACAACACTATGAAGAAAACAGTCTGAAGCAAACCTGCAGTCTGTTTTTCAACTCAGAGTGCTTTTTGAGCTGGGGTACTAAAGGCTTACTCACATGCTTATTTTAAAATATAAAAAAATGAATTAACTAGTGATTCATCCCTCAGATCAACAGAAAACTAATCTCTAAGACATCCCCTCTGAACATGGGCTAGCTCTTGTCAGGTTCTAATGAGATCCATTTTGAAAACTTATGCTGAGCCCTTGCTTAAGTGCTGCTCTGTATTGGCATGGAGGAGAACACTTTTACACTTGGAGGGATTTGTATCTAAGTTTTTATATTAAAGCTCTTTCTGTAATGTACAAGTGCCTGTAACAAAGTCTAGGATATCATCTAACTTTGGGACATGAAGCAATGGCCATGTGGTCTTGTGATACCTCTTGTTGTCGATTTATGCACAAGCATTATCCTACGGAGCCTTTTTGTGTAACCAGGGGCTCTGACAGATGTAGAGCTCCTTGCTCTAACTCATGACACTTCATATACAATGCCACGAGTTAGTGTGACCCCCCAACCCAACAGATGATCACTGTTGGGCCGAGGGAGGGGTGGGGGAGGATCGAACTGCACTTTGGAGCCAATCCAGGAGGAACTGCCTGTCTGCAGCCTCTCTCCCCTAGCCCTGTCCTCCCCCCTCCCAGCTCCAGTGCTGTCTGCAGAATGGGAGGGGGAGAAATGAAAGGGAGGCAGCTGTGGGCTGGGATTTGCCCAGCCTGAGCTGGAGGAGGGACAGGTGGATTAGAGCTCCCCTGATGTTAGGGGATCCAATCCATATGCCCCCCTTCAGCTCAGGTTGGGCAAACCCCAGCCTGCAGCACCCTTCCCCTCCCTTCTCCCCTTCTCTTCCTGCAGACAGCACCAGGGGCAGAGCTGGGCTGTGTCAGCCCAGCCCTGATCACACACAGGGATGGACAGAAGTTAATGAAAGTACTCCACTTTGAAGCACCTTAATCTGAACCCTTGTTACATGATGGTTAATTTGTCATGTGATCAGGCACTTTTAAAGTGTTCTGCAGCCATGCACTTGTGTCAGAGCATGGCTATAAATCACTTTCAAGGGGCCAAACATATGACAGATGTCACTTCTTTCAGCGCCCCAGATGATAGCTAGCTAAAAACTAAAGTGGGGATTTTTTGCAAGTGGGAACTATGTGAACACCTGTTTGATTTCACTTTCATCCATACAAATCAGGGGTAAATCCGTAGAGTTAAAGCAGTATGAAAACTGTGAGATCAGAACCTAACCACAGAATCAAAATATTTTGATGCAAACATCCAGGAAGGTCCTTATTTACAACTGAATCCACAGGAAAACATCAGTGTTCCAGAAAAACAAAGGTAACAAAGAGAAATATTATATCTAAACAATAAACATATGGCACCAGAAGAAGCTGCCAAATATTCAAGCAGTTTTCTACATAGTGCTAAAAATCTGAAGTTGTTTATCTCCTGTGCACAAACAAGCACTCTGATTGCTTGCACAACCGTAAGGTATGCATATTTAAATGCCCAGGTAAGTCTTTGGCTGAACATTTGAACCTGCAATAAGCTGTAGATGTAAGTCGCTATAACTGTTCATGTACCTTTTTGCATGTGGCTGAGGCACCTGACTTTTAGAAAATTTGGCCTTAAGGGCCAACACAAAAGACAGAGGCCAGAATGGAAGAAATAGTCAAATATGTCCCTGTGTGCACTTCTTTCAAGGCCCTGCTATTGTGACTGCTGTTATGTAGTTGTGCCTCCAGACCCAACTTTGTTGCTGTGTTGTGCTTGCTGTACAAACACAGAACAACACCAATCTGGCCCTGAACAGCTTACACTCTACATGGACATTACGCCCATTTTATACATAGGAAAGTGACCCAGGTGGTTAAGCAATGTGCCCAAGGTGACCAGGAACTGGATCCAAAGTTCCTGGGTCCAAGATCAGGGCCTTACCCATGAGATGGTCCTTTCACGCCCCATTTCCCATAAGGCTCAGTGGTCAATCCAGTAAGAAGCATTCTGGACTGAATCAATAAGGCTTTAAAAGAGGACCGACCTATTTCTGATCCTAGTTCTTCTCACTGATCTGAGACTGAATATCACACTCTAGTTTACTAGCAAGATCAGGAAAGCTGTTTACTAGAAGAGATCAGGACAATCTCTGAGGTAGTTTTTACGACGTGACATTCTCTTTGGTCACAGGGCTGAGGGAAATATGAGGAACTAATGATAGCATCAACTGAGATAAGAGGGAAGAAATCTTTATCTGGAACAGCCTTGAGATCAAGAATAGGTATAACTGGGCAAAGCCTGTGTTAGAATGTCCAGAGGGCTTCAGCCTAAAGATATTTCATTTCTTTGGCTACAGAGAAAATGTGAATGCCTTCAAATGTTCCTTTGGCAGCAAAGGTTGGACTTTCAAGACTAACCGGATTGTTTGCATTTACTTCCTTTTAATTCTACATGAGTGGTTCAGATCTCAAGTGCAGCTCCAGGCAAACAGAGCTGTCTTATCAGCACCTGTCTCATGGCACGGGTTCCTCAGGAGACACTGTGGAGAGGAGGACTGAGGCTGTGCTCTAATAGCTTGGCATGCAGTTTGCCATAGCAACTAAGCTGCACTGGGGTGTCCTGTTTTGTAAATATGCATGGGCCAGAAATGACTGTCATTAGCTCTCCCTCAAGAAGAGCACAGTCTGATTATCACAGAGCACTGAATAGGTATGAGTGGGCAAACCTTTTTACAGCCATACACAGCAATGGTCTTTTTCTCTTTAGGCCTTCCCCCAGCCCAGCAAGAATCAAAGGAGTCACTGAATAGTCAAGGGGTGAGCGAAAAGGAGTTAAATCAGATCCAAACCGAGTACTGAAGGTTTATAGCTGTGCCTGGTAGCAGTGTCCACCAGATGTCAGAAAGCAATGATACCATATCATTAGAAAGCCAACTTCCAACATTACTAGGTGCAGTTCATCCTTTTTGGCTCATTCAGAATTTGCCCAAAGGATCATTCCAAAGGAAATAAGCCCTCTCTCAGGGATTTTGACTGAGTTAACCTTTTTCCTCACTCTAATGTTTATATGCAGAGTCCCAATTGCAAAATGTGTGATTGCATCCTTGCCTGGCTTAATTAATGGCCTCTGTGACAGGGTTTCTGCTAACCTTGTACCCCTGGCAAGTTAGCAATGGTGATTCAAGCACTGTTCCACCCATAAAAGGTAGACCTCATGTATTGCATTTACAGGCCTGCATTTCTTTATCATCTCCCAGCCTTACATGCAGAGGAAAAGTGTTTCTTCAAACAAAGCCTAGCAGGAACAGCTGTTGCCTCATCTTTCACTGAATCATTTAGGGCCTTGTTACACATTGCACTTTGAGCTACTCAAATGTTGATCCATATTTGTGCTAGCTTGAGTTTGGAGCAGTCACACTTTAAATCTAAAATCCTTCTCTGACTGTCTCCAACCTGCACAGCTAGAGGGACTGTGAGCAGGGGCCTTACTAGGGGCTATGGGTG
>NW_017729032.1:48465949-48469741 GCF_001723915.1 Gavialis gangeticus
ATCCTTCTCTGACTGTCTCCAACCTGCACAGCTAGAGGGACTGTGAGCAGGGGCCTTACTAGGAGCTATGGGTGTGAATTGCCACCACAGAGCTGGTGAACCAGGACAGGCTTCTATCCCTGCTCTAGTGGGGGCTGGGGGAAGGGCCAGGAACATGATGCTGGGAGGTGGAGAGTTAATAGGATGTGTGGTGGGTAATGAAATGGAAGATGGAAAAGAAATGGGGATAGGGGAAGGCTGGTGAAACGAAGGAAGTCAGCCGCTGGAGGACAAAAATAAAAGAAATAAAAATTTTAAAGAAATAAAGAGGAAGCGAATTAAAGAAGGTCTCATGTTTTAATAAATTGGGATTTGGGATTGGGGGTCTAGTCATTCTACCTGGGGTGGCTGGGAGCTAGAAGCAGTGAGGGAAGGCACTTTTGGGGGAGCTACTGCTCCTGTCCTTGGAAGGAAGTTCATGGGGACCCAATCTGGCCCCCTACCTTGTCCCCCCTTCCTTAGGGTTACCATACCTGGGAAAAACTGGATGTAGGGTGACCCTAGAGATGCTGGAGGATTGCAACTTGGGAGAAACTACGCATTAAAACAGGGGCGGGCAAAATCTGGCCTGTAGGCTGTATCCAGCCCACCAGGCAATTTCATCCAGCCCATGGGTGCCCACCAACTAATTATATCCCACCCATCCCATACGTCTCGCTCACACTTTCATGGGTGGAAGGGCCTGACCCAGCCCACAGCAGCTTCAGAGTGAGGCTGCTGTTGCCACTGCTGCAGCTGCCAGGGCACCTGCTCAGCTTCTGTGGGGTCCTGCTCACTCCAGGCAGTAGGTAGGGAAGCAGTGGGTGACCTGCAGCTGGGTGGAAGCACGGAGCATAGGGCTGTGGCCAGCAGCAGTGCAGAGCCTGCACCCAGGGGGGTGGCAGGAGTGCAGAGTTTGGGTGGGCAGGGTGTGTGTGTGAGAGACAGTGGGGTGTGTGGAGGCTCCCCACATACTTCCCCCTTAGTGTGTAGCTGGCAGTGGATGCAGCAGGCAGCACCAGCAGGCAGTGGGCGCTCATGTCCCATGCAAGTGCTGCTGCTTGATGGTGTGTGGCTCCAGCCAGTGCTGCACATGGTGGCAAGGAGCACAGCCAGGCTGGCCTGCCTTATTCATACAGGGCTCAATGTGTGGCATCCTGTGCTGCATGTGAAGCTCACAGCACTTGCATGGCACTGGGGGAAGCCCCATGCAATGGAGCCAGCTGCCTTCACTGTCCCCTGCCGCGCGGGTCTCAGGACTCTGGCAGGAAGCAGGGGGCAGGGCTCTCCTTCACTTCCAGCAGAGTCTTGGGACCTGTGCAGCACAGAGTGGTGAAGGCAGCCAGCTCCATCGTGCAGGGCTTTCCCTGGTGGCGTGAGTGCAGGGAGCTGCACATGCACCGCAGGGAGCCCCACATGATAGAGGCAGGCTGGCCTGCCAGAGCCAGAGCTGTGTGCTACCAGGTGGCAGTGCCTAAATGGGGCACAAGTGCCCACCACCTGCTGGTGTTACTGCTGCTGCTGGCAGAGACTGCCATGGGGGTGCCATGTGGATTGTGCCACATGTACACAGCAGGCACGGCTTGTGAACTCAGACTGATGGGGCAGTGGAGCATCCCACAGTGGGGTCAGCCCTTATCTGGCATCACTTAAAGTGTGTATCTGTCCATGTCAGCTCTGGTCACCTCATTAACTAGACATGATCCAAATACTGCAAACATTGTAGACAGTGCATCATGAAGCCGTAGTTGAGTGATCAGGGGCTGCTTGATTAGCTGTTAAAAGAAAGGCTCTCCCCCATCTCTCATCCCTATCATTCTAGAATAGTGCCATTTATTATAGTAGACGTGACTCATGAACATGCCATGTCCCACCTTTTATTACGCTAACTGTCTTGCAAGTCAACCTTTCTTCTTCAGATCTGCCACAAACCTAACTAGCACTGGGTTTTAGGAGATTACTCCTACCAAATACTCAACTACTGCGTAGTTTCCCTAGAAAGCCTGGTCCTCCTTGCAGCTATTCTGTACACAAGACTCAGTGGGAAAGAGGTGACAAACCTATATTGCTCCCTTTGCTGAGGCAGCAGAGACAGCCTTTGCAATGAAAGGATCGCTGTTGAACTCAGCCAAATTCAAATGTGAACTAAACAGATGATTAGTTCTAGGCAGTGGGAGGGGATTTATGCACTGATGTACAGGACTTGTCTGAGCTCACACTGTGCTTTCAAGAAATACACATTTGAAACTGGATAAATATCTGTTTAGTGGCAAATATTGTGTTTATAAAAAACCTTTAATAGGGGCATCCACAATATGTCAGCTCCTCTTCGTGATGGCTACAGACTGGTCCAAGATCATGCTCATCAGATGACACATTTCTGTTCTTTCCTGTCTTGTACACTTACAGCAGGTGTTTCTTGCTTGTCACAGCTAAAAATACAAGGTAATAGAGAATTTACCATTGTATTATATCATTCAGTGTTCCACTGCTAGATGGTACGGTATCTGACCCCTAGTGGCAGCAGAAATTAATGACTTGGAAAGATGAAATGCACATATTAAGCATATCCAGCACAATCAAACAGTAAGCTGCAAAGAGACTCAAAAGCAAAGGACTTGGCCTGAGGCATTTGACATAAAGATTACCTGACAACATAAAATCTGCATTTTAGTGAACTGGACAAACACTGCATTAGCTCTGAGGCTGGAGGAGGAAGACCAAAGCAGATACCTGGAAACACTTTTGATCTGTTGAATGTGTTGCAAGCTGAGTTCTGAACATGACTGAGAAGTTTCTCCCCATAGACTTGAACTATATTCCCAATTCAGTCTCTTAGGAATTATTGGGTTGGGACTTCTTGTTACACAAAGGGAATGGCTATGTGGTACCTGGCAGTACCATGCTGAGACATACTGTGCCTGTTCCTTTTGTTTGAATTCCCAACAAACCAGTGTGGCATAGTCATGTTAGTGCAATGCTCTGTGTGTACCAGCAAGCTCTACTAAGAGCTGGAGAATGGTAGAGCCTGTGCAGTACCAGACTAACACAGCAGAGCTTATCATCAGGAGCTGACATGTGTAAAACAGGCTCAGCCTAGCACAGCCTTGCACCATACGTATGTGCCTAAGGTGAAAAAATTAGACAGGAGGTGGTGAGCATGGTACTCTGGTGAAATTTATGTCAGTTTTGTACACCTGTGTCAACTGCACCAAGATCTGGAACCGACAGAGAGCTGCATGCATTATTAGATTGGCAATCAGCAATGTTTTCTAGCAGTGGGCTGGAGTGACATAGCTTGGGCACAAGACAAGCCAGCACTAGAGCCTAGCCACCATCACCATTGCTTCTCCCTGCCACTTGGCCACAGCATGGCACAGGTGAAGCTCCCTGCTGCCTAGACACAAGGCAGGTGAAGCCGCACACGGCTGAAGCTCCTCCTGGATCTTGAGGCTGCATCCGGCCTCTAAACCGTAGGTTGCCAGACTCTGCGTTAGTCAGTGCCTCTCCATGAGGTGGCTGGGGAGCAGGTAATAGCCTGTGTGTCTTGAACAAATGCCTATCTTGGGAAATAAATGGACCAACAACACCTCAAGTGATATAACTTGCATCACTGCAGTTGTATCTCAGATTCTTTTAAGGGGAATACACAACCAGATTGGGCAAAGTTAGCTTGGTTTAGGAGTTAACATCATCTATCCTCTAGTTTTTTGCTCTGGCATAATGCCAACAATAGTTGTGTAAATGTGTCACCTATCCGTGCCCTGTGTTTCC
>NW_017729032.1:48474741-48483061 GCF_001723915.1 Gavialis gangeticus
TCTTGAACAAATGCCTATCTTGGGAAATAAATGGACCAACAACACCTCAAGTGATATAACTTGCATCACTGCAGTTGTATCTCAGATTCTTTTAAGGGGAATACACAACCAGATTGGGCAAAGTTAGCTTGGTTTAGGAGTTAACATCATCTATCCTCTAGTTTTTTGCTCTGGCATAATGCCAACAATAGTTGTGTAAATGTGTCACCTATCCGTGCCCTGTGTTTACCAAAGAACCTCAAGAGAGGTTCTTTATTCTGCATTACGGTGGAGAGAACAGTAGATAAACATAATGGCCCCTGCTGGCTTTATAATGTATTAATCTAATTGATATCAATGTCCTGAAAATTTATTATTATGTCTGATGTGCATTATGGGTTCCCTAGTGCAAACTGGCTTAGCTCCTCTGGACCCACATTAATTTCATTAGGTGAAGACCTTGATTAAAAAAAAAAGAATGTTAAAGAATAACACAGCACAGTAGCTAAGAGATATAGCTGACATGACCTGAGGGAAGGATGTTCTGAGAACCATTTTCTAGGGGGCTGTGCACTTACACAGTCTATAATCATTACATGTTATTCAGGTTTTGGGTTTTGCTACAACACACACAGTAGCTTGCCTCTTCTACCATCAGCATTAGAGAACAGATGTTTGGGTCATTGGGGTCGCAACATAGCAAAGGGAAAAACAGATGAGCCAACAAGAAAATTAAGGGGGGCTTTTCAGACACATTCAACAATTGTCTACTTCTCCTCCTGTCCAAGTTCATTGGATTGTTACAGTTGATTTTATCAGGGGCAGAGTCAAGAATGAGCAAGTGCCTTTGGACTTGCACCAACCACAAAGCTCCGGAAAAGACCCCTTTGGTTTCAATGGGCTTTTGATCAGGCTTTGTGGCTGACACAGTCTTCTATAGGGAGAAAGGCAGGCCAGTTGAGTGCTTGCTCAAGGGTCTTCTGCAGCAGCTGGAAAGCTCTGTTGGCTGCTTCATGGTGGAGCAAAGCCATAGTTCCACTTCCTGCCTGCCCCTTTGGAGTGGGACACACAGCCCTGTGCTCTATGGGCTGAAATTCTGCCTGGTTCTTATGCAGTCCTCCTCCCAGCACACACACACTGCACCAAATTACAGAACAGGCAGACTTAAGTCTTAGGCCTAACTGCACTTCCTTCTCCACATCTTTTTTTGTGTCTTTCTAAGTCTAGTAAGTTCTAAGTTTAAATATGTTCTCCAGTGCAAGGAGGGACTGTCTGCCTTTGCCTATGCAAATAATAAATCTATCATCATTACTAACCAGAGATTTTTTTTACCAGCTTCCACTGGTGTATTTTTAAATGTGTACATGCTTTGGCAATTATAGGACAGATTATTAGAATAGTTCAATATGGTCTCCCATGGGAGACCTTTGATTTGGTCTTCTGTGATGATCTTATAAAAAAATTGGGGGGAATTGTGGGCTGGCAGAGTCCATGGTCAGGTGGGTTGGGAGCTGGCTAAGGGATTGAACCCAGAGCATGTTAACAGACAGATCTGTATCGTCTTGGCGGGCGGTGGCCAGAGGTGTTCCACAGGGTTCAGTTCTTGGCTCCGTGCTGGTCAACATCTTTATCAATGATTCAGATGAGGATGTGGAAAGCATGCTGGCCAAGTTTGCAGATGATACTAAGTTGCGGATAAAAGCAGTCACGCTAGGGGATAGGATGCTGATCCAAACTGGATCTGGACAAAGTGGAAAGATGGGTGGAGTGGAACCAGATGCAATTCAATAAGGATAAATGCAGAGTGCTTTGTCTGGGGAGAAGTAACTAGTGACATGAATATAGGTTAGGAGGAGATGTCTTGGCTAGCATGATGGCTGAAAGGGACTTCAGGGTTATGGCTAATCAGAGGATGAACACGAGTTGCCAGTGCGATGCTGTAGTCAACAAAACTTAGCCAATGCATTGCGAGCAGGACTAAGGAAGTGATACTTTCTGTCTACTCAGCATTAGTGAGACCCCAGCTGGAGTACTGTGTCCAGTTCTGGGCACTGCACTTCAAAAAAGATGTGGAGAATCTTGAAAGGGTCCAGAGAAGGGCCACAAGAATGATTAAGGGCCCAGAGGACAAACCTTATGAAGAAAGACTAAGAGATCTGGGAATGTTCAGCCCAGGGAAGCCAAGACTGTGGGGGGACTTGGTGGCTGTCTGTAAGTATGTAAGGGGGGAATATTGGGAGCTGAGTGAAAAACTGTTCACTAGGGGGAGGACAAGGAGCAATCGCCATAAACTGTTAGAGGGTGGTTTCAGGTTCAATGTAAGGAAGAACTTATTTACGGTAAGGGTGACCAGAATCTGGAATAGACCTCCCAAGGAGATGGTGCAGTCCCCAACCTTGGAAGCCTTTGTTCCAGGGGCCATGGTAATGTGGAACACTTACCCACAGCCCAGGATGAAAGTCATGCAGGAAGAACCCGCGTGGCTCGTTAGCTGCCTCTTTGTACAGCTGCGGCCAGCCAGTGGCGTCGGCATCAGACGCCGGCCGGCAGAGTTAAAAATGGCAGCCGCTGCTCTGGAAGGGGCGGATAGCCCGGAGACCAGGCTGCAGCCGGTACCAGCAGCAGAGTGGGCTCCACGGACAAGCCTCCGAACAACCAGCACGCAGGAGGGGCTGGTGGCCGAGGAGGGAGGCACAGCAACCTGAACATCGGCCAATCTCCAGAGGAGCGATGGGCTGAGTAAGCGAGGGAAGACCGGAGCAACCCTGGGAGCATCAGAGGTCCCTGAAGTGAGTGTTGGGACAGCAGGTGTGGAAGATGCTGAAGAAGGGGCGAAGAGCCGAGGACAACCCGGCTGGAGGGTAATTGGGGTGGGACTGCTGCTGGGATCTGCGGACTTTGATGGAGGGGCCCTAGCCAGGCAATAAGTAGCCGACAGAGGGGAGTGCCCTTCCTACCCATAAGGGTCCCGGGACGGGGAGCTGGTGGAGGGTCCTTTAGGACTCCAGCGTCCCCGAGTTAGGGGCATGGAGTACAGAGGTGTGCACAGTGGTGGGGCTTGTGGTGAGGTTTCAATAGAGGCTACGGCAAAGATTCCCTTATAGGATAGGGTGAGGGCGTACGACACTACAGGGTAGTCGTGCCCCCCAGTATTTGGCTCCAAGACCTAGAACAGCGGGACAACCCTGGGGAACGAGATGGCAACACACCGGGGTGTAGGGGTGGCGGAGCCCCGTGAGCAACCATCGGGCCTAGCCCAGGCCACCAAGGGAACTGCAACCTAGCCCCACCCACTGGGGAACATCAAGTCATGGCAGACGAGAGCAGGGTTGGCGGTGCGGGAGGAAGAACTACCCCAGCGACAAACAGGCACGGAAGGGGCAGAGACAACCACAAGGAGATCAGAGCCACCCTAGGGCAGCTGCGGAAGGCCCGCCGGTCGCAGCCTTCAAGAGGAAACTTGACAGACACCTTGCTGGGATCATTTGATCTCAACAGTGTTCCTGCCCAGAGCAGGGAGGTTGGACTCGATGATCTTTTAAGATCCCTTCCAGCCCTAATTTCTATGATTCTGTGATTCTACTCTCGGCATAAAACTCACACTACTGTGGAAGTCAAGTCTGTCACACAATATGAACCACATGGAAGTCCTGGATAAAAGAGAGGGAAGCTGAGGTAGCCACACAGATCTTTGCACTTGAAATTAAGTTATTTGCATTGGTGCACTGGTTAATGATGGCACTGGCAAAGATTTACCACCTTCAGTGTGACACTTTTGTAGATCATTCAGATTTCACAAGAGATAAATACATCATGGCAAAGTACCCAGTTGAATTCCAGAAAGGTTAAGTCACCCTGGGTATTCTGCCACTGACTATTTTTCCTTTTCATAGGATGGACTGGAGGACCACAGCTCTGAAGTGCAATGTATTGCCCTTCCAGAATTAAAACCTAAGGTTTGATCCTTATTTACACTAGTGTTCCTTTAGCCCTGACTTTCAGGCCCCTGATAGTTACAGAAATTCACAGAATGATTGATACTTACAGCTTTACGCTTGACAACAGTTACAAGAAAAACAAAAACTCTACCCCTGAGCACTGTTGCAGTTAGAATTTATATGAGCAGTGTCCCTACACCTGAGTATCACAAACAAGTTTTGGGAATTCCAGGATTTGAATATAAAATATCACCACAGTCCTATGTTCAGATGAATGCAGATAGACACAAGCGCCATATTGTGTCCAGAAATTTGAGGGATAGTCTGCCTGTTGGCTTCTAGGTAGAGTTTAGAGTGCTGTTTTTGATGGTGGACAGGTTTGTCACCCACTTGCCCCATTCTCCCACAATGGGATGCTGTCAAATGTGTGAGCAGTATTGGATCTGGAGATTTCTCACAGCAGAACCACAGTACCATAGGGATGGAATGGACTTCAAGATCAGCGAGTCCAGTTCTAAAGATGTGCCTGATGGAGTGCTCTTGGACAGGCCCCTTGATTCTAGATGGCTTTGAAATGCTGATAACTTTACCCTTCTGGAATCTGGAGGTATTAATGTTGCGGGGTACACTCCAAAGCACATCTCTTCTCTGGCCATTTAAAAGGGGGATGAATTGGAGGGATTGGCATAAGATATTACCCAAGGGGAGGTGGAAAGAGGTAAGATTTTTTTGGAATTTCTGGGTTGGTGGATATTTATTTTTGCATGGGAAGAGTAGGTGGTTACCCAGCTTGGTCAGTTAAGAAACTCACAGGAGGAGTGAGCCCAGGAAGCAACCACCAGCCATCTAAGGGCTCACTCCAGGAAAGAGCTATTGTGGCAGAGCTTCTCTGCATTAGCTCCCAGCAAGCATGTCTACAAATGAAATTTATACACTACAATAAACTCTGCCACAACGTTTACATATGCACCCAGGACCACAGCATATTGAACTGGGTTGGAGCAGCCCTGGCTGGCGGGAGGGCTTAGGGACTCAGCCTGCCAGCATAGGGCTGCTCCAACCCAGCTCAACATGCTGCAGAGGGGCTGGCTGGGGCATGAGGGTGCTCCAGTGTGGGGCTAGCTGGCAGGCAGTCCCCACACTGAAGCACTCTTATGCCCTATTCATCCCCATCAGCATCTACACGTGTTGCTGTGAACTAAATAACACTGCAGTAGGATAGTACTTGTGTTCACAAGTACTAATCTACAGCAAAGTTAATTAGTTTACTGCAGCCTAATAGGGCCACATGTGTAGATGCTGAGATTTTACTGTGGAATTAATTAAGCAGCTCTGCAATAAGTGCCTCACGTAGATGTGCCCAGTATGGACCATCTTACTCTGCACAAGGGACTTGGGATACTCAAGCGAACAAAGGTGGATCAAGTAGAGGTATCAAGTCAATGTACACAAGTTAAAGTCTGTTCATCCTTTTGTGGAGCCTGTTACTCAAGGGTGAAGCAGACTTTAGCTAATATCATTTAATCTTCCACTGGGGTATTTTTCAGTCCACTTAAAGGAAGCAGAGTAAACCCCACTTTGCAAAGGCACTATAAGGGCTAGATTCTATTCCAACTATTAGGTACTTAGGCTGAATAGAGAAGTGAAAAAACCCCAAAACAAAACAGTGCTTTACTTTTACTGTGCATGCCACTGTGCCAAGTGCAGAGCATGCCCAAAAGAGGCATTGCGTTAGTTTGACCCAGCTTGCCCAATATCTGTATAGATCACGTGCTTCAGCAGGGCTTTTTGACACTTTTATCTAATAGCTGATTGTATGCATGGTTTGTTTGGTTTTTTTCCACATATGTCAACAGCCTGAAGTGTGATTCTTTTCCACTCTGCTTGAAGCCCTGAAAAAAAAGTTAAAACAAAAGGTGAGTTGGTCTTTGTCCTCTTTGCATCTTTTTTGTGACTCAGTCTTAAGGATAAGGTGACAGGGTGTTACAGAAGCAGAGGCGTTCATAAATTTCCACAGAACGGGGTGGAACTGAATCACAACTTAGGTGCCTAATAGGTGGAATGAGGCTACAGGTGCCTGATAGGTGGAACGTGCACCAACGCGGCTACAACCAAAAACCCGTAAGTGGAGCAGATGCTGGCCCTTAGTGCAGAAGTGCTCTGGAGCCCTAAATTCACATCTTCATGTATTTTGATATAGCTTCCCTGTGCAGAGAAGCCATAGAACAAAACTGCTTTAAATCAAATTGTACAATAAGCAGGGTTTAAAGGAGTGGGAAGAGAAAAATATGTTGCCTGTAGTTATTATCCGTTAGAGGCCACCTGCTGGAGAGCAGGACAGGACAGGACAGGAGTCTCTGTCAAGGGATTTTCTAGACTCTGCTTCTGTGCTTATGCATCCATAAGCCCTGTGCATCCATAAGCCGCATTACTTCTGTTTCCACAGGTGCCAAAGGCCCATGGGAGGATGTGACTCACTAAAGCACATCACCTGGGACAGCGCGGCCTCCAGCAGCAATGGCCACAGCTGCATGCTGGCTCTTAAAGCAACACAGTGCATCCAACACTGATCTCACTCTAGTGAGTGAATCCAAAATAACTCTACTGATTTCTTTAGAGGCCCTGTGGACTTGTTTACACCCATGCATTTGACCATGGCAACCAGCCCACGCATTCTGGGATTCCCATGTCAGGTACAGTCTCAGCTTGTGTGTTGTGTGCCTGCAGTGGCCATGACTACAACTCTACATCCCTTAAGATAGGGGATGTCTACGTCCCTCTGTTGCTACAGCACAATTTACACCAGTGCCTGGCAGGCTGGAATGTGTCATTCTGAAAGGGCTCCAACGTGTAGCCTCTGGGCAAGCAGAATCAGGAACAGTGACAACTTCCATCATTACCTTAGCCAAAACCCACAAGAAGGTGGAGGGAACCTGAGTCTTATTTCCAAGGTACAGTGCTGTTTGTCACTGGGATCACTGCTGTTTTGAGCTACCTGAAGTTTTAAAAGAATGCATAAATCTCTCTGAACTTAAACTGTGGTATGATGACAGCTCAGCGCATCACTGCAAGGCACACAGTGTAGCTGAGGCAGGCAGTAGGAAGCTACCAGGAGCTGAACTTCAACTGTATCATGGAGCTCTGGATGATGCAAGGACCTAACTACTGTTTGTCAGCTGTCCCTGCAAGCCCCCTCCTGCTGGGTGACTGCAAGAAAGGTTATTTTTAAAACTATGAATTTTTTAAAAATAGATTTGGGCTCTCCCTGAACCTAAACAAAGCTAATTACAGTTCCTTTCTGGCTGGATCCTCCCTCTGCTGTTAGACCCTGGAGTGTTAACTTAAAAAGTAAGCCAGCCATAGCTGCTAACAGGGGGCTGTACCAGGAAGCTGAGCTTAGGGCTTGAGCTGATAAAAAGCAGCCAGCACCCTGCACCTCTAGCTCTGGGTACACCAAAGTAGAAAGCCCCACTGAGCTCTGTTTGCAGCTTGTCTTCCTCACTAAGCCCCTCTAATATTACACATCATGCCAGTACTGCAGACAGCTGCAGCCAGGGAACTGCTGGCTCATGCTTCCCAATTCTCTTGTCCCTTCCCCCACCTCCCTGGAGAAAGGCATCCTATAGCAGGTACTTTAAGATGGTTGTTGCTTTTAAAAATGGGTCTGAGAAGCTGACTTGTAGCTGGTTGGAATGGATGCGTAAGAGCAGCCACACGCTGCTTCTACTCTCAGCCAACTGTCGGCTGGGGGCAGAGCAACATCCCCCCAATCTTGTGTCTGTAGTCTGTCAAATTTCTGTTCCCACTGAAGCGTTTCAGTCAGCGCCACTTAGAATAGCATGTGTGAAAGTGACACCTGGTTGAGTCCTGCAGGTCACACGACAGTGACTCTAAATCCGGCACCTCACAGGCTCAACTGCTCGCAGTGGACAAGAAAAGTTCCCTCCAACCACTTGGGCTAAGTACAGACAGTCAGAAAGCCTGCGCCTGAATTGATTCAATCTTTGCAGGTTAGTCTAAGTAGGGGAGGGGCAGCATGGGTGACTGGTGCCTCCTGAGATGGGGGGAAGGGGCACAGTTTGTGGGCGGCAGCGGCAGGGTGGTGGCAGCAGCCAATCTCAGGGCCCCCCATAGCCCCCACCAGCCACCTATGAGGGGCAGGCACCTCCCCCGCCTCCCTGCCCTGCTGCAGCCCTGGCACCCAGACAGATTCCCCCAGCACCAGCAGGCACCCATCCCCTCACACATCCATCCCCTCACACACACCCCAACAGTCCCCAAGCCCTGGTCCTCCAACCCCCGCCCCCCACAGACTTACCTGCCTGCAGCTGCCGGGGCATACGTGCAGACTCAGGTGATGCCCCCTGCCTCTACTCACCCTTCCTGCCCCCCCCCCCCCCCCC
>NW_017729032.1:48483125-48483513 GCF_001723915.1 Gavialis gangeticus
GGCAAGCTGGGAAGTGCCAGGAAAAACTTCAATGCTGAGCAGAGCAGAATCCCAGACATTTGTTGATATTTTAAAAAACCACCTGGATGGAGATCAGAGGACCCAAAAAGAAGACATGTCTGGGAAAACCTGGATGTATGGCAACCCTAGGCAATACGCAGCTGGTAATTAAGGGGACCAGTGATGGAGAAGAGAGGAGAGAACAAATAGAAACATAAATGAGGGTCTAAACAGTAAATCTCTACCTTGAAGTGCATTGAGATCCTTTCAAGGGTTCTGCACAGGGTTAGCACTTTAAGGTGTGCAAGCATGATTGATAAGATACACCCAGCGATTTCAATTAGAAATTCATAGCCTTAAAAATATTCTGACTGGTTGTGGTTTTGCT
>NW_017729032.1:48488513-48489146 GCF_001723915.1 Gavialis gangeticus
TGATAAGATACACCCAGCGATTTCAATTAGAAATTCATAGCCTTAAAAATATTCTGACTGGTTGTGGCTTTGCTGAGTCCTTTGCAACAGCAGAGTTGCTCTATTGTTTTTCCGTTATCAAAAAATGAGTGAAAACTAGGATATTTTCTGAGGGGACCTTGAGTCTAGTGAGGAGTGACTTGAATCTAAAAAGCTTGTGTCCCACTGGTTTTAATAATCATAGGTAGTCGTGCCCTAGTCAATGCTTAAGTAAGAGCCATGAAACTATTTCTATATTTCATCAGTTGCCATACAGTGAAATTCCTGGCCTTCACCCTTCACCTCAGCATGTGCTCCAAGCCATACTTTAGGCACCCCAGCCAGGCCCTGCACTTACAATTGTTTTTGTGAAGTTGCCATCTTGGTATCTGAGAACTTCAGAAATGTCAGTGGTCTTCTCTCTACACTGCCAGGAAGACAGGGGACGATACTCTTCCTGGTTCATAGGTGGAAAATCAAGACATAGAGATGAAGGCTAAGAATGGCCCCCAGTGCCCACTAAGACTTGCTCTCCATTACAAGGTTTTTCTGGCAAAACTCAGGCTCCACTAGCAAACCAGTGAGTGGGCGCATCTACACAAGCCATTGACTGCG
>NW_017729032.1:48489185-48502050 GCF_001723915.1 Gavialis gangeticus
ACACATGTGGCCCTATTAGGCCACAGTAAACTAATAAACTCCACTGTAGGACGGAGTTAGTACAAGTACTATCCTATGGCACAGTAATTTAGTACACAGCAACACATGTGTAGATGCTGATGGGGTTGGCTGGTGCACGAGGGTGCTTCAGTGCAGGGGCTGTCTGCTGGCTATGCCCACACCGAAGCACCTTCGTGCCCCAGTCAGCTCCTCTGCAGCCCATTGAGCCAGGTCAGAGTTGCCCCAGGCTGACAGGCAGAGTCTCCTGCCAGCCAGGACTGCTCCAGCCTAACTCAGTGTGCTGCAGTCCCGTGTGCATATTCAAATGACATGCCCAGAAACAATAAACTCCAGTGTGACATGCACTGGAGTTTATTGCTTTGAATTAATTGCATGTGGAGATGCACCCAGTGTGCCCATGCCTGAAGTGGGAGCACTCCTCCTCTCTGCTGACAGAGCAACACTTGCTTTCTAACAGAAGCTTTCTACTGCCAAAGGGACACTACCAAAAAGCACTAGTAGATGTGCCCCTACTTTCCACCAGCAGCTAAAGCTCCTTTAATAACAGGTGCCTCCCAGCCTGCCCTGTGGTAGGAACCATGCGGAGCTGCCAGAAGCTGCGTGGGTGTGGATATGCTTTGGTGATGCCTCCATTGCAGCTGCTTCCTGCTGGCAAAACTGCTGCTACCAGAAGACTTGTAACCTAGACAAGCATTAATTTGGGACGCCTGATTTGTAACAAAGCAGGCAGAGCCTGATCTCTCCAGGCAATTAACAAAAAATTCATTCGCAGCTGGCAAAGGGTCAGCACATCACATCCCAAGTGTCCTTCGCTGGGCACCCAGAAAATAAGAAATCCGTAATGAGTTGCCAGCTAGGATCCTTTTGGTTCATAGAGAATCTGTGAGAGCCAGGAGGTAGGATCTAGTTCTTTAAGGCAGCACTCAGCTGCCTTAACCCTGAGACCCTCTTTGTCTTCCTGCAGTCCCCTGCCTCATTCACTGCTCAACAAATGAGGCAGGGTGCCTACAGACATCTTCTTCCCATATGCAATTCCGATTCATTCTCGGAGCATAGTCTCTGCTGTGTACTGATGGAAGCAGGGGTCTGGGAACTGAATTAAGGTTGCACGGGCACCTGTTTAGATGCTGCTACAGTACACATAAATAATAGTGTACCATATTTGAACACATAACCTGGATTATATGATCTCATATGAAGAGAAAATATATCATACAGCAATCTAGTAGAAGCGTGTTTTGGAAGAGGAGCACCAACTTCTCTCAGTGTTGCGGTTATTTTTAGTTATTATTGATATAGTACCATCTAAATCTGGTTTTACATCATAGCTGAATCCTTTCATGTGGGAATCCAACACTTAGAAGTAATAGTTAAAGTGGCACCTATTTTCAAAACATTGCTGGTATGGAAAAAGGAATCCAGATGAATCATGAAGGTGTGACTTGTGGTGAAAATTGTCAACAGTCTGTTCAAAGTAGAGGTGAATAAGCCAGCAGGGAGAACATGATCCCATGTCTTCAGCTCTTCCATAGCTGTGATTTTATGACACACCTTAGTAAACAATCCATTCAGCAAGAGGACTACGCACTGTATAATTATACCTTCCGCTCTCGTGGCAGGAGTCCCTGTGCACAACAGCTTATTCATAGTGATATTTTAGCCAGGAAGAGAAGGAGGCTGGGACATCAGTTATTACAGGAAGAGCCAATGTTTGAAGTTCCTACTTGGGAAAGACACCCACTGGGTGTCAAGAGCTGATTCAGCGCTTCAGGAATGGGCTGTGCTGGCATGCCTGTGCTGCTCACGTTGTAGCTGTGGCCACCACTGAGAAGAGTGCCCCACCCATTAGCTCCTTGAAATGTGGCAGGAGAGATGCCTTTGAGTGACCCTGAGCCAGTGCTAAGAAGCAGTAGGCAGGGCTGAGGCATGCTCAGAGCCAGTCTAAGCTGGCTATGCTGCATTGTTTCTGGAACTTGGCGCACACTGAGGGGAACGAGTGGGCTTCTCTGCTTCTTGGCAGCAGACCCAGGGCTATGCAGTGCAAAGACAGCATAGACAAGCCCCGAGTTCTTTGGAGTGAGTTTCAGATGCTATAAACCAGACATTCCCAAGTTTTTCTTATTGCATACCTGCTTACAGATTTACCAGCTGCCTCCATACTCCTACCAGCATATGTTGTCTATTTTAACCCCTTAAATGCCAATTATTATTACAATGAAAAATCCACTGTTACACAATTTCCCCACGTACCCCCCAGAGGTGTCTTGTGTACCACCAGGGGTATGCGCCCCACAGTTTTAGAACCCCTGCTATAAACAATATCCTGAATGTGTTGAGAGATCGAACGGGTTCATCATTTTACCTCTAGAAGTCTGGCTGCCTCTGAGAAAAATGCCCCAGAGACAGCAGGACCTGAAAGAGGCTGATTCAACCTGGAAAGGGTGATTCAACCTGGAGAACCAGCAGCTCTCCACATCAGTCCTTCCTAGGGTGGCCATCATAGAGGACAGTCCAGTTATCCTCTGTCCTTTATTGATGTGAAACTGGACACCTTTATGTCCTCTATTTTTCTCTTGAAGAGAAAAATAGAGGACATAAAGGCATTGGGTTTCATATGACTAGAGGACAAAGCAGCAGAAAACCAGAATGTCCTCTATGATGGCCACCCTAGCTCTTCCTCAGGAATGTGACTGTTAAATGGAAAATGTAGGGTTTCATTTGGAAACCTGCGTTTGCATAACTAGGGCTAGGGACAGCAATTACATATAAACTGGTTTAAGTGATCAGAAACTGGTCTAAACCCATAACAGAACAGAAGTTCAGTTCACATAAATCAGTTGCAAAATGGCTGAAACTAATTTAAGATAAACCTGGTTGAATGTAGTATAAGACTAATTAATTTAGGTCAAAACTAACCTGCAAAGCAGGGAGCTGCATGGGCAGCAGGGCTGGAGGGGGCAGGGGGATGCAGGTCAGGAGTCAGGGACACCAGCAGTAGGGTTACTATATTTCCAATTTCAAAATAGAGGACACCTGAGGGCAGAGGGGTATATGATTGTGGGGGTATATGCCCCCTGCCCTGCTGATGCCCCTCACTCCTGACCTGCAGCCCCTTTTCCACCCCCAGCCCTGCTGGCTGGTGCTCCTCACTCCCGACCAGCAGCTCCCTAGATCCCCCCTGGAGCCCTCACTCCTGACCCGCAGCCCCCTGCCCCACCAGCCCTGCTGGTGCCCCTCACCCTGACCTGCAGCCTCCTGCTTCCTTCAGTCCTGCTGGTGCCCCTCACTCCCAACCCACAGCCCCTGCTCCCTCCCAGCCCGGCTCCCCAAGCAGTTTGCTCAGGCACACACACACACCTTCCAGCAGCTGCTGGGGCCTGTGTGGAGATCACGTGATCTCCTGACAGCCAATTGGCTTCCCCGCTGCCCCCAGCCCTGAGCAAAAACCAGTGGCAAAGCGAAAACCCAGACATTTGCTTGCATTTTAAACAACCCACCCAGACAGAGGGCAAGGGGCCAAAAAAGAGGCCATGTCTCGGAAATCCCGGACATATGATAACCCTAACCAACAGGGCTGGGTGGGGCAAGGGGCTGTGGGTCAAGACTGAGGGGAATTGACAGGGCTGGTGGGACAGATGTGGCTTGGGAGCAAGGGTTGCCAGGGGGGTAGGGGATTGTGGGTTAGGAGCACAGGCAGTGCCAGTGGACTGCAGGTCAGGAGTGAAGGGGCATCAGCAGGCATAGGGGTGAGGCTATGGGTTGGGAGTGAGGGGCACCAGTATGGTCTGGGGGGGCAGGGTACAGTGGATTGGGAATGAGGGGCAGCAGCAGGGCTCAGGGGAGCTACAGCTTGGGAGCGAGGGACAGGGCATGGGCAAATCACTGCCCCCCAATTATATTACCCCTCCCCCCCACCACCGCCGCCGTGCGACAGGTGTCCTCTTTTTTTAAACTGGAAATATGGTAACCCAGGGCATTTTTACACGTGGTTCTGATGTGGTGTTGGGTGCTTTTAATTAGCAAGCCCGACACTGTGTCAGGAACACGTGAAGGCTGCCATAACGCATCAATTTATGCGCTCCAGCAGACTCAGTTAATTGAGTCTGTTCTGACGCACTGGATTTCCAGAGCATTGGAGCAGGCTCCCCACATGTCTGTAAGTGCCCCCTAGTATTGCCTAATTCACAAGTCACCAGATTCCTAAAGCAAGGAGTGCTCTATGCCTACAAACAGACATCAGTTGTCCCAAGAGAAATCATTTTCTCTCAGGACAAAAAGTGTGATTCTTCAGACATCCACATCCGTTATTTCAGGAGAAACCTTTAAAAGGTGCATGGGATAGGAAGTGCTAACAGTTTGTCCCTGGACATTACGAAGTGCCCCTGAACAGTTGCCCCAGGATTTTAGTACTGACTTGACAGCAGAAAAGCAGCAGTCCATTTTATTTGTGCGGGGATGGTCTACTGTGGTCCTTATGTGTTGCCAACACAGAAACAACAGTTAAGAATAATACAGACTTGTAACTGTTCCTCCCTGCATTTTTCCCTCTTTAAAGAATAGGTGCTGTCTAGACATTTTTCCTTTCTGGTCACTCATAATTCCTCACCCTGGCTGCATCTAACAGATTCCACCCTACTAAATGGCAAAAGCATCTAGTTGCAAGAGAAAGATAAAGGAGGGTTACTAAAACCAAGCACCCGTTGTCCCATAGCGTAGCACATGCACTGCTAGCAGCAGAGATGAGCTAAGGGCTGAGTGTTTAATCTGAATGACCTTTTGCTCAAAGCAGCCAGACCACAGAAAGGCAGTGAGGCCACACGTGATCCTCAAAAGAACAACAGGGATTCCACAGCAGGAAACTGCAGCTGTGAATCCAGAGGGCTTCCAGACCTTCATAAGCCATTATGAATTAATTAATACTATTATTAGACAAGTGTATTAGATCAATCTGTCAGCTTGGTGCTTCACAGGACAGTCACTGCCCTGAGGACCTTACAGCCGCCATTAAATATTTAGTACGGGATGCAGAGACATACCAAGGGATGGAAGGGAAGGAAGTGATTTAAACACAGGATGAGATGGAGGTGACCTGTTTTGGGTGCTACACCCATGATCAGCCTGGAGCTGTTAAGATCAGTTTACTCCCACAAGCATTACTTGTAGGGTAGATTCTGGCCTAGTCCCTTTTGTGGGGCTGCTGGTTATCTTTTTTTCTAGAGCAAGGTTGACGTAGAAGGGGGAGGACATGGTCAAAGAAATTAAGGCAGGAGAGGATACTTGAGAAGAGACTGGATGGGGAGCTGCAATGAAAAGAAGGAACGGAGTACACTAATCTAGTCTGCCTGGGGGAAAATGGACTGGCAGAGCTATTTCAGAATAAGTATAATTTAGCTATTCCTAACTAACTCTTTACTGTGGACACTACTGTTTGGAACAAAAGTGATTCAGTTGTGAGAATTGTTCCGATTACAAAGTAAAGGAAACTCTGAATAAAGTCACTTTATTCCAGAACAGAGGGTCCACACTGGGAGCTATGCTGGAACAGCACTGCCAGTTGGTTTATCTGTGCAGACAAGCCTTGGATTGGACTCTTCCCCCAGCAAATGTCTTGGTGAGCAATACAAATAAGCTGTGTTGGTTTTGTCTCCTAGACTAGAGAACTACAGGGCATTTCCTCAAGGCTCACTCCAGTAAAGCACGTAAACATGGACTTCACTTTTAGCACATCAGTCACACTACTCAAACACTTAACAAGCTTGGCTGGGTCAGGCTTATCTGCAATATGGTAAAAGAAACAGACTCTGGTGTTAGGAACAGGAAGTAAAAAATTTTGCATATGTCCTAGTTTCAGATTAGATGGTAACAGCGTGAAATGGGAACCTCTCCTTTCAGCACGAAATTTCTTGTAACTCATGGTCCCATCTTCCAGAAGCAAAGGGAGCTGTCCCAATGTTCAAACAGGCAAGATAGTTTTCCCTGAAAAAAAAAAATGTAAAAAGTAAACCTAGATGGGTTGCTTGGCTAAGGGTTGCCAATTTCTGTAGCCTAAGGGCAAGTTACCGGGCAAGCTTCTTTTTTGCCCTTTTGACTCCTGAGTTTGATCAGGTACCCATTCACAGCTGGGTTAATGTGGTGGGGATGGGTGTTGTGGTGGAAGTGGGGGGAACAGCCTTTGACACAAATCAGGAAGAAGACTCAGACTCGCACCTCTGAATGCCTAGAGAGCTGCCTTAGCTGCTTTGCCACCGCACCCCTGCTATTTACCATTTGCAACTTGGAATGATAATTACAACTGAAGGGAAATGCTTAAGGCAGCAGTCAACAAAAAACCTACTGGCATGAGCAGACTTGTTAGACCAAGGGGTTTTTTGGTAGCCCTAGCAAGACCATATTGGAGCCTGAATAACCAAGAACCAAATCTGTATTTCCTGTGATTTATACAAACCATAGAGATACCAGGATGGAAACAATCTACCCTAATTGCCCAAGGGAGAAATTCCTTCTGACATGCACATCTGATAACATCAATTCTGGAGCTCACAAGAAACATCTAGTTGAAAACTGTGCAAGAGGAACTCTCCTTTTGGGTGCTCTTCACAGCATCCTGTGCTGCATTCCCCTGGGTGTGTCTACATCACAGGGCTGGGGTGCCCAATTGCACTGCCCAAATCAGTAATGCTTGCCCACCCACTTCTGCTCCAGAAGAATCAGCCTTGGAAATGAGACTAAAAGGCTGCATTACAGGTACACCTGGCCCGTTCTGGGCTTCCAGTGTACTCAAGAGCAGCAGTTTGGCATGCCCTAACCTAATGATATCCTCACTGCTTCATTTCCAATGTTGATGTGCAGGGAGGGGAAACAGGTTGGTGAGGCTCTGCTGCTGTGGTGTAGACATACCTGAAAGACTCTGGGTCCTGCATAACTGAGACACCCTACAGCCAAATCCTTGTAAAAATCCTAGGGTAAAACCAGACCTTGTGCTCGAGTCAGCTCTGATTGATCTGAGTCAAAACCTGGAAGCTGCATAGCCTTTTACAAACACATTTTGCCCCTGGAAGGAATAGCAATCAACTCAAATTAGCTGCAATTGTCCCAGAAAAAAAGTGTTATTTTGGATACTTCACAGGTACTTAAGGTGGAACAATGGGTTTGTACATCTGTAGGATACCAGGATTTGTCCTGGGAGAAATACCCAACTTCTGTTTTTTACACCCCCTGCCCACAAAGCCTTTTATTCTGGGGACCTACAGATGTACAAACCCATTGTCCCATCCAAAACCTGTGAAGTATCGAAATTGACACTTTGCCCCAGAACAAGCAAGACAAATTTGAGTTAATTGCAATTCAAATTGTGTGCATAAACAATAGTCGGGTTTGTTTTGATGTTGAAACTGGGGACAAGCTACCCCAGGTTAAACCAAAGAAAGAGACTTCCTAGGAAATGGAAGGGGACACTAGTACTAGTGTTACTTACTTTATACCATAGGAAGCACAGGCCACAGTAAAATACCTGGAATGGAAAAACCTTCTGTGTTCTGGTGGCCAGGATACAGATCCTACAGTTAAGAGTTGCTGACAATCTGTCTTTCACTTTCTCACTTTGAGCAACTGTCTCATGTATATACCACTCTGCTGTAAGGTATTTAAAAAGTGCTCCTGTTATATTATTGTTCAGAGCAAACTGAGAAATCTGAGGACTTTTTTAGTAGATGTCCCACTCCCCTTGACACCTCATAATGGACATGGGAAGAATAAAAGGGAAGAAAATGAATACAGAGTCAGGGAAGAAAGAAAAAACACAGGAGGGGAAGGAATTGTGGAGTAAATAATAAGCAGCACAGTAAAAATAGCTTAAAGAATCTAATTAAATAAAACAAAACACGAGAGAAAGAGAAAAAGAAAGAGTGAAAGAGGAGGAGAGAGGAGGAGAGAGAGAGAGAAAGCAGAATCCGAGTAAAAATGATGGCTGGAGTCATACCCCATATTATCAAATTGCAGAAAGCAAAGCAGCTATAGAGAGTATCAGTAACTGCATATTAGCAACTGAAACAGAGACAGGGTAGAGCTGGGAAGAACCTGTAATTTCCAGTTTTCCCAGGGCCTGAAAAGCCTCCAGCCAGCCCCAGGTAAAGCTCCAGGAAACAGACAGATGCATATGGAGCTAATTGTTCCCAATTCTCCAGAACTAAAAATAAAACCAAGGGAAAGACCTCGGTGAGTGACGTATCTCAAGAGGATGCTGACTCAAGCAGAGTGGCACACGACAGATAAAGGAGGCGGCAAAAGTCATTCTGAGCAGAAATCTCATTTTTACCACATAGCTAGTCCTACTAACCTGGCTTCTATTTACTGCCCCTAGGGCTTGAATGAAGATTATTAAGAATAAAATAAAGATAAAAATTTGGGCTGAACATTTGGGAAAAAAAAGTGAAACCTGCCGGAGAGCGGGAAATGCAGAATGGTTGCTCAGGGCAAATAGTGGAGAAACCATTGTCTGGGACCTTTAAATCATGACTGTACAAAGTATTGGCAGGAACAATCCTACACTGCCCCCTAGAGGACGGACTAGATAGCCAATGAGATTGCTTTGTCTAATTTTTATGAACCAAGTCAACGCTACAATGGAGAAATTCTGCCTTGCATATCTCCTGCTAGAGAATCCCTGCTGGATCTTTCAGGTTATGCTGGGTCTCTGAGCTACAGATTCAATTTCCTGATCCTCTGAGCAGCAACGGTAGAGCAGATGCACAGGAAGAAAGGGTGAAAAGACAAGCCTGCACCCTGACTGGCACTGCGGGTCATGGGCCAATATACAATTAGGCTGTCTTAACTGTGAATTTTTTCCCTGAGTGGGATTAGTCCCCCAGTTTGAAATCTTAGGAGGAATGAGGTCTCTGTAGCTTTTGCTTGGAGGTTAGGTGATAAGGGGTGTGCTATACCCTTCCCACAACTGACTTTGCCTACTCTAACCATAAGATCACAGCACCTCCACCAGGATTTTGCCGCAGGGTTATTAACATGTTCATTATCGCACAGTGAGCACTTGCAGTTTTTGGCAGCAAAAACAAAGCTTCAGACTCCCTCCCCTTCTCCAACAGTGGCACACAAGTTATCCACCCTTCCAACCACCATGCAGCTGGGGGTGGTACTTAGCAATGAGAATCTATGAACTGGTCGATGATGGGCCTAAAACAGCTTAACAGATTTGTTTCTTTATTGCTTTAAACTGATCAAAGCCTTTTCCTCCGGCCTGAAAACAAGGCGGAGGCAACAGAATCTCCAGTGAAGTTAGATTAAGGATATGAGAAAAGGATATGAGGAAAGGATCCTGAACCCTTGGTAGAGAGTGGCACTGGAGTGCTCCACAGCCACTACTGCCATGGTCCCTGCTACCACCTCTGCTCTCTGCAACAACCACTACCTCCACAACCACCACCTGCCTGAAAGGATAAACGCTCATTGATTCTATGTGTATAGTCACAGATCCACTGGGTCCCACTCCATTACCACTGGGGACACAGAAGTTTCCTGATAAAGCACCGTTTTGAATAGTGTGATGGGTACAGGAATCTTGTGTGGAGTCCCTCTATTACAAAGCTGCCTCATGTATGCTGTACCACCCTGCCCAAGGACTTTGAGCTAAGAGGCATGGGACCCCAGACAAAGGCATGGTACTGTGGTTACCGGTTACTGTTACATCTGTAGCTATGATGAACTGCATGCTAGCCTACTAAATCCTCTGCTGGCCCTTGCTATCAAAAAAGTGTTGGGAATCCAGGCATTAAAAAGGAAAATACAAAGCCCCATGTTTTTATTACTCTCTTCCTAGGAAAAAAGATAGTATCCAAATGCAGAGAAACATTTAGCACCAACACCCAGACTAGCAGCGCAATTAGATGCTGTCATGTGTTATCCTTCCTATAATTTACTACATTGGCATAGACATCTGTGCTGGTAATTATGCACAGAGTGGGATCTACAGCATTACACATAGCTGCTGGCATGCCAAAGGAGCAGGGAAGGCTCAGGCATTACAAGAGCACAGCTGGGTGAAAAATTTGGCATGGTCAGAACATTTCACACAATGCACCCCCCAGCAGGCGGGGTAAAATTATTGGCAATATCAAATTTTATAACGAATAATTAAAGCGTAAATGCAAAAACAATAGTCTCTTTGTTAAACTTTACAACAGCAGAAGCAATGAAAAGGTGCCCTCCATAAAGAAATACAGGTTGAAGCCTTAATTTTTAAGTGAAACACCTTTGTGATGGAGGTCAAACCAGCAGGGGAGGAGCAAAACACTCAGACATCCTCTTATTTTTTAAATCCATTTCAGCACACTGGCAGCCATTGCTAGAATAGTTGCAGTTTTGATATGTTCTGTATTCACCGTATTTCCCAGGCCCAGAGGGGGTCCTTACAACTTGGGGAAGACTGAAAATGTATGAAATTGGAAGAGAAATTCCAGCAGAGAATGTAATAGACCTGAGACATTCTCCCCAGCTCTTAGACCCTCTCTGAGCAAAGCACTTAAGCAAAGCCTCAGCTTAAAGCATATGCTTGAGTCCCAGCTTCTGTGAGCCCAAACGTGGGCACCGTGGCACTGGATCTTACCCATGACCAGTCTAGTCTGGTGGCCTGTCTCTGACAGCAGTCAGCACTAGATGTTCTAGAATCGAGAGGAAGTTGTAAGAATCTCCACTTCAGGCAGAGATGGGTTAAACTTTCCTCCCATGACTCTCGTTTGCCTCACCTCTTGTTAGAAATTGACTTAAAGCCCAAAACATGAAATGTACTGTTGTTCAAGCAGGTATGGACAACATGCACACAGATTAACAACAACCACAGCCTTGAATATTCTTGTTCTTTACATACTATGTCTGATACCTTTTTAAATCTTGGCCTGAATGACTCTTGTGGCAGTGAGTGCCACTGCCTGATCAATGATGTACTGTATGAAGAACCATTGGCTATTCTGAAGCTGAATTTACCATCATTCACATTCCTGGGTTTAGTGCTATGCAGCAGGGAGAACAGAAGCTCCTAGTTTAGTTTCTCTACCCCATTCATTTGATTAATTGCTTTCATGAAATAATGAATGGGGTAGGGAAGGTTGAATGCAAGTGCACAACACCAGTACTTCGCTGCATCAGAGCCACAGGGGCTGATTCCAGAGATACTGACATGGACTCTGGTGGGTTTTTGGCCCTTTGGGTATTCCACCTGAGGCAGGACACACATTGTACTTTGGGGAGATGGAGGAATGAGGTACTTGGCTGAGGAGAAGTAAAGAAGGTAGTGACTGAGCTGAAGGGGGTGAGAAGGGCAGACGTGAAGTGGAGGTCTCAAGGGACCTCAGTGGTTTCCATACCCTGACATAATCACCTGCAGCTGTAAACTAATATTTAGTACCTCTGAAACCACCCACCCATCCTGCTCTACCTCTTCTGTTATTCCCCAGGTCACACCTCAGGAGGCAGCTGGCCTGAATCTCCACTGCCTGGCAGCATGGCCATTTATTTCAGCAAGATGCTGAGTGCTAACATGGGGGTGAGAGTGAGCGCGAAATTCTGATGTTGTAGCATTTTACACCCACCCGCTACGCAAACACAAAAATGCAAGATACTGAAGACATGAAGCTAAGTGCTAGTGCTGGGGTCCATTCCCAGCTCTGCCACTGACTTACTGTCTTATCTTGGCCAAAACATTTTGCTTTCTTGTGCCCAAGTTCTGCCATTTGCAAAACTAGGATAATACTCTGTATCAGAATGTCACTAGTATTTACAACTAGTCTGACAATCTAATGCTTTCCCTCCTGCTTGATTATGTTAGAGTGAGTAACTAGCTGGGGGCATTTTTAATTAGAACACTGATAAATCATTAGCTATATGAAAAATTATTAATGTTAAATTACATTAATTTACACTTTCCTATAAGACGAAAGCTATCAGTGCTTTTGAGATTTTGATTATTAATTATCCTAGGAGGGCTTTTTTGTGCATGTATTTCAGTGACAACTAGTAATTCAACAGGTTGAGTCAATATAAAATTCCTACAGTTCCCAGAAACTACATGGATCTATTTACACAAATTGCAGTTGTCCAGCCCAATTATCATTAATCACATTGGATTTAAAAAAAAAACCAAAAAAATACTATGGTTGCATTTCAGTTTTAAATGATTGATTTTTGTTTCCAGCTGAAAGACAAAAAGCAGGCACTTCATCTTTCCGTGGCATCTCCAACAGCTTGTGTTCCAACTGATGTTTTTGCCATTTTGCAAACGGCCACAAAATTCCCCAACTTCCCTCGCCAATTATAGTCATCAGGATGGATAAGCAGTGCCCTTTGTCAGGAAGAATCCAAAGCATTTTGCAAACCCTGTCCCCAATCCTAGAAGCAGTTAGACCATTGTTCCAGCATCTTCCACCCAAAAAAGATACCAGGATCCTCAGGCAGAGCAGGCTTCACTCAGGCCTTTGTCTGTCCAAATGGTGAACTGGGAGCTGTGCCATATAGCGTCACTTTACCCACCAATAACTGTAAGCATCTGTAGGGATGAGTTAGGGCAAACATCAGTGGGCAAAGGAAAGGGCATAAAACAATTTAAGGGACCAATGTGATGGGAATCGAGAGTGTGCCATGCTTCATAGCGGTGCCCTCAATAAAACTGCAGGAAGCAGGAAAGATTTTAGGGTAGGACAGAAATACCCAGCCTAGAATCTGTGGGTGCCTATACACAAGCAGCAAGGCTGCTCTGATGAACTGTAATTACAGCACGTTGTAGCAGACTCAGTTAATTGAGTCTGCTGGAGCATGGTAATTACCATGCTCCAGCAGACTC
>NW_017729032.1:48502217-48506855 GCF_001723915.1 Gavialis gangeticus
AGCAGACTCCAGCATCTCCTTTATCAGTGTCCCCATGCTTAAAAATGGTGGTGGGGATGCTTTAACTCTTGGAGCCACTCTAAAGTGCCCCATCACCCACTCCCAGAGCACATGTGTAAGTGCCCTGACTGCCCTGCCACAGGCGTATGCCTACTCATTGTGGCTACCAAGTCTAGGTAGGGGCTGGGACCTGATTCAACTTTGTGACCAACGTGCTACATTTGCCAGGGACATGGGCTCCTTTAACGTTGCACTGGGACCCTGGGTCAGAATGAACACAGATAGGGGAGTGTCACCTGCTCAGCTGATGGCACCACTCCTTGTCGTGACCAAGCTTTGCTTTGCCTTGCCTTGCCTCAGGTATAGACTGAGCTCTGCTTAACTCGCAGAGCCTACAGGATCACACCCTAAAGAGATATCACTGTAGGCCCTCTAGAGCAGTAACTCTCAACATTTTTGGATCAGGACCCATGTAAATATCCATGGCCAGTCCTGACCCAATGACCTTCATTTCTGACCCGCTGCCCCCCACCCCCCTGTATGTGGGGCAGGGAATGCATGCGGGGTGGGCGAAGGTGCATGTGTGGCATGGGAGTCCTCAAGCAGCCCCCTGTAGGCTGGAACTCTGGAACCACAAGCAGGTTTCAGGGGGTCCACCTGGCCCAGCCAGAGCAGGGAGAAGCCACCTCGCCCCCCCCACCCCCAGGACTGAGACAAGTCCCAAGGATGGGGCAGAGGCAGGCCCACCCTGCTTGGTCCCACAGCCTCCATCTTGCAGGACTGCTGCAGGCAGGCAATTGAGGCTCCATGCTGCTGCTGCTCAGGTGATTGGGGCCCGGGGCTTCCTGCCACCAAGCCCTGCCCACTTTACCTGTGACCATGTGGGCAGGGCTGGGAAGCCAGGCAGTCGTGGCACAGGTGGGCTACAAAGTTTTTTATTGCATGCTTGGGGGGGGAGCGGAGGGGAGGGGCACAGAAAGAAAAAGGTTGAGAACCCCTGCCGTAGATGATTAGCCCACTTACATTCTCACACCTTTTATCTTCCCCTCTTCTGACTCGTTGCTTATAATATAAAAGAGTCCTGGGCTGTTTTGAACAGACATTATGATGTGTCACTTTTTCACACTAGAAAGGATGCCCTGGCTCCTGACTCTGTTCACCCTCTAGCAAGAGCTCCCTGTAGCTGTCCCAGCTGGAGACATAACACTTTTCTGGGTCAGAAGTGCTCTAGTGACTCAGCCAATGACATGCCGCTTCCCTGGGCAGCGAGAATTCCTCTGCTAGCAGTGGTTCCTGCAGCCGTGACTCTCTCAGACTGGCTTGTCCAGGGACTCTTATTCACCATTTTATGGTTCACTAAAAAGCCTTTACAGAGCTTTTTGCATCCAGTCATGACAAAGATCATAACCACCTAGAGACTATATTCATTAATACAGGATTCACTTATCAAGTGCTATCTGCACCCTATCTCCCTGTCTAATTTATCAGATACTTGTGAGGGAAAATGGCTTTAACAAAAACCAGGATAGTGTATGCCTATATGTTAGATGAAGCAAAATAATGACAGAGTTCAAAAGTATATCTGCTTTGATTCCCAGCCTGGACCCAAGGCCCACTGCAATATTCCCCACTGAGTCTAATGAACTGCTTTCATGGCTGTAGTACATACATCCTGAGTAATGATGGCTGAGACATCACCAAAAGATAGGATGTGGAGGTAGTGCAAGGAACAGAAGATACACTTAAATTGGATTAAGTCATCAGAAACTGGTTTAAACCTATAACCGAACAGAAGTTTGGTACACATCAACCAGTTTCAAAATGGTTGAAACTGGTTTAAGGTAAACCTGGTTGAATGTAGTATCAGACTTAACTGATTTGGGTCAAACTGGTTTAGGAAACTTCTGTCCCAGAACGCTTCCTGGTTCCCAGCATGCTTTTCAACCCTGGACTGTGCTGTGTGCTCCGGCAGAGAAGGGTTGGGGGAATAGGGGCAGGCAGGGACTGTTCCCCCCCTAGCAAACTGTGGCTGGGTCTGGGACCAGGAAGGGCTGCCCTGCCCTGCTAAACTTCTTGCTGGCTGTGACTGTGGACTACAAATCCCAGAGGCACCTGGAAGCAAGAAGAGAAAGTAATAAGCAACCCTGCAGAGTCCTTCAGCTGTGATTCTGGACTGCAAATCCCAGAGACCTCAGGGGCAGCAGGAAGAGGAAGCAAACACAGCCCATGCTGGCTACATGTTAGACAGCCATGCTCTACCACCTGCCTGGCTTCTGGCCTGAGCCACTACAGGCAGGTGGCTACATTTTCTGAATCAAAAGTAAATGCGTGTCCGGTTGTTCCTCAGTTTAATCTATGCATCGTAGATTAACCTGCAAAGACTGAATTGATTCAGTCTCAGGCTTTTTGACTGTCTGTTCTTAGCATTAAAGAATAAGTCTTGGGCTAAGGACTTCTTGGTTGTAGGGAATAATCCTGTTTTTCTGAAAAACTGCCCCAAAACCCAAATATGTTTTCAACACCCAAGTCAGACTTAAGTGGACAGTTCTGTGCCTGACAAGCAGTGACACACAGGGCTGGGGTCACAGACGGTCGTGCTGCTGGCAGTAGACTGGCAGCCAGCCAGAAAAGCAGTGGTGGAGGCTGCTAAGTCAGAGCTGGGGCTGGTGCCCCAATCACTGCCCTCCCCCCACCAGCCTTCAAGTTACAATACTAACCCAAGTGATGCTTTTGATTCAAGAAGGCCATGCATGCTCTTAAATCAGCAGCTTTCTGGATTAAAGTCAGAACATGGAACCAAGTAACTCACTGCACAAAATAAGTGCAATGACCCACCCACAGGGTCTGGTTCTCAACTGCTGTAAACCAGCATATCTCTGTTGAACTCTATGTTGCTGTGCTAACTTATACCGGCTGAGGATCTGGTTAAAAAAATGGCAAGAACCAAGTTGAGAAGATTGGAAATAGGTATCTGTCACCTACACCATTTGCTTTGCTTTTTGTTCAGCTAAGATGCATTCGCAGACTAGTAAGAACACCATCACAATACCATGAATAATTTGTGTCAAGAGCTGAGATTTGTTTTAAATAGCATAGCATTTAATATGTACTCTCTTGCTTTCAGACTGTTCCAGGGTAATCAGATTTGGATCCTGCTAAACTAACTACAGCTCAAAGCTTCCCTGCCAGGAGCAGATATGGCTGAGAAACTGGATATAAAACATCAGGAAATCCCAGCTCACAAATACTTCAGTGCCCCTGGATGCTATCTCAAGAGTCAGAACAAAGAGTCTCCATTTTCTGCCCTTTTGCAATGCAAACTCCACAATGCTTCTTTTAAGGCTGGCTCAGATATCATTTTATCGTTTGTCATACAGTGTATGACGGAGTCTGGGGAAGTTGCCAGACAGTAGAGATATACAATTTCTGAACACTTCCAAGAGTATATTTGTGGTTTCAGTGCATATTCCCTTCATTTCCAAAGGGAAAAAAGAAACCCTCTTTTCTTTACAGGAGACTATCAACATAGAGCCTTTATTTTTTAAACAATAAACAAGTGGACAGTTGTACATAATGGAAACAGTAGAGGGCAGCTCCACCCTGCTTAATACAGAAAATATTGTTTGCAAGTACCAGTTGTTTATATATTAAATAGTATTGCTAAGGTAAGCTAGATATTTTGCCTACTGGGATAATGTTATTAACATTACACATACCCAACACCACTTTCTGACCTAGTGCCTTAAGCTCCTTGTGCAGGCCACGGACAGCATAGCAACCTATGGCGTTTCTCTAGGAGCTTTCATTATCCGAGTATCAGAAATGGCTGGACAAGCTACAAATTGAATAGTTAGTGCATCCCCAGGCTAAAAATTATTCCAGACAGTAGCTTTTGGGATAAAAAGCAAACAAGCCATAGCATGAGATTTCTTTGTGTGCCTTGGAGTAGGGGAAAAGGGCTTGATACAATTGAAACATTTTGTGCAGATCACATCTCAGCAACCAGGTAAAATGGGTTCTTGCTTGCGTAGAATGAACCAGGACACAAACTGACGGAACTCACAGCCTATTTCCTTTCTCTCCACTGCTTGGAACGTGGGTGACTTCTTGGGTGACTGGCAGCTGGAGATGGAAATAAACTCTGAGCTCAAGTTAATGCTGATGTCTGGAGGAGGAACCTGCATTTCTCCTGACTGCACAGATGCGTATGTGCAAAGAGAGATGGGTTTCTGACTACACACCATTTTTTCCTCTCATCTCTAACCATGTTAAAGATCAAAATATAAAATCTGGCATTCAGAGTATCATTGACATCAGTGATTCTCCTAGAAAGATTGTTGGATCCAGAAGCAACTGAATGGCTAAGAAGGAGCATAACCACAGTATTTTCATCTGTGACAATCTCAGTCCAATTATTTGCCCTGTAAACCAAAAAGAAACGGTACCAATTTGCTATAGCTCAACACTGAAATGTCAGCAAAGAAGAGGCCCCTACAGGCTTGAATAAACTAAAGAAAAATAATTAACTATGACTATTAATTTCACACCCTCCTCTACCTTTTTTTTTCCATGATAAGGATCGAAAAGCAACTGCAGTTTTCTTTTCATTGTTTGACAACAGTGTTTGTGAGGGAACAC
>NW_017729032.1:48511855-48523719 GCF_001723915.1 Gavialis gangeticus
TAGCTCAACACTGAAATGTCAGCAAAGAAGAGGCCCCTACAGGCTTGAATAAACTAAAGAAAAATAATTAACTATGACTATTAATTTCACACCCTCCTCTACCTTTTTTTTTCCATGATAAGGATCGAAAAGCAACTGCAGTTTTCTTTTCATTGTTTGACAACAGTGTTTGTGAGGGAACACCGTGGAATGGGAATTGAGCTGACAGGGGCCAAGGGAATTTTGTGGAAGGTATTGTGTAGGTCAGTGAAATGAGAGGCACATTATTTTCATGCTTTTCGTTTTGATTGTGGTACAATAGATGGGCCCCAAGTAGACAGTGCTTGCAGCTCGCCTCAGGGACTCACAATGGCAGTAAAGCATGTGTGTGACATGCCTTCCTTGACATACACATGCCCTAGTCCTGCCCCAGAACTTGACATTCAGATGAGCTCCAGTGCTTTACATTAAGGAATCGCACTGCAGCACTGTAAATATATCTGTGTTTGGAAACCACTGGATCTCCTGACACTGAAAACCAAGGATATGCATATTACTGTAGTGGCAAGTTCTGCACAAGCCTCTAATATTGTAGTCTCTATGTAAGCCTCTTAAATTGCGATGCTGTTAATATATTTGCATTAGTAGCTCTTTCATTGATCCCTTTGTGTAATATGTGCCATTTTTGCTAAATATGCTTAGAGAGAAGCCCCTACAAAACAGTCTATTAGCTGTTACACACATGCATAGCTTGCTCTGGTTAATGCTGTCCCCTGTGAGGGAGATGCTGAGAACCAAATTCTAAATTCCCAAAGGCCTCTGAGAATATCCCAGTTGCATTCCTGCATGCATCCATTTCCATGTGACAAAGAGCACTTATGAATGCAGACACTCATTTGCTCCTGCCAGTGTAAGGTTTGTTGAAAGCATACATGAACACAGAAACAACCACTGTAGGATCCTGGAATATTAGCTCATGATTCTGGAGCTCGCTTTACCTCCATTCCCTTTCAGGTCTCTCTCAGGCTAGGGACGGATATTACACATAAACTGGTTTAAGTGATCAGAAACTGGTTTAAACCTGTAACAGAACAGATGTCCAGTGCACGTAAACCAATTTGAAAATGGCTGAACCAGTATGAGATAAACCTGATTGAATGTAGTATCAGACTGAACTGATTTGGCTCAAACCAGTTTATGCAAGGTCTGTCCCAGACCCCTTGCTGATTTAAGATAAACCAGACACCCCCAGCATCCCAGCATGCTCTCTGGGCTGGGTGGAGCTCTCTGCTCCACAGAAGAGCTGGCCCCTCCCCTCTGCTCCCTGGCTGGAGCTCCAGAGATTGTGGGCTGCTTCCCCCCTCCCCTCCCCACTCCCTGCTAAGCAAGAATTCTCCCTCCCCACTGCCTGGCTGAGGAGGTATCTGTGTATTAGCTAGAAGACCACATGCTGGCTACAGTCCCTGCTGAATCAACAGGCAGAATCAAAAAGTAGCTGGTAGTGTCCCTCTGCTGTTTTCTTAATTGAGTGATACACACTGCTATCAATTCCCTGATAGGCTAATCAGAGCTCCTGCCAGAGCCTGGCCGTGGCCTCTCAGCTCCATGCTCTGGGAGGAATGGAGGGCTCCTCTAGCAACACCCCTCCTTCCCCCCAGCTTCTAGCCTGAGCCACTGCAGGCATGTTCCTGCATTTCTGGGATGGTTGTCTTGTTACAAAACTGTTTCAGGTTAGGCAGATTAGACTAACCTGCAAAGATTGAATCAATTCAGGCTCAGGCTCTTTGAATGTCTATCCCGAACCTCAATTAACTGCCTCACCCTGATGAGAACTGTGTGGCACTTATTGGATCACTTCCCTCTTCAGCTACAAGAAAAAAGAACAGACTGAGGTAAAATTGTTTTAAGAAGCCAAAGAGCTTCCAGGATCTAGTTTTCCTTCTAGACAATGTCTTTCATTCTGCTCTCCCTCTCAGGGAACAGAGCCTTTCTTCAAAGGGCACCCCTTCCTGTGTATGTGCCTGAGCCTGGAGGCTTACTAAATCTGAATCCCTCCCCCATTATTAGATAGTAGACAGTTCTGCCATGAATAAGCCTCCACCATCTCTGTTCACTGTGCTGTTTAGGTGTCTTTTTACAACTGAGCTTATTAACTTACACTGTTGGTCTACACTTTTAACCTGTCCAGCTAGGATGGTCCTATCAGGAGTTAAAAATCCTTCCTGAGTAGTTCTTCAAATTACATAAGCTTCCCAAGGGGCAGTTTCCAAGGAAGGAAGGTCTCACCTTCACCAAGCTTTTAATGGATTGTTGAATAACTTGTACCTACCACTTTGGTGAAGGCCTCTTGTATGTTCTAGGACACAGACATCTGTCCCTTCTCTTAGGTGAATCTTAGGGTGCCACTATAAACTTGTGAGCAGTGTTCATACTACTTTCACAAATTCATTAAGTACCTCTATTTGCAATCAGTTAACTCAAGATGCCATATTATCTTGCATATAAACACACACTTTCCCCCCCCCAAAACCAGCTGCTGGAAACTGCATTATATTCAAGAAATATGGTAAGGACAGTTTCTGCCCATTATGGGCAAAATTGAACATAAAATCTATACATGACTTACAGGAAACAGCACCATGAGCAGTCTCAGCTCCCTAGCTACTGCAACTCAGTTACTTATTACAAGGAAAAGTCTTTTTTCTTCATTCTGGCTTTCAAAAACAAGGTGTGCATTATATTTTGGGGTGTGTTGCATGTGGAAAAATATGGTATGTTATATTGTTCACCTGCAGGCCCTAGGCATGAAGTTTTCTTTTTGTGTCCCACTATTTTCTCCCTAGTCAGTCAGCCAGGTCACCTAGGCCACATCCAGATGTGCAGACATGTGGTTTGTCATGCCACAAGCCTCTTTGTGGCGCTGCAAACAGCACATGGCAAAAGTTAGAATATGCTGGGATTTCCCAGTAGCAGAAAAACCCAAAACAAAACAAAATGGAAAAAAAGCAGCACACACCCAACAAGCGTGCACCAGCACACATAGAGGCTGGGCCATCCAGAGCTATGCTCTAGCTGCTAGCTAGGCCTTGTGTTGCTTGACCTGTGCCTCTGCTGCTATGGGCCTCCAGCTCCCTCTGGCTGAAGAACCAGGAGGAGCTGGGTAAGGGCAGTTTGCCCTTTGTGGGACAATTTGTCTTGCAGAGAAGGGCACATACAGGGGTGCGCACTGCAGCAATTTGTGCCGCAGCAAGTGCATGCCCCTGCATGTCTGGACATGGCCCTAGGGACTGCTTTTAACTGCTAAAAAAGCTGTATTTCACCTCAGGGTTTGTGAAGTGGGTGGGTTCTCCTGAAATTAAAAATAAAATTGAAAGGGAAAATAAGCCATTTTACTGCAAGGCAAACTCACCAACATCACAGCAGTAAAATTAACATCCCTGGTTTTGATTGTGGTTTTACCTCAGGATACTTCATACAGCTTAGAATATAACTACACAAGCAAGTTACTTTCAGATGAACTAGAATCCAGATTTACAGTGCATTAGTTATTCCATAAAAATGGTCTGCGTGCCTTCTTATACCCTGCGTTAAATATGGGGTAGCTTGCCCATCTCTTCATTAAGGGGCAAGCTACTGGATTAAAAGCACACACAGAGTCATTTCCCATGGAGTACACATGCATGACAATATATATCCCTGCTTACCTTGCAGTAATTTGTTCACATGCCCATACCCTCAGCTACCTAGCTGTAAGAAAAAGCATCTTTAGGTTGAGACAGGTACATCTGAAGCACTTAAAAAATGGAAGGTTTCAGCTATGGACAGACGTAGAACCTCCTGCTACAATCACCAGCTGAAGCACTTCAAAATGATCGCAGCTGCATGCAGTGGGATCCTTTCCAGCTGGGGAGCACAATAGGTACTTGTAGCTCCACTCGCCCTGCACTCTCCTGTGCACCCTGCCTCTGTTCTCTCAGAACCGAGGACTGGTCCTGGTGGGAAGGAGCACTCCAGGAGAGCTGATGTGGGGCACACAAGTGAGGGCTAACTGACAGCCAGCTCTGCTCACTTTCAGAGCAAACACTTGGCACCCCCTCAGTACCCAGTGTGGGAGTGCTGTTCTCCAACCCCACAGCACAAAGAGGCCCAAGACCTGACTGTCAGCGAGCATTCTCCTGTGCGCTCCACCCCCGTTCAGTCAGAGCACCCTTCCCACCAGAACTGGGAGAAGCAGGGCTCCGGGCTTCTGGGGGCACGCCCTAGGAAGGCAGAGGCAAAGTGCATAGCAGAGCACTTGCTGACAGTCTGTCCCTCTCTCCTTGCTTGGGGGACAGAGGGGTGTTTGGAGCACTGGGGGGTGCTGACAGACCAAGCCACCCCCCATTAGGCTCTATAGATGATGCACACAAAACAGGAAGTGCTATATTTTGAAGTACTTCTAAATAGCAGTGTTTCTTACAGAGTTAGCTTGGAGCACTTCGGCCATTTTTGGAGTGCTTCCAAGGGCCTGTAAAATTCGTTCAATCACCATGTGAAATGCTAAGTCTCTCCACACCCTGCCGCTTTTTTTTCCAGTAATGTAGATGCACCTTAAGAGAATGCCACCAGAAGTGGACTGATGGGCACTTTTTCAGCCTTAATGGCTTGCATCACGCGTCTTGGAACTCAGGGAACGTGCTGAAACTGTCTTCACTGTCTGACATTCAAACCCTCCATTTCAGGAACATAGTTTGGGGTATAGATTGACATTCACCATCAACCACCTCTGCATTCATTTCCCCTTTTACTCCATGTATTTCAGGTAAAAACAATTACTCATTGTCTAGACTGACTGCAGCATAGTGTAGACATAGGGAGCCGGCCTTAGCCCTTGTCTACATTACAGAGTTCAACTGTTAGCTATGGGGATGTGAAAAAATCATAGTTCTGGTGACAAAACCTATGAATACAGGCAGCCCTGCAGGCACGAGATTACTTTTCCTGGAGAGCTCCCATTGCTCAGTGGAACTAGTGAAGCTCTGGCAGCCCATAAAACTCTTGGTGCCTGGTTGCTAGATTACTGCTGATGTAATTAAAGCAGCAGCAATACAGGGGTTGGCAATGTTTTTGGCCAGAGTGCCAAAAACATCTGCAGCCTCAGCTTGTAAGATGTTAGTGTGCCAAGGGTAGAGACTGGGGGAGCCGGGAGAGGTCTGCTCCTTATTGAAGCAGTGCAGCCTCAGTCTCTTCCCCACCATCCATCCAGATGCTCATGTGCCAAGCAAGATACCTTTGTGTGCCACACTCTGGCACTCATGCCAAGGGTTGCCTACCCCTGCCCCATAGTGTAGACACAGCCTTAGGTGCATCTACTGCACAGTGACTACAGTGCAATATACACATATAGGGTAGGTCCACACTGTATTGTGTACAAATATCAGAGGTAGCTCAGATACAGAATGCAGTTGAGCAGCAGCAGCACAGAGCTAATTTACCCATGTTGTGGAGCTGCTGCAGCGTACACATACCCAAAGACATCCATTATATACTTTGAGGCTAGAAATACCTCGTCTGCCATTGCAAGCAGTGTTTAAATGTAGCCACAGTTAAGGTGTTAGAGATAAATACTGGTCATGTATGCGAAATCTTCAAATCCCTACCCTGGCAGATGAGAGAGGGAGACCCACATTGAAGAAAGGGCAAGATCTGCTCCTTTCAGGGACACAAGCTCTCCTGCCTTAAAACAGACATTCAGCCCAAAACAGCAGTACAAAGCCCAAAACAGCAGCACAATTTTATACTAACTTTTGTTGCAGCCACCAGTTCCGGCATCTGTGGGATGACAAGGGGCACAGACATTTGTTTGCTTTCTCTTTGCGCTGCCATAAACATTTCTGTGCTCAGTTTACTATCTCAAAGATCTCCTGAAAAGCTGTAGTGAGAGCACTTAGGACCACATCCTACAATGGGTTCAGCAACTCTTCAGGATTTACCTCATAAGATCAGGCCTTAGAAAGGCCTTATATACTTGTTAATTTTAAGACACCACACACATACACTCCTTAGACTGCTGTGCCTATATGAACAACAACCTTGTTTGAATACTACCATAGTGACTGAATTGGACACACCGTTCTTACTGAAGTTTTATTTCAATAATTATCCTTGAGGTTCAACTCATGCACTTCTTTGAAGGCCCAAGTCAGAGGCTTTTTCGTTTTTATAGGGCCACTATTCATAATATGGTGGGCAGTTTCCAAATGAACGTCATGTTCCCTGCATGAAAAGCAGTGTGTAGCCCATAGTTTGAGCAAAGAATGAATTTCCATGAGTCATTAAACAGTTTTTCCCAAAAGAAACAGCCGCCTCTCTGTTACATGCCTGAGGTGTGTGCAGCTCCAACAGAAGGTGGAAAAAGGAACTTCTTAACTCTCGAGTGTAAAATGAACATTTGATAAATAGAATCATTTTTCAGACAAGAAAGCGCAGTGCTCAAACTCCCAGCACCCTGGAGCTATTTGCTTGACTCTACAGTTGGCAGAGTATTTTGCATAGCAACTCCTAGTCTTGGTTGTACATGCTGCATACTTTGTACAAGCATTTCTTCTGTTTGTTTATTTTTTAGAAATATCCCACAGTCCTTGTTCTCCTCCCCGATTCCATTTGACTTTGTGGGGAACACTTGAAATGGAGTCATTCCAGGTTTAATGCCCTTTGGAAGTAAACTAAGCTAAGTGACATGAGGGTACACTTAGAATGGAATAAAAGTGCCCACAAAGAGATTTCACTCTTACACTTTAAAATCATCCCCTAGCTTATTTCACAGTAACACACTGCTTGATCTGTTCAAGTGACTGTGACTGAGGTTAGCCAAAAAAGATGTCACAAGCCAATTAGAATCCAAGAGCCCGCAAGCCCTGTCCTCCTCCCCCTTCCAACACCCTCCCCGCCCCGCCTCCCTTGAGACCCTGCAGTCCTCAGGACACAACAGTGTCTACACAAGACCATTGCATGTAAAGCATGGTCTGGAGTCTGGCAACTAACAACAGCCCAATACCATATGTGAAGGTCTATGCTTTTAAAGACAAGATTGTGTGTCAAATGAAGCCCTTGATCCAGCACAGCACTGGAGCACAGGCAATAACTTTAAACATCTGCATTGTACCTTTGAAGTCAGTGGGCTGGTGTAGTTGTTTATAGGTACGTATGCACTTTTGTACTTTGCTGTATTTTACGCCAGCTACTAGGGCTGTGTGAAACTTTGGCAGCTATTTCATTTCAGAGGTGTTTTGGCCTGTTTCGGCACCTGAAATGCTGAATCCAAAATGAAACAGAAGGCTCCACAAGATCCCTGAAATGAAACAGAACCACCCGAAACGTGCCGGATGTTTTGGAATGTTTCGGAGGCAGGCTTGCGGGGAAACAAACTCAGAAGAGGGAGGAGGAAGAGCAGGGGAAGGACTGCTCTGATATTGACATCTGTATGTGGCAGGCTCCCCACTCTTGCCTGGCAAGTCTGGCTTGGAGAAGGACACTTTGGATTGGTGGAACATTTCTACCAATCAGGTAACAGCTGGGAGGGGCTTGTCCTGCACCTGCTTGGAGGCGGGGCGGGAAGTAAGGAGCCCCTGGACCTGATTGAAGACTGCACTTTGCAAGTCTGGCAGACTTCAGGGGCAGGGCCTCCAGTGTAAATAAAAGCCCAGAGTGGTCAGCACGCTGGGTAAAGACAGTGAGGGACATTGGAGAGAGAAGAGCCTCCATGGGATCCCTTCTTCACCTCAGCAGTGTGCAGGCTGGCACACAGGGCTCAGGCTCTGGGAGCCGCATCAAGGCAGCTCGAGCCTGCATCCTCAGCAGAGGGCTGGATGGAGCGGCATGCAGATTCGCACACGGAGAGCCGGCCCTGGGGGCAGCTCAAGGCTGCTCAGGCTCCATGCAGTGTGCAGACTGGCACATGGAGAGCTGGCCCAGGGAACAGCTCGAGGCTGCTCGGGCCCACATGGTGTGCAATCCAGCACCTGGAGAAGCTGCCCTGGGAGCTGGTTGAGGCAGCTTAGGTTAGCCCTGGCGTAAGTCAGATAATCAGAGCCCCACAGTGTGGCCTGGCCAAAGAACTAAAAGAGCCACAGAGCCTAAAGCAGGCCCTGGGAAAAGGGAGGCCTAGGCATAAGGCTAGGTAAACCCAGACAGCAGTGGCTAGATTCCCACCCCCCGCAAAAAGAGCTGGAAGAACCCTCAGTGCCCAAAGCAGGGCACAGGGCCAGGAGGGGAGGTCTTGGAGTGATGCAGACAATGCTGGTGGGGCCTCTGATTGAGCGAAGGGCTCTGAGGCCCAGTCAACGGCTCCTCAAAGAAAACTGTAAGTTGCTGGCAGAGTCAGGTCCCGCAGGGGAGGCATTCCTGAAATAAGGCAACCCCCCCAGAGGGAAGCCCTGGGTGGAAGTTTCCCTCCCAGCTAGACCCACAGAAGGGGAAGTGCCCCTTGCTAGCTGGGATCCAGGGGTAAACACGCCTTATATTGTATAAAACTGCACCTCATATTTTGTATAATTATCATAATTATGAATATGTTGTACAAAATGTTATGGAATTGGGTTAGTTTGGTATAATGGGTTTTTGGCTTATTATATTGTAAATATTTATCTGTATACCTTTGGTGTTGTTAAAAGATATTGCTAAGAATATTTTTGGAAAGTTCTCTTTTGTTATATATTAGAATATTTATCTATATATATATATTGAATAAGAAATAATATGTATATTATAATTCCATAAACTGTAAATAGTTAAGAGCATTGGCGCTGAGTTGACTCTATAGAGAAAAGAGGGACCCATGCTCAAATCACCGGTATCCCTCTCACAGCCCTGTCGCCTGCCTCATCTATCCCTTCCAATTGAGGATGGGCACAACCTTGGGTGTTCCCAAGTTACATGTAGCTGGCCAGTGTCTGCATCTGTCCCTGAGGTCCCTTCCAATCCTAGTCTGGGGGAGGGACAGAGAAAGAACACATAAGGCTGTTTGTGAACTGCTCTCTGCCTTTTGTGAGATCCATCTCTTGCAGCACAAACAGCAGAGCACAGCATCTGAAGGGTCTAGGCTGGTAGCAGCAGGTAGTCTGTTGCTACCAAGTTGTAGCCAATCATTAGCCAATCCTTTCCCACTTACCCTTGCCTACCAACCCTATTGTTAATCCCATTAAAATATTTCTTCCCCAAACATCCTGTTATTTATTCTTGTTATTTTTTTTCACCCCAAAACAAAAAGAAAGCTGTGCTTTGCCTGGCAGTGTCTCATCACTGTGCAGGAAAGCACTACACATATACAGCACACAGACACACATTTTCCAGCACACCAAACGTGAAGCATGCTGGAAAGGCAGGTGTCAGGTCTTCTGTCAGGGGAGCAAGAGGGGGCAGAGGGAAAACTGTAAGTCCCCTGCCCAACCCCCGCCCCCAAAACCAAAAACTTAGACGCACCCTCTTTTCTACTAGGCATAAGGCTTCTGCTGCTAGTGGCAGCAAGTAGTTGGGAGCAGTGTCTGCACCTGCCCCACCTCCACCAGCAAAAATAATAACCACCAGCATGACAAGCACTAGCATGACAGCCTCCTGCATCCCAATTTCATCCCAGCCTGAGCCTTCCAGTGCCAGAGGAGGAGCTAGATCTGGAACCAAGGGAGCTCAGTGCCATAACCAGAGAAGTTCTGGGGAAGGAGGGGGGATCCGAGTTTGTGCTCCCTGCCCTCAAAGTTCCCCTAAAGCCAGGTCTTGTTCTCCAGAAAGCACCTCAGAGGAGGTTGAAGTTGTGGAGGCAAGTGGCTCATCTAAGTCAGCTCCTCCTGTTGTTGTGCCTCTGCCTGCTGAGGAGGGGAATAAGGCAGGATCCCCACCCATACCCCAGAAGCAAGGGGGTAGTGTACTGTGGGATCATTTTGAGGTTGCAGATGATCCTACATATGCTATCTGCCTGCACTGCCAATGCAAGACCAGCCCGGGGCAAGGACAAGAAACACTTTAGCACCACGGGGATGATGATGCATCTCAGGAAGCACCACTCCCTTGCCTTTGCTCCTCCTCAACCTGGCACCAGTGTGAGCATGCCCAAAGGGAAGTTCCCCTCTCGCTGCAAAGCCCCCATCCCTCAGAAGCAGAGGCAGGCCACCCTGGACCTGTGGGAGAAAGGCAGAGGGAAAGGGGGACACATTCCAAAAGCAAGCAAGGTCACCCAGAGCATTGGGGAGATGCTTGCTCTGGATGGCCAGCCCTTCTCCTTTGTTGAGCATCCAGGGTTCAGGCAGCTCATGGCACTCGTGGCCCCATCATACCAAGTGCCCACACAAACCACTTTCAGCAGGACAATGGTGCCTTCTCTGTATGAGGTATGCAGGGAACACATGAGGGAGAAGCTGCGCAAGGCAGGTCCATAGGTGGCCTTACACTTCACCTTGGACATCTGGAGCAGCTGGGGTGGAGATCATGCCTACCTCTCCCTCACAGGGCACTGGTGCGATCAGTCAGGCCATTGGTGGGTTCTCCTTCAAGCGGAGGTGACGGACGAGTCCCACATGGCAACGGAGATCATGGCTATGAACCGCATGGTGCAGGGGTGGCTCATTGGGCAGGGCAACCTCACCCATGGGTTCATAGTCATCGACAATGGAGCCATTATAGTCAAGGTGGTGCGTGATGTCAACTTCATTGGCTTCCGCTGTGTGGTACACAAGTTTCTCCTTATAGTCAGGGATGCCTTGGAGGGGGACAGGGCTACCGGTGAGGGTGCCATCACAACCAGCCAGTTCATTTCAAAATGCAGGAAGGTGGTGGGCTACTTCCACCAGAGCATAAAGGGGGACAAGATGCTGCAGGACAAACAGGCAGAGCTGAGCATCCTGCAGCACAAAGTCACGCAGGATGCGCAGACTCAGTGGAACTCCACATACCTAATACTTGAAAGGCTGGTCAAGCAACAGGAGGCCATCCATGAGATTGCCTAGCTCAGGGAGATTGGGATCAGTGCCCCCCTTAACAAAACAGCATGGGATACCATCTCTCAGATCTTGGTGGCCCTCAAGCCATTCCTCAAGGCTACCAAGAGCCTCAGCACTGGCAATGCCCTCCTTAGCCAGGTGATTTCCATAGTGAGGGAGCTTAAGAACCAAATGGAGAAGTTCCAGGGGATTGATATTCCTGGCTGGGTCAAGCCGCTGTCACCAGAGGTGCAGGCACTGGTGAAGTGATTGAAGGGAGGCATGAAGAAATGGCTGGATCCATTGCAGTCCAGTACTGTCCATGTGCTGGTGGCCATGTGAAGGGGAGCATGTGTGCTGAGGGTGAAGGGGAGCGTGTGCGCCAGCCAAACCCTGGATCGCTGGATGGAGGTGCTGGTGAACAGAGTCAGGGAGGCAGAAGTGCAGAGGCGGGGGGTCGTGGAAGAGGGGGAACCACTGTCCTATGCCAGGACTCCATCCACCAGCCAGTGTCCTCCACCACAGGCACTGTCAATGTGGGCCAAGGGCATGGCTCCCATGTTGGGGTCCAGAGGCACCAGACCCCACCATCAGGCAGGTAGTGCCGAGTCCTTGGTGGCTCCCTATCTCACCAAGGACATGGACCAGCTGCTCTGTGACCCCTTGGCCTACTGGGCAAGCTGCAGCCAGATGTGGCAGGATCTGGCAATGGTTGCCCTGGAACATCTGTTCTGTCCACTGACCAGTGTTCTGGGTGAGAGGGTGTTCAGCATTGCTGGGGATATTGCGACACCCCACTGCACTTCCTTGGATCCAAGTTTGGTGGAGCAGTTGGTGTTTCTCAAGGTGAACTTCCCACTGCTGGGGTTCCCCAAGCTCTGTGTGGAGATGGAGTAAGTACCATGCTCTTCACTATGTCCATACCTATTTCCCTCC
>NW_017729032.1:48524120-48532812 GCF_001723915.1 Gavialis gangeticus
TCTATTTCCCTCCCACCCACCCCCTAATTTTTTTTAATCATTTAATGCCACACTCTCAGAGCTGGAGGAGGCACACATTGTATCACCAGCCAGCAGGGGAAGAGCATCTCCCTGCTGAGCTCCCATGCCAGGATGAATTTGGAGGCATGAGCTGCAGCTATGGGGAAGGAGGAGACCCCAGGTCCTGGGCATGACCTAGAACTGTACCCTGCCAGGGTTGGGAGGCCTGGTGGGTCTGCTGGGGGTATGGCAGCCCCCAAGAAATGTAAGGACCACAAACCTCCCTGGTGAAAGGCAGGTAGGAGGTGCCTTATAACCTCCACTTACCACACGTGCACACAGTCCTGGCTAGGGAAAGCCCAGACCTGTAAGATCTTTGAGAATCCAGAGGCTTGCTGGTTGCAGTGGAGTTGTGAAGCTACAGGTGAGCTTAGCTACCTGGAATGCCATCTGCAAGGCATGGGCTGCAGTGTAGGGAAGGTATGGAGCTGTGGAACAGATGTTACCCCTAGACATCAGGGGCCTAAATGGGAAGCCTCCTGCCTGGGTAACATCAGTTTTGCATCAAGGTGTGGCAGGTGAGAGGGGCTGGCGTTTGGGCCAGAAACAGGTGGGTGGGCCGAGATTTCACCCGCACTGGGAAGGTCCCCTGTTACGGGCTACCATCCCTGCTGCAATCGTTCCACTCTGCCCTAACACATACAAGGCAGACAAGGGTTTTGGGGTCAACCTGATCTCTTTTATTAAACCAACTGAATAGCTGGAGAAGCAAGCTTTCAGATTTAAAACCCTTCGTCAGGCTGAGGAAGCATGTGTGCGCTCTTCCTGAATATATTTCTCCACGTATTCAGTTGGTCTAATAAAAGATATCAGAGGTACCCTCAACTGGTCCATGCTGGGGCCAAGACCCAAAGGGGGGGGGGGCAGAGAGTCAGGGGCCCACCGTGAGAAATGCCCAGAGCAAGAAGCTCAGGATTCCAACTGGTCTGAAGGCGAGGCCAGAGCCTAAGGGAGAGCCAAAGGTCCCAGAGAGGGGACCACAGCTGGAGGGGGTGAAGGATGCAATCTGCAAGGCATGAGCCTCAGTGTAGGGGAGATACAGAATGAATGTCACCCCAAGACACCTAAATGGGCAGTCTCTCGCCTGGTAAACATCTGAATCAGTTTTCCATTAAGGTGTGGCAGGAAAATAGGGGCGAGCAGTTTGCCCAGAAACAGGTAGGCAGGCAGAGGTCTAACCGGCACCAGGAAGGCCCCCTGCTACTGGCTACCATCCTGCTGGTTTTATCCCGCTCTGCCTTAGCACACACATACAAAGTCACACAAGTTTTGCTTTGAGCAGTTTGAGGTGCAGTTTCACAAATATCCCTCCACCTATCTCCTTGAAACTTGGCAAATTGCATGTCCTTAGAAGGGGCTACTATCCCTGCAATTTTCATCCGAATCAGGCAGAAAAATGACAAAAGTTATAGGCATTTTAGTGATTCCTCATTCTAGTCTATGACCGAATCACTGAAACAGTATTGAAACTCCGAAACAGACTCAGCCAAATCAAAATGGAACAGTGATCCGAAACACTGAAATGGATCACTGTCCCTCTGAAATGGCTGAATCTGAAGCTGAATCGAAACAGCCATTTCACACAGCCCTACCAGCTATCCAGACATGTGCCAAAGATTCTGGCATGCTTCAGAAGATACCCCATTTTCCAGGGCATGAAAATTCTGCCTCCCCTGCCAAACAGAGGTCTAAAATTGAGATGCATCTTAAACAATAAATCTTCATAATGAAAACAGAGATTTTTGAAATAAGTCTTAAAGAAATTGAATCAAATTTATGTTAAGTTTCTTCCACAATGTTATCCTTTTGTGATGGGATGCATCTTATACACTGGAAAATATAGTACTCTTGGGCTTGCCTGCAGTACCTCACTGCTGCCACTGTAGCTATGTCAGCATAGCTAGCTCAGCAAAGGCCCCTCACAGAGACACAGTGTATGGTCTAGGTAGGATTGTTCTGCCATGTCTCTACACAACATTAACTAAGCCAAGAGAAGCCCTATTGTGTCAGCATAGCTGTGTCCAGACAGGAGGCACAGATGCACTTGTCATCTTTTCATACCTCTAGGTGACAGCTCTACCAACCAAACTTTGTAATGCAAACCTGCCCTCCTCCTAGGCTTCAATTCCATTCCCATCAGAGTCAAATCACAAAGCTGCCTTTGACTTGCATGGTGCAGGATCAGAACTCCAGTTCTCCCACCAGCATCACTGGGCTTCTTTTCCTTGCCACCAGGGTGAGTCTTGCCTGCCTCAGTTCAAAATACTACTCTGTCTTTACCCCTACCACAATGCCCATAACATCAGCAAAATAAATTTTCACATTTTATATACATCAATACCAAATAAACCCCATGGTATATCTTAGTATCCCTTTAAATGGTCCATGAACCCTCTTATGGTATACACCATGTTCTATGGTTTTAGAAACTCCCAGAAACTAGAACAGAGCTGCAGGGCACATAAGCTGTTAGGCCTTGCCTGTTACATCTATTCAATAAATGTGGTTATTTGGCTTCTGCAGCACCCATGCAGACCCTTCATGTTGTGTTTGATGTGTAAGGAGAACAAACACAGTAACATCTCTGTTAGTTATGAATATTCTTCACTATGAAGTTATCACCACCCTTGCTGATGCAGTCATAATTGTGCTGGCTTTGTGTGCGGGATTGCCTGTTAAGCACAAATGGACTTGGGAAGTTGGACCCTGAATTCAGCTGGCAGCATTGTGACCTCTTCCCCTCCATCACCGCCTGAAGTGCACACAGTGTGAGTTGCAAAGCTCTCCTTTTCCTCAGCTCTACTGTGGAAAGTAAATAGCAGGGAGATCTCCCATCCCCCATTCACTGAATGCAATAAGGAATCATTAACAACAGATAACTGAGCAGCCAATTGTGCTGCACAGATTGTCTCTGCACTGTAGTGCATGCTTTGGCATATGAAAAGGCTCTCCTTCCAAGGCTATATTAGAACCAGGCTTCTTGTGAAAGTGTGCATTGTCTTTAAGCAAAAGCAGAAGCTGAGAGCTATTAATAGCACAGTGATAAATTATAAACCTGAAATAATGGCAGTATTTAGAGAGGCATTTTCATCCCTGGGGTCTAAAGTGCTTTGGAAAGGTGGGCCCACATTGTTCTCCTCTGTACAGGTTTGCTAGCTCCAGCAGAGGGTGATGGCATGGCTTATACAAGGCCTCAAAGGCGGGCAGTGGCAGAGGTGGGAACAGCACCCAAGGCCATTTGTACACGCCACGGGGATTTACTTTGGTTTAATTCTCCCTAAATTCAAGTGGTGGGTTTTTAAAAACACAGCTTCAATTTAGGGCAAAGTAAATCCCCGTGGTGCGTACACAAGGGCCTCTCCAGTGGCGGGGAGGGGAGTGGAGGGGGAGCTGCCAGCGGGCCGAGTGGTCCCTGAGCTGCTGGGGGAGGGGGGGCACGGGGGGAGCTGGTGCTTCACTCCATGGCAGTGGTGGTGACCCCCAGGTGGCACCTGTCCATCGGCACCCGGCCTGGGTAGTCCCAGGTGGCACTGCAGCTGCTGAGGGAAGCACCGGGCCCTCACGCAGCTCAGGCAGGCTCTGGGGAGAAAAGAGATCAGGCTCACCACTTTTTTTTTTTTTCTTTCAGTGGATCCTGCTTGCACAGGGCCACCACGTTGCCTGCATAGCCCCTGAGCTGCATGGGGCCCGGTGCTTCCTTCCACGGCTGTAAGGTAGCAAACTAAAACACCTTGGACACGTTTGATTTTGCTGCGTCCCAAAGTCATTTAAAGTGCGTTACGCCACCGACATGTAAACAGCCGCACCATTAAAGCACTGCAAAAGGGCATTAAGCCCTTTTAAGGCTAATTTTATGGTGTGTACAAATGGCCTGAGTTTCCAGATCCTCACTTACTCAACTGGTTGACTCTGTACCACACTAGTTCATCTTGTGGAAATGTATGCCAACAGCTATGGTTACTAACCTAGCCCCTCGTTCCTTGCCTGCTGAGTTGTTGTGATGGTAGCCATTTTCTCTCAAAAATTGAAGCAGTGTGTTTGCACAGACCGTCCCACAGATCCACAGCCAGGGCAATGGCACACTGTCCTTGCCCTTTGAATTGTACTTGGAGAATTTACCACTCACAGTTGAGTCCCTCCATGGCCACTACCCAAGAGAGAAGAGAATTAGCAGCCATCATGACCCTTTTCTACACGTGTCATCTTGGAAAGATCACCCGTAGTTCTTGAGCTTCAGAGAGAAGGTTATGAGGATTACTTAGCAGAGGGAATATTTCATTATTTCCTATTTAATTAGGTTGCCATTCACATAGCTGTTGGTAATCCTCCTAAATCCCCCACCACTAATGATTCATGCCCTTTGCCTCTTCCCTCCCACTCCACGCAATGATATCCTGCCTGGTTTGAAACCTCATTAGCTTAATTTAAAGGGCTTTTTTACTAGGGAGGGTGATCCATGCCAAAGCTAACACAGGAAAGGAGCTGTCATCTGTTTACTCTTTATGAAGTGTTATTCCTGTTCAAAAACTCATGCCAAACCCAAACATTGTTATCATCATCCTCTTTGTTGCCAGGGAAAAGACACTCTCCAGCAACAGTACGACCACTTTGCCCTGTGTCTCAGGATGCACTCTAAGCATCTTGCTTCCTAAACAACAACAGGACACCTTCTCATGGCTTATTGCATAATTAATGCAAGCTGGCAGGCCTGAACTCCTCTGAGAGACTTTGGACACACAGCATATGTTCATAGATGTGGCCCTTGTCTGGCCCTGCAACACACTGCCTGTCATTTCTTCTGCTTTGCGCCGTTAACTATTGGCATCTGTTAGACTTACTACTCCAATCAAGTCGGGAGACACTGTCATCCAAGCAGATAATGTTATTGTCATAAAAAGATGAAGTCTTTCAGATCAGTGTGTTTCGCTGATTCAGAATCCTTATTCGGCAAACATTATGCACCTCAAGTGTCTGTGCTTGTCTTTATGGGGGACACTGACCAGAAGAGTTACTGCAGAATAAATTATTTTGGCATCACTCCTCAAGGGGCTGATTGATTTCAAAATAACAAGGAATTGATTCTGGAATATAAATACTCAGATAAAATTCACTTTCATTTCAGAACGATGAGTCCATACAGGGAGTCATTCCAGAATATCTCACTCCACCACTGCTTGCTCAGCAGTAGCTATGGTGATCAGTTTCTTTGTGCAGAGAAGCCATAACAGCGTTAGGATCATAGTAAAGTGCATATTCAAAACGGATAAAACAAACAGAATAGAAATGAAAACAGAGCTTGGAATACAATATTTAAACCCTAAACTTCCCACTAGCTGATGTACAAAGAGGAGACAGAGTATTATTTTCCTATAGTGACTTCTATCTGAGAATCCCAAACCACTTTACAGACATTAGGGAGTGCTGACACACAACACCCCTCCCTAGCAGGCATGTTTGTGCTCATCATCAAGGTGAAGTAAAAGTAGAAAGAGAGATTAAAGGGCAAACCCCAACCCCTCCTCGGTGACTTTAATCCTCCATGTACTATACAGAATGAAGAGTTGGGAAGGTAGGGGAGTTCCTATTGCATTGTTTCACAAAAGAATAGGATGTGGTAAGAACAGTGGGTGCATCTATATGTAAATTTAATGTGGCACCAGTTTACTTCCAAGCAAATTACTCACAAGTAAACTGTCCTGGGCACATGTAGACATGTGCAGGAAAGCAGGAGCAGATATGCTGCCAATCTGCTCCCGCCTTCTCGGGACCTGCAATGGGCTTCTGCCACTACCGAGGGTAAGGGGAGCTCCAGGCTCTGGCTGCAGCTGCCAGCAGCTGGCAGCTGTCTTGAAAAGCCAGCCCTACTTGCTGCTCCCTGGCCAACCACTTCCTTGTCCAGAAGCAGCGTGCACAGCACAGGGACAGCAAATGGCAGTGCTCTCCTCACTGCCTGTGCCTCCCAGCGTCATGGCTGCTCCAGCCCCAGCCCCTGGAAGCAACAAGAATTGCCCTGCACTCCTGCTGCTTGCTTTGCTGGCCCGCAATGCTGACTGTCAGCTGGCCCACAGTTGTCTCACCCCTCCTGGCTCCCCCCACATGCAGCGACTGCCTGCCCATCTGCCATGCGCCATCCCTGGGCCACCACAGTGCATGTGCCACCTTCACCCCAGCCACCCGGCTAGACTCCAGCAGGAATGCCAATGACAGGCTCCAGGATGCCACCACCAGGGCAGTGGGAGCACCACCTGCAGCAGCAGCAACAGCAGCAGCCACACCTCGCTAAGGCCCCAAGAGAGATACACTCCTGCCAGCAGGGGCCAGGGCACTGGGTGCAGGAGGTGCTAGCCAACCACCTCCTCCAGCACTCCCCACTGTAGCCCACCTGCACCACTGCCCATGAACCCCCCTCCCCCCAGTACCATGCTCACTGCAGACATGTCTCACAAGAGCAAGCTTTTATGCCCTTTACATCAAACAGCGTCCCCCTCCTCACTCCCTCCCCAACAAACAGAGCCCCTCCACCACCCAGCCACCCACCAACAATAGAACGCTTTCTTCTCCACGAAAACTATGTACAATGTCATTTGTGTACCATCCCATCCCAGGGTGGGAGACTGTGGGGTAGGGCTGCCTAGGGGGAAGACCCTAGGGATAGGCAGCCAGCACCCCAGCCTCTGGCCATTCTCCCGTGGGTGTGCACACCATGGCAAATTGGGCGGGCGGGGGGCTTGTCCAGAGGCAATAGTGGCCAGTGGTCCCCTGCCACAGGTGGCTCCCCATCCAGCAGGCGGTGTCCAGGTTTAGCAGAGGCATTGTGCAGTCCTGGCTCCACTGCAGGCAGCTCTGGCTCTGCACCCATGTGGAGCCAGGGCAAGTGGCTGGGTTTGCCCAGGCAGGGGGTTGGGTGGTGCCAGACCTGGGATGGGGGCCAGGCTAAGACTTCTGGCTGCTGGAAGTGGCACAGGACCTTCTCCCAGGCCCAGGTGGGGCCTACGGCTGGGCAGCAGGTGGCGCAAAGTTGACTACCAGGTCCAGAACCATGTCCAGTACCCAGCAGCCATCATCTGTGGCCTGCATTGCCCTGCCCAGGACTGTGCTCCGCTCCTACAGGGCCTCTACCCACTTGTGCTCCAGGGCCATGAGCTGCACCCGAACTCCCAGTCCTCCTGATCCCATGCATCTTTGTAGGCCACATCCTCCACCTTACACCTGTCCTGGCAGGTCAGGTCCTCTACCCACCAGGCCTGAGCATCCCCCAGCCATGACCAATGCTGTGGCCAGGAGCTGGCACATCCACAGGTCACCTGGTGGAGCTAGCATATCCACAGGGTCCTGGCAGTGGGTGGCGGCGACCCTTTGGCTGCATCCTGGCTGCCAAGTGTGGCCTCTCCCCTGCATGTAGCTGCAGGCCTTGTAGAGCCATGAGAAAGAAGCTATTTGTAAGAGTTTGCAACATTTCTGAGCTAAGATGCTCTGTACCAGGGGCCACACACTGCTTGGCCTTAGATTTGGAGTCGGGTGTGCACGGTACCCAGGGACCATAGTAAATTGGGCTGGCAGGCCGGCCTGGGCCCAGGTGGCCACTGACCAAGCCCCCCATCCCTTCTTGCTCCCCTGGACCCAGTGGGTCATTGTTTACTGGCCACAGGCAGCCTACATCCCCCACCCCATTCTCTGGGCAAGACAGGCCAGACTCCTGGTAGCACCTGCTGCTGTGGCTCCACACCCTGCTGCCCCCCCGCCCCCTCCTCTTGCAGGCCAACCACTCTGCTGCACTGCTGCCCAACCCACAGCACCTGGGCTCTGGGGATCCAAGCCTCCCAGATGACTGGGATGAGCAGCTGCTCATGCCCCTGCTCTCTCCATAGGGGGCCTCTCCAGGAAGGCTCCCCAAGGCTAGATGCTCCATGCCATGGCTGCGCCCTGAGTGTGCCCCAGCTGTGTGTCCCCTGGGTGGTGTACAAGGAGCTTTTTGTGCAGACCTAAGGGTGCCCAACCCACTGTGCCCACTGCTGCAGATGGTCATGGTGCCCCAAGCAAACGTGTGTACCTGGCATGGGACCCTGAGCTACAACGGTGCAGGGGGCAAGCCCAGGCTGCCCTGCATTCTCTACCACCACCTGGATGACTACCTATGGCTACACTACCTGTTCCTACCCCCCACTGCCAAGCAGGACATCACCTTCAGCATTAACACATTTCTCGGCATGTGAGAAGTCCATGCCTGCCTACCTGTAGGGGCACAGGCTGCTTAATTAAGTTTTGCACCATCTCCCAACTCCCTGCATGCTGTAGAGGGGTAACCCAGGACCAGGGGAGTGTGGGTGGTCTGGGTGGGGAGAGGCGGCAGGGGCCAGGGTGGGGAGGGCCCCCCCCTCAATGTGGGCCTCACAACGTGGCTGGGGCTGGCGTGACTAGTGGCTCCATGCAGTCATGGCTGTCAGTGATGGTATGCAACTCTGGGTGGTGTTCTCAGACGGTAGGGCATGCCAGCTGGGCATCTGGCTGCCACCTTCCCCCCGCCCCCCCGCAGGGTGGAGCTAGTGCTGCCAGTGGCCAGTGGTGGCAGGGCCAGCTGCATCTCATGGCAGGGGCTGGGGCTGTGGAACTGGCACGGCAGGGCCCGGGCTGG
>NW_017729032.1:48537812-48543189 GCF_001723915.1 Gavialis gangeticus
TTCTCAGACGGTAGGGCATGCCAGCTGGGCATCTGGCTGCCACCTTCCCCCCGCCCCCCCGCAGGGTGGAGCTAGTGCTGCCAGTGGCCAGTGGTGGCAGGGCCAGCTGCATCTCATGGCAGGGGCTGGGGCTGTGGAACTGGCACGGCAGGCCCTGGCTTGGGCTCCCCAAACTGCTGGTGGAGGCTGCAGCCAGGGAACTCATCAGGTTGGGCAGCTGCAAGTCTGAGGGGCCATCCTCTGGTGATGTGTTACTGTGGGTGCCAGGCTAGGGTGGCTGTGGCCTGGGTCACGGGGCATGAGGATGTTCATCAGTTGCCACATAAAGGGCATGGACTTACTGGCACTCCCCAACTGACAACTGTGGTCAGTGATGGCAACCCACTGTGCCTGCAAGGCCTTGATCTTTATGTCGCACTGCTGTACCAACTGGTTGTGCCCGCAGTTCCGCATCCAGCCTAACAGGCCCTCATAGATGTGGATGTTGGAGCACCCACCTCACTTGAACTGGTGCTACACCTTTGCTTCAGCCCACAGCACCACAAAGTCACTAGTCTCCTCTTACAATCAGTATGGGCCCTGGGTGGTGGGCACAGATGTGGGCATGGGCGTCAGCAAGGATGTTGCCATTGGAGATTCCATGCTGGCTCTCTGAGGCTCTGCACACCTGTCCCTGTGCTGCCAGGCCTGGGAAGCTGCCTGCAGTGCCCAGCACAGGGGTACAGCATGGGACTGACAGCCACGTGGCTAAGGCAATGCCCCACAACACCTGCAGGCTCAGAGCAGGCTGCTGGGGGTGGACTATGGGCACCTGGAGCTGACCCCAGCAGCCAGAAGCTGTCTGCAGCTGGGCCTGGGTGCTGGCAGGCCTGGCTGGAGCCTGCTGCAGCCTGCAGGCCTGGACAGCATGGGCCTGGCAGCCACACGGCACTAGTGGTGCCAGGGTGCAGGCAGGCTGGTAAGGCTAGCCTGCAGCCTGCCCAGAGGGACACAGGGCCTGGAGTTACCTCAGGCTGCCTGCTGGTGTGCCCCAGGGCTCAAAATGCCTGCAGGCTTTCAAAGGTCTGAGGCAGCCCAGCCCTGAGGCAGGAAAGGCTTCCAACCCAGACCCCTAGGGCTAGCTTCAGGCCATCCCCCTAGTTGCAGGTCTGATCTGGGAGCAAATTTTGTCCTGGGTCACAGCTACATGTGCATTACTGTGCAGTAACTAGTTGCATTACTGCGAATAAATTTGATACCTGCTTTTGCAAATATCAAGGGGGTTTTACTGTGCAGTAAGCATGCACACGTGTAGATGCATGTGCTTATCGTGCAGTAAACTATGCTACTGTGCTAGACATACCCAGTGAGAAGCAGATATCCCTGATGAATGGGTGGGACCCAATGTAAAGAATCTACACAGGCTAATCCACCCCCTGAGCTGGGTTAGGCTCTGTGGGAGTGCTCCATGGTTTGTATAGGAGTTGTTCTTACAACCCACCCAACACCTTAACCAGTCTGCGTGAGGGGATGGGTTTGTCCCAGGGAGCATTGATCAAAGGAGTACTGCACAAGCAAGGGTAAGAGGCAAGAACAAAAACCAGATGTCTTGCTGTGATGGCCAGTTCATTGCTCAGACCCTACTCTCATCCCAGAATCAAGGATGCAAGGAAAAATTGCACTGCAGAAAAGGGCAGAGATCACCTTGGAGTTCCACTCACAAACAGCTGCTTGCTGCTCAGATCCCTGACTTCACACTTCCAAATGATTCACTACAAGTGGGATGACTGCCACAAAGAGACACAACACTAAGGTTACCACTCCCCTGGAGCTGCACAACCATTTTGCACCTCTCACATCAACTGAGCCAGCTATATCACCAACTCCAGCATGTGAGGATGGAGGGCCACCAGCCCCTGCACCTAGAAAAAGGTGCAGAGTTATCATGGTGGGTGACTCCCTCCTTAGGGGGACAGAGGGAGCAGTCTGTCACCCTGACCCCTTAGCCCGTGAGGTCTGCTGCCTGCCTGGAGCTCATGTCCAGGATGTGACAGAGAGGTTCCCCAAACTTGTCAGGCCCTCTGACCACTGTCCAATGCTACTCATCCACGTGGGCACAAATGATATGGCATGGAGCAATCCGGGCTGGGTCATGCATGACTACGGGGCTCTGGGGCCTGGGCTCAGGGGTCTGAGGGCACAGATAGTTTTTTCATCAATCGTCCCAGTCACAGGACATGGGGTCCAGAGGGAAAGGTGCATTGGTGAGGTGAATAGAAGCCTTCGGCAATGTTGCCATCACAAGGGGTTTGGCTTCTTTGACCACAGTTCACACTTCAGAGATCAGACTGTTGGGAAGGGATGGCCTCCGCTTCATCTGGAAGGGAAAGAAGCTCTTCTCAGCTAGAATGGTTGACCTTCTTGACAGGGCTTTAAACTAAGACCACTGGGGATGGGTGGTCTATTAACAGTTCTAGCCCAGGTCATGTCAGTCACATCACTAATAATTTGGGCAGCCCAAGGGAACCTGCTCTGATGACAGCCCAAGGAAAAGTCCCACCTCACCCCATAGGGAAGCATGGGGCTTCTCATGGCAGACTTAACTGCCTATACACAAAAGTCAGGAGCTTGGGAAACAAGCAAGAGGAACTGGCTCTTCTCTTATGTGAAAATGACTATGACCCTGTAGGGATAACAGAGACCTGGTGGGACTCTACCTATGACTGGTCTGCTGTTTTGGAGGGTTATACCTTGTACAGGAAAGACCGTCTTGGCAAGAGGCATGGGGGTGTTGCTCTCTACATCAAGGATCAGTTCACTTCCCTGCAAATTGAGTTTTCTAACCATGAAGGGCGTCTTGAGACCCTCTGGGTCAAAATACGGGGAGAACATGGGGAGGGTGACATACCTGTAGGAGTCTACTACAGATCTCCCCACCAAGAAGAAGAACTTGATTGGGAATTCAATAGGGAACTGTGCGAGGCCATGTGCTTCCGATACATGATCGTCATGAGGGACTTCAACTTCCCTGACATATCTTGGGATGAGCACATGGCCAAATCTGACAGGTCGTGCAGCTTTCTTGCTTGCATTGATGACCTCTATCTAACACAGGAAGTCCATGGGCTAACTAAAGGAGAGGCATTGCTTGATCTGGTCCTGGCCAAAAGGGAGGACCTGGTGAGCGATGTGAGGATCAAGGGGAAGCTTGGTGACAGTGACCATGATTTGGTCACCTTCTCAGCTCACTGAAGAGCAGGCAAATCACTCAGTAAAACAGAAATCCTTAAGTTTGGGAAGGCTGAATTTCACAAACTCAAGAGATTCAGTAAGTCAAGCAATTAGAAGCCATACCCCCCTAGATAAGAGTGTACATGAGGAATGGTCCTCTCTCAAGAACATAATCCTTGAAGCACAGGGGAAATCCATTCCATCTCACAAGTAATGTAATCAACGGGCAAGAAAGCCCCCTTGGCTGAACAAGGAACTGTTGGACCTCATTAAACTCAAAAGAGAAGCCAACTCCAGTTGGAAAACGGGAAGCGTCACCAAAGAGGACTACTCGGGACTCACCTGCACCTGTAGGGAGTGGTCCAGAAAAGCCAAGGCACAAACTGAACTCAGGCTAGCTTCTGCAGACTAAGGACAATATAAAATCCTTCTTCAGATATGTAGGAAGTTGAAAAACGAACAAAGATAGCATCGGGCCTCTGCAGAATCAAACCGGGCAGCTGACATCTGATGCCCAAGAAAGGGCCAATCTCCTAAATGACTTTCACATCATTTTTTCACCCTCCCAAGAGGATCACACTGTCAGAAAGGACACGAACCAGCCTGGGAGTAGGTGGCAGGCCCAAAATTGATATGGATCAGATGAAGGAACACCTTGAGAAACTGGATATTCGCAAGTCCGCAGGCCCAGACGGAATGCACCTGAGAGTCTTGAAGGAGCTGGCAGACATCATTGCATCCCCCTTGGCAAAGATATTTGAAAATTTGTGGTGCTCAGGTGGGGTCCAGGAAGACTGGAAAAGAGCCAACGTGGTCCCTATCTTCAAGAAAAGGAGGAGAGATGACCCAGGGAATTATAGACCAATCAGTCTGATGTCCATCCCTGGAAAAATCCTGAAGAAAATTGTCAAGGCATCCATCAACACCAAACTAACGGAAGGCAAGTTTCTGAAGGCCAGCCAATCTCACAGCTTTGTGACTGGCAGGTCTTGTCTGACAACCTTATCTCCTTCTATGACCAGGTGACATGAGCCTGGACAAGGGAGATGACTTGGATGTCATATATCTGGATTTCAAGAAAGCCTTTGACCTAGTTCCCCACGATGTCCTCATGGCTAAGCTCGGGAACTGTGGCCTTGATCATCTTATGGTCTGATGGCTAGGTAACTGGCTATGGGGTCAGACTCAAAGAGTACTAGTTGACAGGAGCAAATCAACGTGGCACAGGGTGACCAGTGAAGTCCCTCAGGGCTCAGTACTTGGGCCAGTACTCTTTAACATCTTCATTAACGATATGGAGTCAGATGCGAACTGGCAAAGTTTGCGGATGACACCAAATTATGGGAGAGGGCAGTCACACCGCAGGACAGGCTGGAACTATAGGCTGACTTGGACACGCTCTCAAGGTGGGCTGACCAAAACTGGATGGCCTTCAATGTTGAGAAGTGTAAAGGGCTGCACCTTGGTAGGAAGAACCTTCAACGCACTTATAGACTTGACAGTGCTATGCTCACTAGCACCATGACCAAGAGAGACTTGGGGGTCCTGATTGACCACAAGATGAATATGAGTCACCAATGCGATACTGTGGCCAGCAAAGCAAACCAAACTCTGGCATGCATATACTGATGCATCTCAAGTAAAACCAGGGATGTCATCCTCCCGCTTTACTCGGCCTTGGTGAAGCCACAGTTGAAGTACTGCATCCAGTTTTGGACCCCTCACTTCAGGAGGGATGTGGAAAAACTTGAGAGTCCAGAGAGCCACTCATATGATCCAAGACCTGGAGGGCAGGCTGCACGAGGAGAGGTTGAGTGACTTGGGACTCTTCAGTCTGAGCCAGAAGGCTCAGGGAGGACTTGGTAGCAGCCTACAATTATATAAAAAGGGGTACATCAGGACCCGGGAGAACAGCTGTTCACCAGAGCTCCCTGAGAGATAACAAGGTCTAATGGCCATAAACTCCAGGAAGGCCGATTTAGACTAGACATAAGAAAAAAAAGTTCTTTATGGTGCGTGTGTCCAGTGTCTGGAACAGCCTCCCCCCAGAGGTGGTGCAAGCACCTACTCTGGACTCTTTCAAAAAACATCCGGATATTTTTCTTGCTAGGATCACTTGATCCTAGCTGACTTCCTGCCTATGGTTGGGGGCGGGGGGGGGGGGGGG
>NW_017729032.1:48543323-48544831 GCF_001723915.1 Gavialis gangeticus
GGGGGGGGGGGGGGGGGGGGCGCGCGCTAGACTTGGTGTTCTCACGAGGTCCCTCCCAGCCCCTAATGTCTATAAGACTATCTGTGGCAAATTTGGGTCTCAAATGAGAAACATTTGAGACATGTGTTCAGTGAAGATTCATTGAAATCCTCCCAGGTGACAGCCCAGGGTTTCCTGAGGCTGTCTGTCTCCTCTCTACAGGGAGAGGATCTAAATTTTCTTGACAACACCAGATGGGCAGTACGCACTGGAAACTAGGAGAGCGGGAGGGAGGATAAAATATACCTGAGGCTACAGGGGTTGCTAATTACAACCTGGGCTGTACAGCTAAATGGCACAGCAAGACTATTGTTACTGTCCAGTACCCCAAATAACATTTTTAAAGCAGTTTAAAGCCTGCATTGGACTTTCTTTCCCAATTCTCTAGAGAAAACCTGGCCTCCTAGGCCCAACCTTGTGAGCTTGAGCTCTGCAGCAACTAGTAATAACAGTGTGTTTTCAGGCAGCTCTCCAGGGACCCCATTGGTTACAGTACTGGCTTTGGATTCAGAAGCTGTGAGTTCCACTGTGAGCTTTTCTATAGGTGTCCTGTGTACCGTGGGGCAAGTCCCTGGGTCTCTGTGCATCTCAGTTTCCCACCATCAGACAGGGATGCTAGTGCTTCCTTGGGCTGCTTGTCTACTAGTCCTTGGCCTCATCTACAGTGATCTGGTTCTGTCAGCAGAAGACATGGCAACAGTCTGCAGCCACCACCATGAAGCCACAAGAGCTCACAAACATCCATGCATTTCTGCCACCTCTGAACGCTCCCCCTTCAGTAGCTGTGCTGCCAAGGCATGAAGTGCACTCTAGGAAGGCACCAGCTCCTGAAGGGACCACCACAGCCAGCAGAAGGCAGGGCTGACCAGAAACCTTCTGCCAGCTGCCAGACAACAGTGGAAACAGTGCCAGCTGCTCAGCAGAGGTGTTATAACTCCATCAATAAAGGAATGTTCATCATAGATGTCCTCTAAGTTTGCCAACAGAGCGTTGTGGTGTAGTATAGGCCTAGATGGAGAGCAGAGCCTGTTTCAGAGCATGTGGTTTTATGATGTACTTAAAACGGGGCATCCAGATGCAACTGTAATACAAATACTTGTACTACTTTGCAGTCAGGGGCCACATTGCCTAAATCAATTCTCATTTGCTGGACTGTCATATGCCAATGACAGTTTAGTTTTCTGGTTTTTAGCTTTCAGTGTGGAGATATTGCTTGCATTTGGTGCCACGCAAGAGAAGGGACATGTAATGGTTATCATTTGATGGCCAAGCTCATGGTGTCATACACTCAATTGGGTGGCATTTATTTGCCTGTTATGTGGTAGCTTCCAAATGATGTATGCAAACAGTTCTATAGTTTAGGGAAATGTCTTGGCATCAGTATGTAGAACCGTACTCATCTAGGTGGCGGGGGGCAGAAAATTGAAAGAAAGGAAAGTGGGGGACAGATGGAGTCCCTGCCATCTGTT
>NW_017729032.1:48549831-48570026 GCF_001723915.1 Gavialis gangeticus
ATCATACACTCAATTGGGTGGCATTTATTTGCCTGTTATGTGGTAGCTTCCAAATGATGTATGCAAACAGTTCTATAGTTTAGGGAAATGTCTTGGCATCAGTATGTAGAACCGTACTCATCTAGGTGGCGGGGGGCAGAAAATTGAAAGAAAGGAAAGTGGGGGACAGATGGAGTCCCTGCCATCTGTTTGGTACAGCCACAGCTTCAAGTACTTCTCTAATCCCCTACAGATCAAACAACTTTTTGATGGCACTCAAAAATGACCTCCTGAATAATACCAACCCATCTCCCATCTGCCCATTCTCCCACTCCCAGTAGTGTTTAGCACATTGACACACAGAATGACTTATCTCCCAGACAGATAAATTGTGATTGGGGAAGGGGAATGAGTCTTGCATGGGAAAGAAAGAGAATGGGGTGGGAGTCCTTGGATAGAGGGAAGAATAGGGATCACACAGGTCCTCTGCCATGAGGAGGAACGGAGAATGGATAAATCCACATGGAGTTGCTGGCTTGGGGAGGCTGAGTTGGGGGGATTCAGGTATGGGAGGAGGGAAGAATGAGGCAAATAGCACCCTTGGTGTAGGGAGTTGCAGGGAATCCTTGAAAAAGAGGGGATGGGAGAGCAGCACGCAGGGGTCAAATAAAGGGAATGCAGGAACACCAGGAGCCCCTGGAATATACAGAGAGCTCAACCTATGGAAGTGATGAAGCATGTAACCCGCTGCTGTATGGCGCTGCAAGTAACTATTAGAAGGAAAAATACCTGAAGGGGAAGCACTTAGAAAGAGCATCTAGCTGCTTTCCTGGAATCCCCTGGCTTTGTTGCAAGATTCCTTTGAAACTTCCCAAACTTGGAGGAGCTCACACTGATCTGTGGCACAGCTCTGGCACATCTTCCAGTTCAAACCTATCAATACACCGCCGGATGTTTTCCTTTGGGCCTCAGAATCCACAAAGGGGGAAGATCTGAGTTGATCATCTTTTACTGTCCACTCTTGGCTTTGTGCCCCCTGCTGAGAGTGCATTTTCCACCAGAGGGTCATTAACGGACAAGCTACTCACCTGAATTTTACTATACCAAATGTGCCAAATTCAGCTCCAGGCAGAGGCTAAATACTCATCTTGATGAGTCTACCTTTTGACAAAACATCTCTGCCCCTTGAGGAGGAAACAGAAGCACCTGGCTGAATGCAGCATCCAAAAGGCTTCCTCCTCTGTCTTTTCAGTGACTAGTAGCTCCCTGAATTAGAACAATAAAGCAAGCTTCTTCACTAGATACTAGGCACTAGAGTCTTTTAAAATCTGTGTTTTTCCTGAACAGTTTCTGAAGTGTATTGGTGAATGTAGCAGAGTTAGGAGAAATACAATCTACCAGAGTAGAGAGACCCACTCTGACCTGTCACTTTCTCATCAAATCACAATATGCCGATGGAAAGATGATGCATAGCATAGAAAACATCCCTTTTACCCCATGCCATACTTAAATGATGTCCCTCTCATGTTCTTTACTCTCATTAATCAGAGAAAACAGAAATGTAGCTGCTTGTTAATCTTTTTTCAGGAGAAGCAAAGCTGTTGTAGCATAACAAAAGATCCACTGCAGACACGTCTTCGCAGAAGGAAATGCCAGCATTACCAGGTATGTCACTGCAAAAGCCTCTCAAGCTAAAAATACAACAGCAACTAGAATGTACAGAAGTAAGCTTCCTGCCCATTGGATGACAGTAGTGTCTGCGCTTCTCCAAGTTACTCTCTGTTTCAGAGACACCTGCTTGTGCTCTGTCCCTCCTGAATCGCAGACCTAGCAGCACAGCTCCCCCAGCTGTCAGCTAGGATCTCCTGTAAGACCTCAGTTGCTCTGAGCCCATGACCCCAGATCAAGCTAAAGCCAACATATGGTATTCAGGTGTACTTTTCTCTGGCATGTGCTGCTGGCAATTTAACGGTGGGCTCTCACAGAGTGTCCTCCCAGCCTTTTATAAGCCCTGAAGAATTAAAGGTTTGCCTGTAGAAGTGTGATGAAGGACTAAGCCTATTCAGTCATTGCCCCCATCCCCTTTAAATAAAACCTCAGTTGTGTTCATGTTCCTGGTTGAACAGGGCTCTGCATGACATCCCAGTTATGACTCTACTTGACCATTGCCTTAGTAATTCACACACACACACACACACCAGTGTTGCCATATCTGGCTTCCCCTCTTGCAGACCCGGAGGCCCTACAGGACTTCAGGAGAACTCCAGCTGCAACAATGATAGGCACTGCACAGGGCTGGGAAAAAAAAATAGTGTACTTGCCAGCTTTATTGGTTCCTAGAGCACGCAAGCCCAAAGGGGCAGAACCTGGCTGGGCGCTGTGCTCACATCCAGCCACCATCATCCCAAAGCAGTAGCCACTCAAAGGCACAGACAGCAGCCAGTGGGAGCAAAGCGATGTGAAATGGAAACTAGAGAACTACCAAAATAGTCTGAAACACAGATGCAACCATGCGCAAATCATCATAATCCAGCTTACTCCAAAGAGAAACAACTGCTAGTTCCAACAGGATCAAACAACCGCAGCGATGCATCAGTTACGCAGGTGTAAGGAATTGCCCCGGATGGATGCAGATCCTCTTATATCAATATCACCTGCCTGTGCAGACAAGCCCCTGGCTATTTGTACAGCTCTTGCATTAGCAGAGTATCAGAGCACCCCACAATTCTCAGTGTGTATCTGTCTTCACAACACCCCAGTTATTCCCATTTTCCAGATGTGGAACTGATGCCCAGAGGGCCAGATCCTATCCTACCTAGCAGGTGCATAGTGGATTTTTTCCCACCTTGCAGGACCTTTGCAAAACAGTCAGTGCAAGAGATGGGTGGGCCTTTCCTCTCCATATAGCATAACCAAAGGTGGGTGACTTGGCAGAAACCCTGGGCAGTCGGTTGGAATGGAGGCAGGGGACTTCAAGCTTCAGCCATGGAAAGCAGAGTGGGGTCAGGAGCATGAACAGCTGGTGCCTCTTGAGACTGGGGGGCACCATGGCAGTGAGCAGGGACTGCTTGCAGCTGCCGGCATCAGTGTTGATGGCAGAGGGGGGTGGCGAGCGACTAGCATGGACCACCTGCAGATGTTGCCGGCCGTGTCGGTGGCAAGGGCGGGCAGGTGCAAGTGGAGACCACCCACAGAAGCCAATGGCAGCCAATCCCAGGGGGGAATATGCCCCATCATACACATCACCTATGGTAAGGAGTTCTATCAGTCTGCAGCCCCGCTCTCTATGGGAGATACGAACATAGGCACCAACTCACCTACACAGTCATGCTTTCAGATATTAAAAAACAAAATAAACAAAAAAAATGCTTTACCAGAATAAGTAGCATGTTACTTCAACCAGGCTCTGCAGTGGCTGTAAAGATCAGGTGCTTCAGTGGCACTTTTAGCTGAAGCTGATTCAATCAGCTTTTAGATAAAAGCACCAAAAAAGCCCCACTAAAGTGCCGGGGGGGGGGGTTTGTTTTTGTTTTTGTTTTACAGATGCTGCAGAACTGGGTTGAAATAACACGCTTCTTCTGGGTATGCATGGGGCTTGACACCTTTTACGTCTGCAAGCAACCAGCAAAAAACAAAGTTGGTGCCTATGGACACTAATGCTGCAAGGCAAACTATCAGATGTCATTGTCAAGAGCCAGGTTAACCCTTCCCTGGCCCTGCATCCACTGCCAAATTAAGCATGTTGGATCCTCACTCACCGTATAAAACTGCAGTAGTTGTGGGGCTGAGGAGGGTTAGCCCTGTTGTTGGCTATAGCAACATCCTGCTCCACAACACTGGAACCTCAAGCCCCACTGCCTCCATTCCAGAGTCCCAGTGTAAAAACTGTACCAGGTATAAGTCTGCCTTCCCGCATGCAAGCCCTACCAGTTACTCCTCTGGATTTAGTCTTAAGGCTAAAATGATGACATGTTACAGAAGTAGACACTTTACCATTTTTCCAGGGATTTGAGCAGGATACAACCACACTGAGGTGTCTACAAAGTGGAAGAGGATCTGGCTCAGAGAGATGAAAGAGTCTTGAAAGATCAGGGTCTGTGTAACTTCTGGAGATCACACTGGAAACCTGTGCTGGAACAGGCACTCAAATTCAGGTTTCTCCTGCCCTACGGTAGGGCCCAAGCCACTGGACCACCCTTCCTCTTTCTTGGACTGCAAGACCATCTTATAAAGAAGTGGCTCCCAAGCTTTTTAGGCTCAAGACACCCCTCATTAGACTTAAGATACCCCTCCATAACTTGTGATTTGAGGCTCTTTATGACAGTACCTTTAACAGTGTTTCAAATGATTTAATTACTTTAATAGAATTTAATAGACTCATCCCATGTTTCTTCTAAGGGAAGGTGGCAGTACCTCTTGGCAAGCAATCTAACAATACGTACATTTGCTCTGGAGGCTTGTAGTTTGTTCCAGCAAACACCAAGTCAAGGGCAGCATGGTGTTCAGCATGTCACTGTGTGGTGGACATTTTTAGCTGCTTCCTGAAATATTTTTGTTCAAAAGGCACAACAACAGACAAGGGCTTTTCATCACTATGTGTGTGAGCCTGGAGGAGAAGGCACATTCTGCAGAGCCGATCTGGCAGCATTCAGAGACGGGGTGACTCCACCAGGCAGAGATGCTACCACGAACTTCTGTGCAGTTTGCTAGCACAGTTTTAACAAAGTTCTCCCAAGCACAGCTGTGCAGCACAGCAGCAGATTCACCTCTTCCCATGGTTCACCTCAGACTGCTGCTCCACATCACCCAGCTTCTCACGCTAATCTCAGTTTTTCACTTTGTCCAACAACGTGTCACCATGGCTTAAATGAAGTGATGGCACTACAGTTTTAGAACAGTCTCTAGAGGGGAAGAAGCAGTTCTACTCAGCATTTGATTTTGACTAATTTTATTCAGGCTAATATCACCTTGTGCAATTAATGCTGTTTTGATGCATTGTTCTGCTTTCATCCTGGCTTCCATTTCCCACTTTTAATAACACTGTCCAGTAGGGCTGTGCAAAACAGTACTGCTTTGTTTCAACTTGCATTTCACCATTTAATTTAATTTGGAACAGTGTTTCATTTTGAGTTTCATTTCATTTTGAAACCCCTGTTCCATTTTGTTTTGTCAAAACTGTTTCACTGTCTCAATGCTGTTTTGATGTTTCGCCCTTGGCTGTAATGGGGAAGCTCAAAACTGCCTATAACTTTGTCATTTCTTGCCTGATTAAGATGAAGCTTGCAGGCATCGTAGCCCCTGCTGAGACCACAAAGCCTGCCAAGGTTCAAGGAAATAGGTGCAGGGGGTTCAGAGAAACTGCATTCCAAAGTCTTGAAAGCAAAACTCATGTTACGTGTGTGTGTTAAGGCACATCAAGATGAAAACTGCAGGCATGGTAGCCCCTGCTGAGGCCACGAAACCTGCCAGCTTCCAAGGGGATGGGTAAAGGGGTTTTTGGGAAACTGCATCTCAGGCTGCTGACAAGCAAAACTCATGACATGTGACTGTGTGTTACGGTGTGCCCTCACTGGTGCTGGGGCCTCTACACAACGTGATAGTGTGCCCCAGTGAGGTCTCCTCCTCCCCTACAGCTTCAGTCTGGTCCAGCACTTTAAATGACAACAGGTAATAATTTAGTAAGCAGCACAGTAGCATTAGCAGCACCTCAGGCAGCCAAACACTCACAGTCAATATCACAGCAGTCCTTCCCCTCTCCTCCACCTCCCTCTCTTTACTTTCTGTTTCCCTGCAGGCAAACCCAGATTCAGCTTCGAAATGTTTCGAAACATTTCAACTGCCCATGTTTCTTTTCAAGGCTGTTTTGAAGCCCTTCGTTTTGTTTCAATTTCACTGATTCGAGCTCAAAACTAGTTGAAACAGCATCAAAACGAAACAGCCGTTGAAATTTCGCCCAGCCCTACTGTCCAGCTCCCCAATTTTAAACAAAGGCCTGACTTTTGCCATTGGCTGTGGCAGAAGGAGCTCATGGGATCCTTGGCTGTATAAACAACAAAGTGGAGAATAGACAGTGACGTTACCTCTGTCTATAGTGTTAGTGACAGATGCTGGAGTGGTGTGCACAGGTCTTTTAAAAGAAAATTGAAGAAGATGCAGGCGAAAAGCGCAAACATGACTCAAGTAGAACCATGCCTTACAGAGAAAGACTTAGTGCTCCATCTGCTTAGCTTATCAGGAACAAAATAGAAAGAGGTCTTGATTATGTGTAAAAATGTCTTTGTGGAGAGAAAACACAGAGGACACCAGTCTTTTTAATGGAACTGAAAAAAACATAACAAGGCCCGACGGTAGGGCATAGTCATGAAGTTAAACCAAGTTTTTGACAGCGAGATGGTTTAAGCATTGGAACAAACTACTGAGGGAAGTTATTCTCCACTTCTCTGTGCTTTCAAATCATGGTGGGATGGGGGTTTTGAAAAAAATGCTTTAGTCAAATGTAAGTTACTGAGTGTGGGGTGGGGTAGCTGGGCAAAATAGGATGGGCTGAGATGCATTGAAGTGCAGACCAGATGATCTACTGGTCCCTTCTGGCCTTGCACTCCAGGGCTAGAGACAGACATTCAAAAAAGCTTTAGCCTGAATTGATTCAACCTTTGCAGGTTAGTCTAACCCGACTAGGCTGAACCGGTTTCCAACCATACAGATGATCCCTCTGGAATGAGGAAATTCAAGTACATGCCTGCAGTGGCTCAGGCTAGAAGCCAGGGGGCACTAGAGAAGCTCTCCCTTCCCTTGCAGAGGTGAGCTGAGGGGGGCGTGGCCAGGCTCCAGCAGGGGTCTGTTTAGGGAGGGGTGTAAACCCCCAGGCTGCCTGCAGTCCCAGGCTTTTCCCCACTCACTGCTCAAGGGGTCAGAGTGTTGCCAGTCCCCAGCCAGTACCGAGGTAAAGGTGGGGTGTGCAGCGCATGCATCTGTTGATGATACACAGTTTTTCACTGTCCCTCCCTGCTTCTGTATACAGCCTGCAGCAAGCCAACAGGCAAGCAAGCTGGGGTTGGGGGCGCTGATAACTGTTTATCACTCTTATCTCAGTGTTTATCACCCCATTTAGACTGTTGATTCTACCTGTTGATTCAGCACAGACACAGCATGTGGTCTGTTAGCTAATACACAGACACCTCAACACCAAGGCAGAGGGGAGGGGGGAATTCCTGCTTAGCAGGGAGTGGTGAGGGGGGGGAGGGGGCAAACAGCTCTTAAACAGGGTTTCCAAGGAAGGACATTAAGCTACCCTTTAATTAGCTCCAAAAAGCCTGTCTGCTTCTGTCATCTCCCACACCATGGACTATAGCCACCATGCTAGCTAATGCTGAGGTGTCTGTGACAGAAGGGGGAAGGCCTGCTTAACACAGAGTGGGGAGGGGAGGGGACTGGGGGAACAGAAGCTGGGCAGACGCCTGAGAAACTGTGGAGCTGTAGCCAGGGAGCAAAGGGGAGGGGCCAGCCCTACGGTGGAGCAGAGAGCCCTCTCCAGCCCAGAGAGCATGCTGGGGGTGTCTGGGACAGACATTGCATAAACCGGTTTGAGCCAAATCAGTTAAGTCTGATACTACATTCAACCAGGTTTATCTCAAACTGGTTTCAGCCATTTTCAAAACGGTTTATGTGCACTGAATTTCTGTTCTGTTCCAGGTTTAAACCAGTTTCTGATCACTTAAACCAGTTTATGTGTAATGTCTGTCCCTAGCCCAGGGGCTCAGGCTGGTATTTCTGAGGTCAGATTCTGCTGTCCACTCCTGTGATGTTAGTAGGGAGGAATCCCATTAATTTTGCTGTCTTCAACTGAGAAGCTCCATTCAATTTTAATGGAACTCCAAGGAATCTACTCCTGATTTATATCAGTGAAACTGAGCTCAGACTCATCCCAGACTCCTCTTAAAAGATTCATACAAGGATCATGCATCTGACAGACAGTGAGCAGATGGTAGCACAGAACTGTGCTGCTGCTGGGGGAGGGAAAGGTATATCCTGCATGGAACAACCAGCTCTATTCCTTGCCCCCACATCAGTCCTGCTAGCTAGTGCAGGAGAGGTAGCAATGGTTGTGACCTCTTCCTTCTCCTCTTTGTGGATTCATTTTTGCCCTAAGCTCTGCCATGGGAGAGCAATCACTCATGATGTCTGATCCCTATTCCAGGCAGGTGTGTAAATGCAAGAGAGGTTTCTTCCCCTTGTACATGCATATGGACTTATCTGAGCCACGGCAGCCTGGAGGCCCTGAGTGCTCCCAGCTTTCAATCATCTTAGCAGCTGTCTTGAGAATGCTTTAAGACTGCTGAGTACTTAAGGTTATCCTTAAGGAAGTTTTAAGAGATTAAGGGTAGCTCAATTATTTAAGGTTAGTGAAATGTGTTAAAGCGGTTCCTCTCCATTACGGTGCCTCATCTGCTTCAGGACATATTTTACAAATAGTTGTGTTCCAGAGGAAGCGACCAGCTCCAAAAGCCAAACCACCTTTAAAATGCTTCAGGATTTCAAGTCCGCTCTTGCTACTTCTTTAAGCAGTGCAAGGCAGGCAGTCTCACTGGATGTTTTCTTTGCTGCCTCCAGCAAGCTCTTGACAGAACTGCCCTCACCCACCAAGTTCAGAAATGAGATGATGAACCTGTCCTGTGGTCACCCCTCAATGCCCCTGTTGAGCACACCAGACAAAGCCTTTGAGTGCAGCAGCAAGGATGCTTCACTATCTTACTTCCAAACCTGAAGCGCATGAAGCAGCAGGAAGTGGGTGAGAAAGTACTTCCCCATCAGCTCTCTCGAGAGCACCACAGAAGCAGTATAGATGGGTTTCAGGAACTGCAGTGCTCAAAAAGCTGACATAGCTTGCAAGCAGGGTTGTCAACTGTTTATAAATGTGTTTACTTTATTACTGCCACCCAGGGTCTGGCAGAAGGGTTATATTTATATTATGTAAAATATATGTCAGTAAAAACATATATAAATTAAAATGTAAACATTTGCAAACCTCTCCCCAAAAACCACACACATGCACATGCATGCACACACACAAACACACACAGAGTAAAAAAAAATTGCTTTTCAGTAAAAAAGATTCTTGGGTTGACAAGAAAAAAAAAAAAAAACAACTCCAGATCAAAGCATTTATAAGCTTCACCTGTGTAGTCTGTGAAAATCCTGAGCTCACAAGATCTACAAGTTGAAGAGCTGCATAGTCTTTTCTGTACAGCAAATTTAAATAAAAGAAAAAAAGCTTTTGCAACATTAGGGTTGAAAGACAAATTCCAAGTAATTTCAGGGGAGACATGATTACCTAGTGTTTGTTTCATAATAAGAGATATTGTTTTTCAAGATACAAATGAATTCCTTTCGTGGGACATTATGTGCACAGTATACAGGTGGTGTAATTTTGTGGTACACTGCAATGATGGGATGAGAATTCTGCTGGGAGCAGAAGAGCTGCAGAAAATGCTTCTGGAAGATGAGCTGGGAACCCACTGATGTTTCTCTTTGGGAGCAAACAACAATTGCCAAGTGCCAAACAAATCAGTGAACTAAATCCACACTTCACACAGGCCCAACGTAATGCCTTTCAGTATGTTCAGGCTACATGGGCTCACAAAGAATTAGGCTGTCTGAAGGACTTGGCTGGCTGTCAGATGTGCTCTCATTATTAGGCTAGATGACTTCCTTTGACCAAGGTCATGTGCAATATAAGCTTCTTACATCAAATCAGCTTGCACCTCTCCTAAATAATATCTGGAACAATTTGGCCAGGATGTGAGAATGCTTGCCATTACTGTGTTGCCAGTTGATGCTATTATACTGAATACTGTTTCTGATTGCCTAAGTCTCTGTTATAATATCCTATATTTTTTATGACTCCTTCCTTCCTTCCACAACCCCAGTCTACACTGGCTCGGTGATCTAGTTGTTTTATCCTTTATACAGCACCTTTCCATGTTGCATGTAGTGTGGAGTGGTAGCATAACTAGGGGTGGGCAACAGGGGTACCAGCCCTGGGCACCCACTTAGAAGGGATGTAAAAATGGCATCCACCACCACTGCTAGCCCAGCCATTGCAGCCACTGCTGTCAACCTGGCCCCAGCTGCCAGTGTGCTGCACCTAGTTGTTATGCTTGTGGCATGGGGATTGGCCTCACAGTGTAATACCGCTAATGTTTGGGGGCATTTGGAGAGATGAATTGGGGAAAAGAGAACCTGCTTCAAACTATGTGGAATTATTCCTACTCCAGCCACATTCCCTGTAGTCAGGGACCACCACCCTATGGTAACTGCTGTATCTTTAACATCTTTGTAGGATGTGTGTGGGTTCAAAGGAGAGGAGTTAACTGAGAGAGCTGGCATCATCTCCCACAGGGACATCCCCAGGGATTTGCTGCAGGACACTGCAGAGGGCAGTCCTCCCTTGGCACTGCCCTGCCACTCTCCTGCAGTCCCAGCTCTCTTTCCTCACAGATGCCCTAGCTAAGCAAAATATTTAAACACTGGCTTAACTTGACTATCCTAGTGACTTCAGTGGGAACTGAGCATATGCTTGAAGTGCTTTGTAAGGTCAGGGACAGTGAAAGAGCAGAGAGGTTTCCACTCTGACAGGACTGTAGAAGAACTGTACCTTGGAGGTACTGATCTCCCCAACTTTTCCATGGCCTTAGCCCATTTCCATTAGATTTGCATCACCTCCACAAATGGAGCGTGCACGAGAGAAAAGTGTGTGTTTTTATAACCCAGCAGGTAAATTATAGATTTTGCTTCTGAATTACAAGATAAACTTGATTTATAAGAACAAGCACTGCCAGACTGCAGCCAGCCTCAACACAGTCCTGAATACCACATGCAAACTTAGGCAGAAAGAGGCAGAGACAGTCTTTCAAAGAAGGAGAGCACAGAAAAGGATGTTTCCTCAGTGGCTATTAGTGTTTTTCCCCATGTTATCCAAGGACACAGACAGATCTATTCTGTGCACATAAGAATTACCTGGCAACTTACTGACAAGAGTGACAGAAGGAGGAAGCACCAAACTGTCCACACAACAGATTGCTGCAGTCAGAGATGCAAATCAAATACTAGGAGGTATAATCTGCAGGAACAGAGATGACTCACAAAGTTCATTGCAGCATTGTGTGTAGGAATCAGTAAATGATTGAGTCCGATTTCAGCTTTCCCTTGTGTCTGTCCGTCTCTCAGCTCTATGGCCATGGAGCTCAGAAAGTCATTTGTTTTACAAGCCGGACCAGGCTTACCATACAAACCGGACTCCATTCTGCATTTACCCAGCCGTCTTCTCCACTGTATGCTTCACTCCCCTGTCCTGGCTTAGGCAGCTTCCCAACCTTAAACAGCAACTCTCCAGCAATGGACTACCCAACCCCTGTTCTTACCAAGGCACCAGACTTTGCTCTGACCCAGCAGCAGCTGTGCTCCTCATCACCACAGACCACCTCATCACTGGATCAAACAACATGTATTATTTGAGGTTCATTTGCCTGCTCCTCCACCAACATCATATGCAACCTCACCTGCTTACAGTGATGTACAGTGCTCCTCTGGGATGGATGGTGTGATTCTTATGTGTAAGAATGAACGAACGCTTATTTGACATCTATTCCGGAAAAGACACACAAGCCTGTGGCAGAACACCTTAACCTCCCTGGACTTTTCATTGTTGACCTCAGGGTAGATTTTTTCTTAGATAATACAACTTTAAAAAACACCTTGAATGTGAAACTGCAGAACAAGAAATCATCCACAGGCTGTCTTGTGTTAAGTATGATCTAACAGAGACTGAAGAATCTTATCCCATTTGCCTGAACTAGTTTTTATAAGCTCTCTGTCCCCAATGGGTTAACCACTTTGTTTTCTCTCCTATCTGCCTTGCCTTTCCCAGCAGTGCCCTCTCCTTTTTCATCCCCCTTCCCTTTGCTTTCTGTGTAGAAGCTTTGCTTCCTGCAGTCCCTTCACAGCCTCTTATGAAAACTCACGCATCTCTGATGTGGTTAGTCCAGATGGTACAAATATACCCTGCCTCAATTACCTAGAGCTAGTAAGAGCCTCTTGCAGGAAAGAAGGGATAAAGCATTTGACATGAATTATGGCACCTTCACTCTCTCCCTGCTTCTTGCAAGGCCCTGAGTAACTATGGCTGGCCTTCTGTGGGGCATCTTCTCAGCCAGGCTTTCAAAGTTGGTGAGGGTGGGAAGGCCAGCACCCCCCTGCATTTCAATATCTCCGTCACTTGCCACTGAGCTGAAATCTTTACTTTTTTGGTTGGAAAAATCAAAGTTTGTCTGAACTTCATTAGATTTCTCCACATGGTCACCAGCTAATTTGCTCATGTTAGGGTGCCTGTAGACATGCTGTGAGGCTGCTCCAATGCATTATAATTACAGCATATCGGACAGAGCAGACTCGATTAATCAAGTCTGCTGGAGCATTGTAATTACCGTGCTCCAGCCAGCCTTTGTGTCTCGTCTTATGTATCGGCATCCCCCTGCTTCATCAAACAAGCTTTAGTTCAAGCTCCCCCACAGCTATTTTGAAGCATGGGGACGCTAATACATGAGACACTGCAGTGCTTTAATTAGAGCGGCTCTTAGATCCTACGTAATTAAAGCACCTCCCTTTTACACAAGGAGCATATGTAAAAGTGCCCTTAGAACCAGACGCACCCACTTCCAAATTACCTCAAAAACACCACAGCAAGACACTGAATGCCCTCTCACCAGGGCATTTACTGGGGTATCGTGTAGAAACTGGAGAGGCATACACAACTGGAGCATGGTAGCTGGGTGGGCCCTAGTAAGAAATCCCAGGGTAAAACCTAAGTGAAGGCCAGAGGAGCCTGTTGGGATGAGACAGTCTTGGACAGGTCTGGCTCTGTTGAATTACATTTCCTTGCTGCAACATTGCTGTTACACACTGACCAATGAAGGGTTAAGTTTCGTGAGGAGACCAGTTAGCACAGCACTAGACACCCTGACCCCAGCTTGGCCTGAGCAGGCTGCCTGTTGAATCAACTCGCCCAACTGGCTGTAGCCCTTGGCTTAAGAGCAGCACAAGCAGCTGCACTTAGCACAGTACCTCACTCTTGAAGTAGTTTCCTGACTCTGCTCACCTCCAGGACTGGTTCCTCACCCAGCCCTACCTTGGGTTCACCTCTTCCCCAGCTGCTTCTAGTAGCCTGGATGCCATGACTCCTGGTCTCTGGCATTGCCTTAAACATGACATCTATCATGCCCCTGTCCTGAAATGCTCAACTCTGGTCCCTGGCCCCTGGCCTACCTCCTACATCTGCTCCTTGAATTCTCCCGACCCAGATGCCCACTTCTACACTGAACCAGACAGCTTATGCCTCAGCACTAACCCAAAGCAAAACTCATACAGCAGCTCATGCCCTTTTTTACTACTTCAGCCTATATCAAGCAGGCTTGGAAAAGTTTTGTCTTTATTATTTACCCAAAAAAAGCAGCTGAGGACTTTTCTGTTAGCCCAAGGGCTACTAGATTAGTGCTCTAGATTAGTGCTTTTATGCTTTCCGCCAGATGTCCCAGACCTCTCACAGTCAGTAAGCAATGCTCAAAAGGTTTTAAAATTTGTGAGGGGAATTGTGGTCTACATTGGGGGTGGGGAAGGTTGGGGTTTTCTGTGTTTTTGTTTTTTTAATACCTGCCAAGCTAAAGCTCCCAAAAAGCAGGTGCAAGTCAACAGCACCTTCTTGCACCATGATTTACGGGCAAAGGAAGCTTTCAACCTATCCTGAGAGATCCAAGGACTCCTGAAAAAACACACACCAGAGAAGAGAAGATCTAACATTTCTGACATATATAAAGGGTGAAAAGTGACCAAAAAATATTTTGTGAAAAACAAAACCTTTCAGGATGAACTGGGTCAGCCAGGGCCTTTCACATCTGGATTTGTTTCATATGGTCTCAGTGGGAATAAAGGTCTTGAATTTCTATCCCTTGGCGACGTGGTAAGTTTAATGGATTTTTCACTTACAATTTGTTCCACTGGGATCATACTTCAGTGTGTCAACATGCCATTGACACCAGATCTAGGCTTCCACTGCTAAACAACAAGGATTTTTGTGATACCAGACCCTTGAAGTCTTTACCCCTTCATAATGTAAGCAACACTTGTCTACTCCTCAAAGGCTCTTCCTTCAAGCTATCTCTATTTTATGCCTTGTTTCAATTCATAGACCTTCCACCCAGCTATACTTTCATGAAATCAGGCTAGTTTTTTCCTCTAATGGTGATATAATAATTTTTAAGATTAAAAACTAAAATTATTTCCTACAATTTTGCCTTTCCCCACTACATTTTCAAATGAGGAAACTGTTCTGGAAAGGATGTGGTGACACACAGAGGCCAGCTCACATCTGTGGAAGAGACTAGGAGCTGCTGCAGCCTGTCTCTTAGTGAAGGAGTGGGCCTGTGCCAAAGCACAGGCTTTCATGTCCGCTGAGCTCAAGGTGACTCTGGCAGAGAATCCTGGAGCTGGATGGTACCTTCAGGGTCAACTAGTCCAACCCCAGGCAGAGGCAGGATGTGCTATTCTAAAACTATCCCAGATAAATGCTTATTCAGTCTCTTTTTGAAAACTTCCAACGAAGAAGATTCCACAACTTCCCTGGACAACTTGTCCCTTTGTCTTACTCTTATGACTGCAAGTAAGATTTTTCTGAGGTTTAATTTAAATCTGCATTTCTGTGACTTAAACCTAATTGCTTCATATCCTGTCTTCCGAGGCCAGGAAGAACAGTTGTTCTCCCTCTTCTGTGGCAGCCTTTTAAATACTTGAAAACTGTTCTCATGTTCCCCACTTCACCTCTTTCTCTCCAAACTAAATAACCTGGCTCTATATGGTTTGCCTTCCACATCCTTTATCAACTTCGTCACTCGCCTGTAGATCCTGTCTTGTTTCTCTATATCTTTCTTAAAACGCAGAGCCCCAAACTGACGGTAACAGTCCAGCCAGCACCTAACCAGCACTGAGCAGAATGGCACTATCACCTCACGTCTTGCACACAATGCTTCTGTTAATGCAGCCCAAAATGGCGTTTGCTTCTGTAGTACAGCCTTTTATCAGTGTATCCCCCAGAGCTGTGCACAATGTTGTTTTACAACCAAGACATACAGTGTCAAGCAGAACCAAGGGCAAAAGTCGTGGCCCAAGGGGCCACCAGTTTTCAAGGCTGACTTGCAGCTACTACCCGGCACTAAAGGGGGAAGAGGATTTTAGCATCTATTTTTCTCCTTGCCCCTCCTCCCACAAACCATGAAGGTGGAAACCACAAAGTGGGGAACTGGTTAGTGCTGCTGGCTGTGCTTTGAGGGGAACAGGGCTGGATTGTGGACCTGTTCTGGGCTGATCACTTAAACAACAGCAAACAACAGATCCCTGCCTGAAGTTGCCTTAATTTCATAGATTTCATAGACATTAGGGCTGGAAGTGACCTTCCAGCCCTAATATCTGTGAAATCTGTGAATTACGTGCCTGTCTGTAGACTTTTAACAGCACTCAGGTCACGGTGAGGGACTTCTCAAAGGGTTTTTTAAAAGGCCCTTCAGCACACCATGTAGCATACCAGTAAGTATGTGGAAGAAAGAGCCCTAACTCTTCAACTTAAGCTGAAGCAATTTTTTTTGAGCTATGGAGATCCTCAGTCCACTCCCCAAAGAACAACTGGCACACAAGCATGTCACACAAATTAGACCTGCATGGTAAGCCCCCTACTATAATCCTTTTAGGAGCTGACCAGGCTCCCTCTTAAAACCAGGTATGCTGTTTGGTAAAGCTCCCCTTCCATATCAGAGCCTGGGCTTCAGGGGCCTGATGCATAAGGAACGGTGGGTTCTCACCCTACCTGGAATGCCTCGACACCTTACTTAGCCCTAGTGGTCTGATGGACAAGGTTCTGGTTTCCAGAACCAAGGACTGTGGGGTCAAGACTCTTTGGAAGTGTAGGTTATTGAGAGTGTTTATTCAAATCTAAGCAGGGATTTGAAATACAAAAAATGGTTTGTTATAAAAAGGATAGTGGTCAACTGTTCTCTGTACCCACTTATGGACAGGATAAATAATGGGTTTAAATAGCCACAAGGGAAATTTAAGTTAGATATTGGGAAGAACTTGCTAACTGAGGGGGATTAAGCACTGGTACAGATTTACTGAGAGGTTTTGTAATTGGTGTAATCAAAAGCTTTTAAGAGTGGGTAAGACAAACACATGGATGAGATGATTCAAGACAGGGAGGTTTCTTCCTTGAGGAGCTTGGACTAGGTGACCCCTTGGGGTCCCTCCCAGCTCTATGCTTCTACTGGGTGGGGAATGTTGACCTACTCCTATTTCCCTCGATTAATTTGATTATGGTGGGAAATGCATTATCTAGGGCAAGGGGCAGCATGCCCTCAAAGCAGTCAGGTTCTAAGTTCATCTGATTCCCACAGTGCGCTCCACAGCTGAAACCGCCAGACCATGAACTTCTGGTCTTGCTCTCACACACTTTGTTCTGGGTTTTGTGAGCTCCAGTGTCCCAGAGAAGCACAGATGCCTTTCAGGGTCATGCATAGGGACATGAACACTGACTGAACTGAGACCTGTCTCTTTTCAGGGCTTTGAAGAAGACCAGGGCTGGAACATAATAGAATGAGAAAGCCTTTCTCCTGGCAGCCTGTACCAATGAAGAGGCAAGCTGGCAGCTCTTATTTTCTGTGATACAGAGTCTCTGCCTTGCTGACACTTTTGAACCAGATACAGGGAGTCACAGGAGTCCAGCATGGGGAGGAGGAACACATGGATCTCCGTGTTCAGTCATCAGGTGGGAGAAAGGAGCACAGCTTCCTAGCGCATGGTATAATTGCGTAGATGGCTAATCAGATGCAACTGAGGAGCAGATAAGCATGCTCAGGGACTTCAGTGCATGGGCATAAATGAAGATAAGTCAAATATTTATTTTAAACGGCTGTGCCATATGCTGATGAAATACTAATCCTCACTGTACAGCCTCACTGTAAATAAACTCCCCTAAAGCACCTCCCAGCCAGTGAGTTACATCTGTTTAATCAAACAAACTAGCAGAAAGTACAAATAAAATCAGCATAATTGAACACTGCCTTCCTAAAGAAGGTCAGTCAACACTGGGATACAGCATGGTCCAAGAGGAAGGACCCTGGACTGCGAGTCAGAAGATATGGGCCTTATTTCTGGCTGTGCCTCAGACTTGCTCTTCACTTCTCTTTTCCAGCCTGCCCTTTTCTGTATGCATGGATTTTAAGTACCATATTTTCTCACATATAACCCACACCTGTTTCCTGAAAACCAGTTGGTGAAAAGGTGGGTGGCCCTAATATGCCAGAAAAATGGATCCTCACAGGTCCAAATATGGTGGCAGTAGGATGGAGACAGTGTGAATTGCAGTGGCTTTGGGAGTCACATCAAGGCTGCCACAGCTCCCCTGCTGCCAAATTTCCAGACCCCTCGGGAGCCCACAGGTGAATGACATGGCCAGTCTGACCTGGTGCACAGCCCCTGACCCAGCATGTGGGTTTGGACCTGCTGTGCTGGGTCAGATCAGTGGGTGTAGCCCCAGAGACAGTGCACAGCTGCAGACCTGGCATACCAGATTGGTCTGTGGGTCCTGTCCAGCATGTGGGGCTGGCAGCCGGCTCAGAAGCTGGCTCAGCTCCCTAGCTGCTGTGTCTCAGTTTCTAATCAATCTTTTTCCACTTCATGTTGCCTTTCAAAAACAAAGAGCATATCATATATGGGGGCATGTTGTATGTGAGAAAATATGGTATGTTGTACAGTGCTTGGCCCTTCCCTTCTCACGCCCTTGAACACCACATTCCTGTATTACAGTTACACACCAAGTGTTAGCACTAATCCCTTTCATACCTAGGAGCTGTTTAAAGAAACTGAGCTGGGAACAGTTCTGTTAGGAAGTCAAATATTATTAAAGCAGAGAAAGGTCCTTTCTGGTGTCCTTGGGAACCTGAACTGGTGACTGGCAAGTCTCTGAGCAACCAGGCTGGTAGACAAATGTGCAGGTAGTGACTGGAGGGGGCTTCCTTTTTTCACGGAAGCAGACATTTTGTCAGTTCATCCCCCTGACAGCACAGACATTGGCACCGCATTCTTTATCAACATGCATATTGCAGAGCACTGTCAGCAGCTCCTTGGAGTTATTCTCCTTTGCCTTTATCATATTTACAACCCCCTTGGCAGAGTTGCTATGGTTTCTGTTACTTTGAGTCCAATTGGTATTCAGCACATTTCCTCTCACCTTCTCTGTCCCAATGACCTTTATTTCGCAAGGAAGATCTTACACAATCAACTTGCTTTATTATATGTTGCTCAACAGACTCTACAAGAACACCCACTGCTAAGCAAGAGAGGTGCCTGTTGAACCAATTCATCTGTCAAAGACGTGCAGGAAGAGACATGCAAACAACTACCATCATTTCCAAACAAACCAAAGGCACCCTAAAGTGCAGCACAATGAGCTAGCTACTGGATAAGCTACATGTAGATCAGGAAGTTTTGCCTCCCCAGTGGAAAGGCACTTTGGGCTGGAATCAAGGGCTTCTTTAAGCAAGTTTGTTTTATCGGGTTGCCTTCCTAAGGTCACTCCACACAACTCTTAGGGCTGGACACGCATGTTTCCTACGTAGTAAACTGCGATGACTGCATGGTAAAAGTGTAGCAGATACACAGGACTTGAAGCCCTGTTGTGGCTTGGATCCAGGGTGAAGTTACCCCTTGAAAAATGGTTAGCAACTTTATTGTGTCGCTAAGTCACTAAGTGGAACACGTGTCCCTTCTCTTTACAGATTTGGTCAGGGCCCTCACCAGGGAGGTGCTTGCTCAGTGGAACTGGCTCCTTTGCCACCTAGTGGTCACATGGTGATATAGTAGGGAGCCAGTTTAAAAGAGCTGATCATGTGCCCGCTCCTTATTGCTACAGAGTCAATTCTAGGGTTAACTGTAAAGTAGTAATTGTGTCATGTGTCCAGGCCCTTCTCACTTCTATTCCTGAGCACTTGCTCTCAAGCCACTAGAACTACTCATGTAATTCACTGCTCACAAAGGGCAGTCTTTGTTAAGCTGACAACCTTGTTTTTATTTTGGGAGGTTTTGGGCAAAGCCAATCCCAGTGCAGGAGGACACCATTCAATGCATGCTCCTTTTTTTGAAAGCTATGAAATATTGTTTCTTAACAAGACAGTTCATTAAGGCAGACCACTAAGGCTGCTGGCATGCAACTGTTCTCCAGATGCTGCCACCCCATGAGCCTCCTAACCCCCAAACAGAAAGGATAGGGACAGACATTACACATAAACTGGTTTAAGTGATCAGAAACTGGTTTAAACCTGTAACAGAACAGATGTTCAGTGCACATAAACCAGGCTGAAAATGGCTGAAACCAGTTTGAGATAAACCTGGTTGAATGTAGTATCAGACTTAACTGATTTGACTCAAACTGGTTTATGCAATGTCTGTCCCAGACCCCTTGCTGGTTTAAGTTAAATCAGACTCCCCCAGCATCCTGGTATGCTCTCTGGGCTGGAAGGATCTCTCTGCTCCATGGCAGGGCTGGGCCCTCCCTTCTGCTCCCTGGCTGCAGCTCCAGCAAAGACTGCGGGCAACTACCTGGCTTCTGCTCCTCCCTTCCCTCTAAGCAGGAATTCTGCCATCCCTTCTGCCTTACACAGACACCTCTCAGCATTAGCTAGCAGACCACATGCTGGATATGGTCTGTGCTGTGGCAGATGGGACAAAGGCGGAATTAACAGGTAGCTGGTAACGCGTCTCTGTTGTTTTCTTAATGGGCTGATAGACACTAAGTTAGCGGTGATAAACACAGTTATCAATTCCCTGCCAGGCTGGTCAGAAGTGGGGGTGGGGGGAAGAACCCCTCCCTAATCAGAGCATCCTGCTGGGACCTGGCCACACCCCCTCAGCTCAGCACTGTAGAAGGGAAGGGAAAGCTGCTCTACCGCCTCCCAGTTTCTAGCCTGAGCCACTGCAGGCATGTGCCTGAATTTTTTCAGTCTAGAGGGGATGTTTGTGCAGTTACAAACTGGTTCAGCCTAGCCTGGTTAGACTAACCTGCAAAGATGGAATTAATTCAGGCTCAGGCTTTTTGAATGTCTGTCCTTAGCGAAAGGAACCAG
>NW_017729032.1:48575026-48580060 GCF_001723915.1 Gavialis gangeticus
AGTCTAGAGGGGATGTTTGTGCAGTTACAAACTGGTTCAGCCTAGCCTGGTTAGACTAACCTGCAAAGATGGAATTAATTCAGGCTCAGGCTTTTTGAATGTCTGTCCTTAGCGAAAGGAACCAGAAATTCTTGGTTAAGTTTCTCCACCTAACTCCGAGATGAATGTTTGTGTTACAGTAAAAGTTCATATTTCCAAAAGCTAGAAAAGGCAGAGTCAGCTCACAACACAGCCATACCCTTAACTCTGCCCCTGAATGGACAGCTAGCATGGGGAACATTAGAGTACCTTACCTACCCTTAATAAAAGCAACCCATCATTTTTTCTGGGCCACTGTGACATGAAATTTGCTGTAGAGACAGGGCACTCTTACCCATGTCCAGTGCAATCATTTTGGCTGACCTTCTCTTTCCAGCTCTGAGTGGGATGACCTGAAAGAGTACATTGCCTCATGTGCTGGTAGCATGTTCTCCTGACACTCCAGGTGTAGCTACACCATGGTGGCAGTGTACCTAGGCAGGGATACTCCCAAGCGCACCCTGCCACTCAGTCTAGCTCCTATGCACCAAACCCAGAAATGCTGTGGTGAGGCTGCTCCGAGGATGTCCCTCTGAGGTTGCTCTCAAGACTTTGGTCTTCCCTGTAAATGACAGCAGCTGTTGGAAACAAGTCTGGAGAGGCCTAACCAGTACCTATCCAGGATTGGAGCACAGTTAGGAATAGGTGGATGGGGCATCCCAGCCAGGACATGCTACCACCTCTGTGTATGCCCTATTGAGCTGCAGTGGGCAATGTGGCCAGAGCTGCCCAGAATGCATTGCCACAAAGTTAGGCAACATAGTCCTGCAGCTGATGGGAAAACATGCTTGTGTTGTTCCAAAACCTGCACTCATTCCCCTCCCCATACTCCTCAGCCACATTTGTGATAACTGGATCAGATGAACTGGTCACAACCTTGTTGCAAAAAAAAAAAATAGTCCTGCTCGAAGGGTAGAGGGCTAACACAAAGCAGTCACCTGTGGTGTGTGAGATCAAGTGTCACGTGCTGGCTTATGCAGTTCAGTTAAAATGGGATTTGAGGTAGGGACAAGGCAGCAAAGCTTAGTGCATCTGCAGTGACCAATGCTTCTGACAGGTGCATTTATAGTGCAGTAACCTGAGTGGGTATAAATACTGTCAACCTCATTATCTGAATTAAGGTAATCCCCAGATGGCTTGGCATTGGTGCACACTGTGATTTTCCAGGCAGCATACACCATCTGCAGCAGCTGAGTTTGGGGCTGCTGCCCAGCTACTGAACACTTTGGGTTTCTCAGCCATTACAGAGAAAGATTAAGTGGGAGAGGAGACAAGTTTACAACTTGCTTTAGAAGCTCATGCTTACATTTCCCCCAGGAACATCCACCATCACCATCACTAGCAACTATATACAGCCAGTTTTATTCCATCACAGGCCTGCTGAGATGCACTCCTTGCCAGGCTACTTGGCAGCTGTTGGCCCACACTGAGAAAGTAGAGCCTTTGCTCTGTAGCCATACTGTTGCCACAAACATTGACCCCAATTTATTGTATTCTAGCGACACTGCAGAGTGCCAGATGGGCACACTGTTATTTCTAAACTAGTCATGCTCAAAAACAGGCCAGGGACAATAAGTACACAGAGAAAGAAAGTTCTGGACTGAGAATGCATTCCTAGACCAGAGTCAGGACAACTACTCCCAACATTGACAAGACATCCCACATTAGCCTTTAATTGATTTTCATGTTATATCATTCTTTCTTTAGGTTGTTACATAATTTTTGCTAGTTTGCTGCAACTTCTCTTACCTTTACAATGATCAGACCATGGCGAAGCAGTTCTTGGACATGGTATTCCACTTTCACAGTGACTTTCTAGGCAACGTTTTTACCTTTCTTAAAGGTGTTAGAACCAGTTCCTTTATTAGGTGTCCTTGCTCAAAGTTTCATTCATGAAAGATTAGAAAATACAGGTAACTGCAGGTACTGGGATAAGAAAGTTAACAGAACCTGAAACCAGGGAAAAATCAATTTGGTCTTAGGAGACCATGGTTCTCTTCCTAGCTCTGCACTGACCTTCTCTGTAACCTCTTTTCTAACAGTTACTGGAGCCATCCCTTCTGAAAGGCCTCCTGGTTAGCAGCACCTGATCATATAACTTCCTGAGTGCCTGATTAGACTTTCAATCCTCAAGGGCAGGTAATAAAGTAAAGCTGACCACCTGTGTGAGGTCTGAGCAGGGCATTAACTCTAAAAATCAGATAGGGCCTGTGCTCCCTGTCCCAGTCTCAGTCATGCAGCACACAGGTTTATAGCTTGTGGCAACAAAAGACCAATTTAGGACAGAAAGCATTATTGATGGCTATATCCGAAACACAGGTTCTGAACATTAATCCCTTGCTGCAGAGGTTTTTAGTAACTCAAATGTCAATACCACAGGCTGAAAAATCCGACTCTATGTTTGAGGACTCTTGCATCAATTGTCAGTAAAACATTCACAGGAACTAACAGAGAGAGACTCCACACATTTATTACTTAGCACCAGTTTACTAACACTACAGAATTAATGGTGCTAGCAAGAAAGGAGTTCACATATGTTTGGAACAACTGCATCAAACTAAATGCAGTTTAGAACCATGTTTTCCCTTTAACTTAGGTGCAAAATATTGAGATGCTAGGCACTGTACAATGTACAGAGATCATAAACTATCCAATTGTTGTTCAAGGTTACAAGTCATTTACATGCCACACACTAAGGTGTTCAAACTTCACTGAACAAAGGCTACAGTCTACCATGGCACAACTGCAAAGAGAATATTACAAAAACATGGACTTCTGTCCTGCTGAATGGATCCATAGCTCATCTATGCAACCCCAAGTTCCCGCTGATGTTAGCCCTGCCCTGCTATTCACACATGAGTACGCTGCCTTGCTGCAGGTACACAAGGCACTGATCTTGCAGGCTGTCCTGTGTGGGCACATCTCTGGGACTTGGGCAAAAAGAGTCCCACATTGTCTTCTATGGGGCTTTGTGTGGGTGGAAGGGCCTAACTGACCTGACCTGTAGGCCAGGCAGGCACCCCACTGTGAAATGTTAGGAGTAGGGACTATCTCCTACTGTGTGCACAGCCCAAAGGATTCCTGATTCTGACTAAGGCCACTCGGTGTAAACACTGCATAAATGATCAGGGGCATTTTCAAATGTCTGCTCTTCCACTGTGAAATGTATCACAGAGAAACAGTTAAAAGGGGCTCAAGCCATTTCAACAATTCGCAGCACAGACCAGATATGTCTTAAGATGTGACGTGGTGACTCACTGGCATGAGCTAGCAGGTTCAGTGAAATCCAAAGGAACAAAACCCTGCTCCAAGCACCTGCTAATGCTCTTGCAGACACAAGGGTCACTGCGCTGTGACCCAAGAGAGGGAATACTGAACTTGCAGACATCAAGAATCAAGCACAGTAGCTGAAAGTGCCCGGCTGAGGCCACTGACACCGTGCAGCAGCTGTGTGAAGCTTCTGAGACACAAGGTCACTTGTAGCAAGTAGAACCCGTGATCTCACTGGAGTTACAGCCCCGGAGCAGGTCCAACTGTGGAAGAAGAAGCACGTGGAAGGATGGAAGTAATGTTCCAAGCTCCAAAATCTGGTCAGAGTTAATCAGAAAGTTAACGTGGCAGGTCCCTCTAATTAAAAAAAAAGACCTGCAGACCTTTTGTCACACAACAGATTTGCAGATAAGGGCTGCCCACCCCAGTGGACTGGGGATCAAGAGCCCTGGATTGCTTCTAGTGTTGCTCCCAATTTTCTGTGCTGGGCAGATCATGTCACACCTCTGTATCTGTTTCCTCTCTAACTCATTGTCTAGATCAGGGGTTCCCAACTTTTTGCCCCTTAAGGGCCATTTCAAAGAGTCAGTCCTGGGTGATGGGCTATGCACTGGGAATCTCTGGTCTAGTCTAGTTGCCACGGACAGGCTCAAGTTCCCTGGGCTCCAAGGTGCCAATGAGTACCATGCATGGAAGAATCTCATTGGTCCTTTTAGTGCTCCTGGATCTCTGTTGTGGCCACAAGGAAAAGTAATATTAAAACCCAGGTGAGACTACTCACAGAAAAGGGTAAAGACAACGAGCTCCAATACCTGCACCAGAGCAGGGAGCAGGTAACCCTGCCTACAATGTCATTTTAAAGTTTTTTGCTCTCCAGAGAGACCCAGTTCTGCACAGGGCTGAAATTAATTCTTGTGCCAAGGGCAGTGAACTAGTTAAGTCCCCCTTAAACCTGAAACCTTGTTGTACTGGCACCTGCCAGGAACGACTCCCGCCCAGAGCCTGGACAGATGACACATTTACACTAGCATGAGTTACCAGAGTTATGTACTCAATGTAAATTACCCTGACATCTGGAGCAGACAGATATGTAACCCTCATGAGGTAGTTTCATAAGGCAGGCAGCCACTATAGTCACTTGCCACTAGGCGGTGGGTGGGCAGATAATACCATATTTTCTCACCGGCAACATGCCCTGGAATATGATCCACACCTTGCTTTTGAAAGGCAGAAATGAAGAACAAAATCTTTCCTTCCAGTGAGTAACTGAGTAGCAGCAGCTAGGGAGCTAAGCCTGTCTATCATGCTGCTCCCTGTGGATCATGTGCATGCTTTATTTCCAGTTTACTCCAGTAAGTGGCAGAAATGGCTCTTACCATATTTCTTGGATACATTATACACTCCAATTTGGAGCAGGTGGGTTTTTTTTGAAAAAATGTATATGTGGTATATGAGAAAATGCTGTGAGCAAACAGCTACTACAGGATCAGCTGTGGACAGATGACATCTACACTGCTATGACTAACACCAGTGAAGTCTGAGCTCTTATTTGTCCTGGGCAACAATACCCATGATTCTAGCAAGTTACATTGTATAACACTATATGTCATGAGTCTGCTCCTTTTTTCACTCTGGTGTAAAGAATCACAGAATCATAGAAGTCGGGTTGGAAGGGACCTTGTAGAT
>NW_017729032.1:48586975-48606660 GCF_001723915.1 Gavialis gangeticus
AGGGTCCAAAGGAGGGCCACTCGCATGATCAGGGGGCAACAGGACAGGCCCTATGAGGGCAGCAGGGCAGGCTACGGGACCTGAGCCTGTTTGGCCTCCATAAGAGAAGCCTGAGGGGGAATCTAGTGGCCTGTTACAAACTAGTCAGAGGGGACCAGCAGGCAATGGGGGAGTCCCTGTTCCCCCGAGCACAACCAGGAGTGACTAGAAATAACGGTCACAAGCTGGCAGAGGGTAAATTCAGATTAGACATCAGGAGGCGCTACTTCATTGTCAGGGTGGCTAGGATCTGGAACCAACTTCCAAGCGAAGTGGTGCTGGCTCCTACCCTGGGCGTCTTTAAAACAAGGTTTGACAATTATCTTGCTGGGGTCATTTGACCCCAGTACTCTTTCCTGCCACGGCAGGGGGTCGGACTCCACAAGCGAACAAATGGGCCAGCAAAAAAGTTACGTGGAGGCTTATGCTCCCCCCATGCAGGGGATTGGTAGGGAGAGTCAAGGGAGCCCGCTGCCCTCACTGCTAAAGGACCCAGAGCAGCAGGGCCCACAGGTCCTCTCCCCAGCCCTAGCAGGGGCAAGGACATTGTGCTTCCTTCTCTTCTCTGTCCTGCAGAAGGCACTGTCCCCAACTCAGCCACAGCAGGCTGTGCCTGGGGAACTCACACCATGTCAGAAATTCATAATCAAAACAAAATCACAAGGTGGCATAAACATAAGTCATCATCAAGATATTTATTGGGATGTTCTTCTGTCCTAGTTAGAGCAAGCCTTTGTCTGAAAAGAGCAAATTGTACAATTCATGGGCTCAGCCCAGTGTGCCTTCTAGACAAAAAAAAAATACCAACAGACAAAGTATGGGCAATCAATACAGCTCAGCTTCACAGGCATACACTGTAGAACTGCTGACATCTCTCTGCCCACTAGTCAATGACTTGGTGAGGCACCAGACCAGTCTAGTGACTAGAAAATGCAATTCTGGTCAAGCCTAGCTAATGCTATTCAAGGAGTTGTGGTGAGCTTGGTGGGTTATTGCTGGTATCTGGAACCACAAGATCTAGCCAAATCAACAGTGGTAAGAAGCTGCTTTTATTCAATAGCAGTTTGGCATCTCTATTGCCTCCATGGAGGACCTGAGAGTGCTGTCAAGAATCAGGCCCTGCATCCCCTCTCCAATGGTGAACTCAACTTTAGGGAATGTCCACAGCACAGGCACAGATCCCAAGAGCAAGACAGGGTTACCCCAAGGTGACTTGTCTGCCTCTTCCAAATTTGGGGTGTGAAGAGTAAGAGTAAGTAGGCAAAACAGTGCTTCTTGGTGGTTCTCGTAAAAGGCCTGAGGAAGTAGTACAGACATAACCCATGAGGACTCTATTTCCAAAAAGGAGAGGGGCAGGTTACCAACCGTGTCAGCACTGCTGACAACCTCACTGGCAATGTCATCAGGAGGGCTGAAGACAGGACATATATCAAACTGCAGCCCCTCATTACTCCCAGCAGAGGACACTCCTCAGTAGCTAGCTCTGCAACACCTGATGGAGTCCTGTAGAGAGGCTTACATGCTACTGCTTGCATATGACAGCTATGCTCTGAGGAGGGGACTTCTTATACCAGCGATCCTATTCCAGCACTTCTCTTCATTTGCTTTAAAGGGGGAGGGGGAAGAAAAAAAAGGAAAAATCTACAGATATGAAGTGTTTTCCCAGTATTGTACATGTTAAAGGAAACATAAAATAGAACTGTTTACAGTTACAACTGACAACACAAACAAGTGAAAAACTTTACCATGCAGCACAGGCAGGAACAGCAATTTGGGACTGAAAGGTCTTTGTCCTGTGTCTTAATATTAGTGTCTTGCATTCAAATGTATGCTTTGATGCTTCTTAATAAATAACAATAAAAAAATCTAGAAAGCACAAAAACCAAATCCAAGCGGATGGGATGAGTATGAAAGTGGAAGGCATAAGTCAAGTCAGTTTAAAAATCACTTGTAGTTAAATTACTGCCACTCTGTACAGGAAGAAAGCCTAAACTGAACCCAAATAATCAAGAGAGTCTTCATTTTTATTCTCATATGTATGGGTGGAAGCCACAAGTAATATTCTCAGGTCAAAGGTGGGGGAAGACTTACACTAATGCAGAGTGGACCAAAGTGAGATGAGCATCCACCCCAAAATTTCAAACAACCAAATCACTGCAATTTGAAGGCCGACGCTACCCAATCACTACTTGTTATGATGATGCCAATTTACCCACACGCTCTGCTGAGAGCAACAGAGAACAGTGGCAAAAGAACAGCAATTTCAAAGGGTGTTTAGAAGGGAGAAAAAGCTCCAGAAAAAGCTCATGTTTTATTAAACCTTATAAAAGATTCCTAACTCATTTTACATTTCACAGCTGAATACAATTAAAAAAAAATCCATAGCAAAGCCAGGCTCTGCCTGAAATTAAGCAGATCCAAACTCCACCATCCATTTTTCATACTTCTCCAGATCTGCAGCAGATACAGACTTAGAGATTTTCTTCAGAGCCAGCTCAAAGTCCCCCTTGGTAACAGGCATCTGAAGTTCTTCTTTAGAAAGTGCACGGATCTCTTCTGGGGTTAAGCCATTAATACGACGTCTCATTGCCATCAAAGAGGCATCCCTGGAAACACAAGGAAACATATGGGAACTAATTGCTAGTAGTATGTGTTGTGAGTTGTATGAATTTGGATTACATTCTCTTAGACCACTGGAAGAAATTCTTAAGAAAGCATTTACTTATATTATAAAGATGTAGAGCATCTTAGCTTCCTTGTAGAGCATCTTAGCTTCCATGCTCAGAGATTACTACATTAATTCAATGTAAAGAACACAATGGTATCCAAATCCATTTAGGCATATGGTAAATGGGCAGAGATAATTAAAACCATAAAACTGAAAACCCCTTGTAATGATTGATGGAGCTGAAATCTCAGGTTTTCAATGCAGTCACAAAACTCATGGAAAAACCTCTGCTCGCTGCTTTCTCCTTGCTGAAACACTCCATTCCCCTCAGTGCAAGCACCAGCTTCCCATTCATGGCATCAAGGCTCTTAGCATTTGCAACCTGTTCTGATAAAGTGACTGAGTCAGTAAAGGGCAGAGCAGCACTTGGAAAACACAAATGCTATGTGGCACCCACAGGGCTCAGGCCACCGATGCTTGCAGGTCCTTCTGCTCTACATGCTTGACAGCCTCTTCTCTTGGTCCTTTGCAGAGCTCTGCCAATCTTGCCCACCAGAGGAGAACATTGCTCATTCCTCACAACAGGGCCCACATGGAAATTTCAATGTCGTGTTCCTGTCAACAGGCTTTTCTCAGCTAGGGACAATACAGGCCTCAGGGGTAACATTTAATCTGTTGGCCACTGCAACGCTCCAAAGAGTTGAGAACTCCAGTCATTTTAACACAGCCAAAAGGCCAAAGCATAGTTGCCACCATTTCCGAGATGTGCATTTAGAATAAGCTGCTCAGAGAAAAGACCCAGGGCCAGATTCCATTCCACTCATCAAGTGTCTAAGTGGTACTCTGGCATCTAAGTGATTAAGTATATTTGAGACCCTGAAAAGCCATTTGCCTAACAGGTGGGTTGTGCGAGGTGGGGAGCAGATTCTCCTCCTTCTGCCTGCTTTTTGTGGCATAATTTTGAGGCAAAGATGAAGGCACATTAAAAAAGTTGTATTTTTTTCATGGACTTGAGCAAGGTGGAGTAAACCCACACTTAGACACCTAATAGGTGGAACAGGATCCGGCAGCTAGTTTCTGTATGTGTGGTGCAGCATCTAGCACTAGATCTGCATGGAAAATTTCTAACTAAAGGCTGTCCCACAAAAGGCCAATCTGTCAAATTTCTATGGCAACATGATGATTTTGAACAAATTCTGATGGAAACCAGGCAGGTTTCCTGCCAGCTCACACTGTTGGCTCCTCTGCAGCTCACCTGCAGGGTGATGAGGAGCTGTCAGGCTGAAAGCTTCGGCTCCCAAGCTCCTGGTTCCTCGGCAGCCCCAATCCCACAACTCCCCCAGCTCCTGGATGCACCAGGAAGACCGCCCCAGTGCTGGGGCTTCCTATAGCTCCAAGATGCCCAACTCACCGCAGCTGGGGGAATCTCAGAAATGTTCTGAAAAAGTCAGAAAGAAAGGACCTACTGACCTTTTGGAAATGAAAAGCTGAGACCCCTTCTCTCAGGGAAATTTCATTTTTCCTTCCATTTCAAAAGGTTTTCTGCTTGTTTAATTTCAGAATTTCCCATGGAACAGAGTCCAGTTTCCAGCCAATTCTATTTGGCTCAACAGGGCCCTGATTCACAGTTGGGGTCTCTGGACACTATGGTAATATTTAGTAACAAACTAAATGTCATTTATTAGCAGTAGTAATGCCAGCAGTGCCTAGGTGTCTTCATCCCAGACCAGAACTCCACTGTAGTACGAAATAATTACTGTCCATCCCCTAAGAAAGCTTCTTGTGAAAAGGCTCCTCTGGGACAGGGAATTCCACCTACTAAACCCCTGGTTTAAAGAATAAATCCAAAAGGGCTTCACCCCACACTAACAGACATTGCTCAGTGAAAGTAAACACTAGGAACACAGAAGATTTTCTGGTGCTGTCCCTCTTCCCAAAATCAGGGTAGACAGTCACATCTTGCATGCACACTGCATCGTCCTAAGGATGGGAATCAATGTGCTAGCAACTGTATTTATGCCTTAAAACTGGTTGTAGCTGGGATGGGTTTGACTGCATTTTACACAGGGACTCTTGCCACTCCCTTTTATTAAATAACTTAGCTAATGATTATATATACTTGTTTATTTTTACAAATTACATGAGAAAGGTACCTGCACACATTAGTTATATCAGCACCAGAGTAGCCTTCAATCTTCTCAGCAATTTCTTCAAGGTGGATATCAGGATCCAATTCTACTTCCCGAAGATTAATCTTAAGCAGCTCAGCTCTGCCTTTTGCTACAATACAAACATATTCTTAGGTCTTTAACCAGGTAATGTTTAAGGCCCTATAGCACATGGGAATGAAAACTCAGAAGTATGTTTTCTAACTTTAAATGGAAGCTACAAATTAAAAAGTTCACATATTGGAAAACAGAAAACAAGAACAGTTGCCTTTTCAGTAGAACATGTCATCTAAAACACATATTGCTTAAGTACTTTATAAAAACCAAGAGCGCTTTAGAATGTGCGGTCATGCAGAATGCCTACGCTTCTCAGGTAACAAAGCATTTGGCTGTTTGCCTTGTATTCGACAAGAAATGTGATCCAGCAGACCTGTGATTCTTCTCAGTCTCTCAAATGCACCCCCCCCGCTTCAAAGTTAGACTGCACACTATTTATACAAGGTTGATGACACTTACAATAATACTTCTAGCACACAGTTGCAGACAACACTCAGACCCTGACTGATACAGCAAAGCTCTTAAAACTATGCCAAACCTTAAGCTAGCACCAAAATGCTTTGCTGAACTGGCAGCTTATAAAGTTGCTGATGCCTGATGAAAAACAGAAGTATTACAATTAGAAACAACTCTGCTGGTCAGTTTTCAAACACAGGTGCTGTGTGCACAAAATGGGAACTGCTGCAGAAAGTTCTCATTTACACAGCCAATTAGTCACTTGGCACACACAGAGTGTATGTGAATTAAAGTCTTATGTTCACAACTTGGGAACCCACATTTGGGAGCCTGTCACTTTGGGGATGGGGAAAAAGACTGAAAGAGGGGTTTTCTCTTGGATTTTACTACAAAGGAAATGTACATGAAACTAACATCTTCATTTTTACAGCAACCATTTCTGATGACTCAGGATAAGATGGCCATATTGGAAGAGCAGACAGTTTTTCAAACAAAGCCCCTGTTGGTCTTTACTGGTCTCCCTTGAAATAAGAGAACAGAGAAAAAAACACAGGTGGGTGGGGTGTGTGTGTGTGTACACACTCACACACTGATGTCAGGTTAACAGTAGTTTTACTAAGAGGTTAGGTTATGGATTTGTATAGGATGGTTTGGATAGAGATGATCCTGCCTCAGGCAGAGGGTTGGACTAAACCTCTGGAGGTCCCTTCCAGCCCTCTCTCTGTATGATTCTATATCGGACCATGGTCTCTAAGTGCCTCACAGAACTGTTTCTAGTACAAAAGGCTGGTAAACACTCACATAGCTGGCATTTTCTCCTGGATGAGTGTGTGTTATTTACAGAGCACCAGCCACATGCATCTGGTACACAAGCAGAACCGTTTCTTTAAACAAGAGTACTTTTCCACAGGGGCCAGAAAGCCCTGCCTTAAAGAATGCTGCCTGATGAAGTTTGCACTCACACCACGTCCCACAATTTTTTAAAAAACTTTTCCAACTGAATCCCAGACAGTCTCAAATTACCAAGCGTGATTATAAATACATTGCCTAGACTTACACGGAGAAGCTTAATTTCCTACCCTGTCGAATGATATGATAAAATGGAAGCCCACAAATACAGTGGGAACACATCTCATAAGTAGTCCAAATTGTACTATGCTTTGTCAAAAGCAAGTGTTGTTTCACTGGAAACAAGAGAAAAAAAAACAGGTGGAATTTTAAACTAATTGATCATAAAGACAGCTACCCTGTTATGAGCTGTTCCTGTCTGGGAACTGTGAAGACAAGCTGTATGCCTATTAAATGTCCTTATACCTGCTAAACTCAATCACAAGTGCTGTCACCATGAACGTGCATCTTGTTATCCTGAGTGCTCATGCAAACCTATGAGACACCCATTGTACCAAGAAGAAAGAAAGCTATGCAAACTTCAAGCGATAAGGATCTTGAAATTAATAGGACATATGAATGACAGCCACGAAAGACAATACAAGCTGAGATGTCTTAGGGCAGGAAAGCAATCAGCCTGCTGCATTCTGAGTGACTTGAAGTCTAGCCATAAAGGCTACCAAGCAGTGATTTATAATGCACTAAGCCTGGGAGTGAAAATTCATGGATCCACTTCTCTGCATTTGTCTACAAGGGCATGGAAGTGCATTTGCAATATTTCTTAAAATGTCCAAAGGCTGCCTTTGATGATCACTCAAGGATTGACTGTTAAACATTTAAAATAATTCCAGGCTCATTAAAACTAGCTTTGTTTTGAAAAGTAAGAAGCCATAAATGGATCTGCAATGAAATACTGCAGCTCTTTGTTTTTAAGCCCCCAAGCCATTTTTCTCTCTTCTAAGAAAAAGGCAAATAATTAACTCCTGAAATGCAATGTTTATAACAGAAATGTCAGCAAACTCTTCACAATTCAAAGAAATACTACAGATAGTGAGTTTCCTGAAACAACCATTAAAGAGAGAACCCCTGTAATACTCATACCTGTTGGCAAAGCGATATAAATCCTTTTCTCCAACCTTCTTCGCAAAGCTTCATCAATGTCCCAGGGAAAATTTGTGGCAGCAAGCACCATCACCATTTTAGATGGGTCATCATTTTCTAAGGCACCACCTACCCCTGTTAGTACAACAGTGTAAGAAAAAGTCATTTTAACAGTCTCGGAGAATTCCTGCCTTTTTACAGGTGCTAGACTGGCAGGCCTTGGGGATGGAGATGCTCCATTTATCAATAAATGGACAGCACATAGACAGTAGCAGGGCAAGCTTCCTTATGTCACACTCCCAGCATGTCTCCAAACTGCTTTGAAAGCAATCTAATGTTAAGGAAGAGAGAAGTTCATCTGCCTTGCTGATCAGGCTTCTGCTGAGATTGCCACAAGGTGATTTTGTGATGTGTGGACAGCTGTCCACCAGTGACTCACCTGAAACACCCATTCAGTTTATTTAGGTCACTGAAGAACCATGAGGTGGTAAAAGTTTTCAGTCATTCTCCCAACCTAAAGTTAGATTAAAAAGGAACCAGTTGCTTCTGGGCAAAGAGCTGTGTCTTCCCTGCATTTTCTCCAATGTGCCTTCACACTTTGAGGCACTAGAAAATGATTGTGAGAGCAAAACCACCACAAGAATGGGTTACCTAACCCGTATACCACCAATCCTTTGATGATGGCCTCAAAAACACATATATGCCAAATGCCCTGCCATGGTGTGAAAATGATGAACAAATGATACCAATTGTCACTGCTAAGTCCAGGATTGTTAAATCAGACCAAGAGGACCTGTCAGAGTGAGTCAATAAAGGAGAAGGAGTTTATTTAAAACTTTGTACCTTCTGCACACCCCATCAAAAACAGAAGTCTGAAATTAGCTGTGCAAATATTCCTAATCTACCTGTCTTTTTTTTCACATTAAGGTGGGGGAGGGGTTTGGTCGCTTCTTAAAATGAAGAGTTTACAAAAAACTTTTTCACTGCTGAGAGAGAAAGAGAAGAAAAAGAATTCCATTTTAAAACCAAAAAAACCCCACCCCAAATACTTTTTTATTTATTAAAAATATCTGTTTTGAACACCTTGGAACTAAGCCAACTACAAATTTTGAATCCCCTCCCCCCTCAAAAGGACGGTTCCGATTTCCCAACAAGCCCTACTTGCTGCTGGGCAATGAAGAGTCCTCAAAGCTGTACCCAAATCCAGAAAATAAACTGCAGCCCAACCCCAAAGCAACACCTCAACACTAATTACCGTCCATCTGAACAAGCAGCTCCGACTTGACTCTGCGACTTGCCTCGTGTTCATCGGATGTGCCTCGGCGACTGCAGATGGAATCTATTTCGTCAATAAAGATTGTTGTTGGAGCGTAGAACCGAGCCTTTATTCAGAAGTGAACAAAACAATTTAGACTACAGCAGTAAACATACACCCAAAGTAGGCTCAGGGCCTTGCTGTGCTATGCAGTGTGTACATGCACAGGAAGACACCCCACACCACAAACAACTGCATCTGAAGTAATCCTACAAAGACTTTGCACATGGCACCCAGTGCTGCTGACAGTCATTGGGGATACTTTCTATGCACACAGGCTTTGCAAGGTCAGGGGCTAAGACAACAAGTATCTTGCAATGAGTGGGGAGAAAAAGAACACAATCAAAATACAGACAATGTGCAAGATGTAGTTTGGTTTTCCTAATGGCAAAAACATAGGTGGATACAGGAGGGTCTCATTCTCAGTCTCTCCAAAAACTACAAAATGCTTTAACCAATACTAGGCCAGAAGTGAACAAGGATCCAGAGGGAGTAAATGACACATTGCACCTGTGCACATGCACACACACCCTGAGTTGCATACAAAATATTTCTCAGTAGCAGTTCAGGATTTGGCCCTTGTTTCCAAAAATCAACATTCCCCCATGGAACATGGACAACAAAAATAAAACGTATTTTCTTTCCCAAACTCATTACCTATCATTACTCCTCATCTTCAAAAATATATTGAGAAAGGTCTGGTAAATGAAGCCTGCACTTCTAGCCACCTCATCCTGCTGCCAGACACTAGAGGGTGCTATAAGGACCAACCACACATGTCCCTTCAGCACACAGATCATGTCATTGAGACCTTACCATTTCGAAGAGGAGGCGCACTAGCTTCTCCGACTCGCCCCTATACTTGGATGTCAGAGTAGAGGAGGAAACGTTGAAGAATGTTGTTCCACATTCAGTAGCAACAGCTTTGGCTAGCATTGTTTTGCCAGTCCCAGGCGGGCCAACCATTAGCACACCCTGCAATTCAAGATGGAATAAAAGCTGAATGGCACTGCAAAAGCAAGCCGAGAGTAAGCAAATGCAAAGGCACTGCAATCGGCTGTGTTGTGCTAAACCCAGCTATGACTCCAAGTCTTCATTTTAATGGCTCAACAATGTAACTGATGCATGCCTGAGTGAGGCTGGGCTGAAAACAAGAATTTTTTCTTTCCACTTTTACATGAAATCAGACACACACTTATACAAGGATAAAAGCCAGTAGCTCAATGGATGGGGCACTTCTTTGGGACGTGGAAGACCCAGACTTCCCAACTCCAGCTATGTGCAAATCTGGCTGATTTTCACTTCACTAAAGCCATTCATAAAGTACATGGGCATCTCACACTGTTTATTCTCTCTCTAATCTATCCATATTACCACAGCACTTGAGCCCCTCACATTTCAATGTCTGTATCCTCAGGACACTCCTGTGATGTAGGGAAGTGCCATCATCTTCACCTTACGTATGGGGAAATGATGCACAAAGAGAAGAGACTGGGAGCAACAGAAATGCTTTGGCACTGAACTCTCTTAGCTGTGATGGAAGTGAAATACATAAACACTTCTCTGGATTTGGGCCTAAATGATGTGGTCAGTGCAGCACAAGAAATGCCCACAGCAAATCAAAAAAATGAACCTCCTTATGTCCTAACCACTGAGGCATCCTTTTCTCCCCTCTCCTGCTGACAGAAAGGGCAAAATGGGAAGTCTCAGGTGACCTCTAAGTCCACATCCATTTACTCACTCTTAAGTGATGGGGAGACTGAACATTTTCATAGTCCAAACAAGAGTTTTAGCAGCATTGCTTGTTTCTGGACCTGACCATGAAGGCATTCATTTTTATATGGTCCATGGTGGCAGGGCCTCCTGAAGGTAGGTGGTGGTAATGACCATTTCCCCTCCTATGGAGGAGTCAAGGGTTAATGCTGACCCATAGGAGAAGGGTAATACTGTATTTTCTCATACATAACTTACACCTTTCTCCCTCAAAACCAGCTGGACAAAATTGGGCTGGGCATTACATGCAAGGAAAAGAGATCCCTAGGGCCTGAAAATCTGGCAGGAGGGGAAAAGGGGCAGAGTGGTGGCTGTGTTAATTGCTGAAGCTCTAGGACCCATGGGGAGCCCCCTCCCCATCCGCACACAACCGCAGACCCAGTGTACCAGGTTGGTCTGCAGATCCTATCCAGTGCACAGGTCCAGCAGCAGACTTGGAAGCAGGCTCGGCTCCCTAGCTGCTGCCACTGACTTATCTCAATCATATTTTTTCAGGCTCCTCTTCAAAATCAAAGATAGTATGGGGGCATACTATATGCAAGAAAATATGGTACTCAAAACTGTTTTCAATAAAATTCCTCCAGATACTTTAGAAGGCTACTTCTAAACTGTATGCCTCCTTCAGATGGGGGAGCACATTGTTTTCCCCACTCCATAGTGGCCAAGAAGAAAAGAGGTGACTTCAACACTCTGCTGTTGAAAATGCAGTTTCTGAGCAGCTTGCTTTTACAAATACAAGATCTGATTATAGGCTAACAAAAGCTTACTAAAGTCAAGTCATACTGCGTTTCAAGGGTAATCAAATTAGCTGGAATTAGACTTGCACATCATAAATGTGCTTTGCAATTAATATCTTACATAAAATGCCACAGTAATAAAATATCTGTTAAACGCGATCTATACTGCAAATTAAGTTTCGTCTGTTCCTCACAAAAATTTACTTCAAAAAGCACAAGGAATGACATGGAAAAGAACTATAAAAACAAATCAACCGGGAATGCAATTATTCAAAAAAGTACTCATCAAGAGCAATAGCTTTTCTATGCCTTCATTTTCCATTAACTCTTAATACCTTTATTACCATCTAACACTTTGCTAATGGGAGCACACACATATATTCATCGGTAAATTAAGTTACAAATGTTCATATCCTTCCCATACAGTCAATGGCCCAATGTCACTTTTTAGGCTTCCCAGAATTTCCCAAACTCCAGGACAATAGGCATTAAAAACAACAACAATGAAAAAGATATCGGCACCTCCTCCCTCAGATCATTCAGATATTGCTTACCCTGGGATTCAGTCACTGCTACGATGGCAGCAGCACTAGACAATTGTTGCCAGCCCACAGCATACACATGGATAACTGGATGAAATTCCCTGGCCTATGATATACCAGAGGCCAGGTTAGATGACCTAATGCTCTTTCTAGATTAGTAACACAAGGCACCTATACACACGCAGAGGCTGCCCCGATGTGCTGTAATTACAGTGTTGGAGCAGACTTGATTAATCGAGTCTGCTGGAGTGTAATAACTACCATGCTCCATCAGAGTCCAGCGTCATGTGTATTAGCGTTCCCATGCTGAACATTGGTGGCGGGAGCACTTTAAAACTCATTCAATGAGTTTTAATTAAAGTGCCCCCTCTGCCATTTTTCAGCATGGAGATGCTGATACACGTGACAGTCCAGGTGCTTTAATTAGAGGGATCTTGGACCTGCTTTAATTAAAGCCCTCCCCTCCCCACCCCCCACGGAGCATGTGTATAAACACTCACAGTTTACCCCAGTTTCAAACCAAGCTAAGCCTCCCTAGTTTAGATCATGCTGTACCCACAAAAAATGTGGTTATACTGGCTCCCCAGGTGGCTAAAATCCCAGCACAGATAAGGTCTCAGTCCTAAAATCAATACAGGGAGCTAAATTTTGCCTTCAGTTTTCTACCTAAATCACCGCTAGTGAATCGAAGGGGCTGATTTCTCCCATGCCTTGGATCACGAGTAGCTGTGTCCTTCTCTATCACATAGGTGCAATGTGACCAAATGAGGCTGATGGCATTATTTATCCACTTTGCACAAGTCTGGACAACCCCCCAAGGTGAAGGCCATGAGAGAATCAGGCCACTGACAAATGCTCACAGTACGAAGATCAGCACAAAATTTGAGCCTGAATTTCCAGCTAAGCTAGATGCCCAGAGTTGGGAGGAGGAGCGTGCCAGACCAAACTACTTGTTCTTTGTATCATCTAGGAGTCTGGCACTTACTGGCTTGTTAAAATCCCTTACAAACACAATGCCTTCTTTATTCCCCTTCTCAGGCTGTTAATCCAGAGTATTCCAATAAGAAGCTAAAATACACTGCAGGGAGCAAGCGTTTTGATGAAATCATTGGCAGGGTTATTTCTTGTTGTTGTAACAATCACTAGCAGAGCAGTGGGAAGCACAGCTAGAGACTGGGCCTTCTTGGCACAAAGAACAGTACATAGAAAGGAAACAAGCAGCTCCTAGCTATTCAGAAAGCAATGGCTGCAAATATCCAGCACCTGTGTTTAGTCAGGAGAGCTGGCCTTTTCATACCATGCACCCATTTTGAATGCAGAGACAGGCTGCAAAAGCAGGATTGGGAACTGTTCTCGGGAGAGCCTGAGTATCCACTAAGAGGAGTGTTGGCTGCTTTTTCTCTGAATTATTGCCCTCAATGCCTAGAGTCAACATCTGCTTGCTGCTGCTGCACTGCGTACAGCAAAAAGCAACCTTTGCTTCAAAATATTTCATCCTTCTAGCACAGGCAGAGGGCAGTGGTAGGGAAAAAAACACACTGTTCTGTGTAAAAAGGAAGAAAGCAAAATTGCAGCTTCACAAGTCATCTGTATATTCTCAGATGGCAGACTATGAATGGGTTCTTCAGAAACCAGCTTACATTTCAGACTGAACAGCAAGGAGGAAAAACTTAAGTTCTAATTTCCTTCCCAGCTGGTAACTGCCCAGTTTCTACGGCTGGCACCAGAGGGACAGGCACAGCTAATCTCACAGGCAGAAGGAACACTCCAATCCATGAACTGCGCTGTGGCTTTTGCAGCCATCGGCATGTTCTTGTGAGGGGACAGAGGAACACCAGCAAAACGGGAGCTGCCAGCAGTGTGCTAAAGGAGGCATGCTCAAAAGAAGGGACTATGGTGCCTTCTAGTAGTATTTCCCTTAGGCAGTGCTGACTTACAAATGATAAAGATGAATTAAGTGTGGAGACCACTAGCCTGCTGGTGAGAGGGTGAGAGCCAGGGGCAGAGGTAACCTCCAGCCAGGCAACGAAAAGCATAGTCTCACCCTAAACTAGTGATTAGATATGCAGCCCCAGCGGGGAAGAAGGGACAGATTTTAGCAATGTGCATCCTTTCTTGTATTGGTGAGTCAGAGTCTTCATGTCTGCTGCTACCCACATACACAAGTGCTTTGCCAAATCAGAGCCACAGACAGTATAGTAAATAGGAAAAATATCCTCCTGAGTTTTACCATTACATTCATTGCAGAAAGTGACATACCCCTAAACAAGCATCAGTCAATTCCATACCAAAAACTACATTATTTTCTGTTTATAGCCCTGTACCTACTTTTCACCTATAAACCTCCCAGCTTTTCCACACATGTCCAGATATTTAGTTCAATACATTTTGCATAAATGGTTATACTGTGATTTCATTAATTACAGTATTCATCTTTGCTAAAAATGCATGTGTGCTAGGACAGCACTACTGTCCTAGTAGGTGATGAGGTGCCTCTTGGCATCTGACACCATCCACTAGTCCAGGAACATGTACATTGAACACATCACGGTCCACTGCCAATATGAGGACAGTTGCCCAAGACCAACAGCCATCAGCAAGACTGAGGGGGTGGCCCAAACCCCCCCTGCACTTGCCACAACCGCTCTCTATGCCCTGGACTACCCCCACCCCAACAACTGTACCCCACATGCTAACACCTGTATTTGAGTGTGCTTGACCACCTCACAACTCCCTACCAATGTGGTTACCATACATGGGGTATGGTATCCTTTCAACAGCGATGTGTTGCTATGTTTTCTTCCCCCACCCCCTCTCTACCCTAGGCTAATGTGGGCTGCATGATGAACTGCAAGTCTTTTATCGCACCAACCCACCCCAACTACACCTCATGTAGCCACCAGGTGCGGGGTCCCACATTCTCTCTAATCTCCACAAACCCATGTCCTTAACCAGTTTTTAACTGTGCATTGTTTTAATAAAATTTTTAAATCTATATCAAGGCAGCATCTACACACATGCTACAACACTATGTATATATAACTATATGTTGGCATGTAGGTAAATGCCCTTACCCAGCCCCTAGACTAGGGTAATAAATTCTCACCTTCCAAGGCCGTCTGATCCCTTTGAAAAAATCAGGCATCCACATTGGAAGAACAACAGCTTCCCTTAATAATTTCTTGGCTTCTTCCAAATCTGCTATATCATCCCTGTGCAGGAAGAGTTAAATACTGCAGAGTTTGTGCACACAATATCTTACTTTGGTTTTAAGACATGAAAAATTGAAAAAAAGTCTTTCTGTTACTACTGCCCTTTTTAGTATGCTACTCTGTTCCTAGTGAGAACATTGCTATAATTTTGTAGCCTAAAAATGAACCTGCCTGTGAAAGGAAGGAAAAAGTGACTTTCAAGTAAGGTTACTGCAAGTTGCTAATTAAAATTTTTTTGGATCATGTGTTCATCAAAGGAACATTTTTATAGTTCTCCAGAGGGCACTTACACATTTTAGCATTACTTGTTATGGAAATATCGCACATAATATTGGCTAAGAATGGAAGTCTCATGCTGCAGTCAAATCAGTACAGTTTAAATCAAAAGTCCCATTTTTTTCCAGTTTGGGAAGTCATGATGGTTTCCCATTTTGTAACTGGTAAACACAGACATACTCAGAGGATGTACTCAGCCCCTTTCCACCTGGCAAAAAAGTTTAAAACTGAAAATCCTCATACCAATGAATGCTTGGATTCCTTGATACAATGTCCCTTTCGAGTGCTTCAACCAAGTCTTTGTCATACCCAGCTCCATCAAACTTTGGAATTTCTCCATCTCCAGCACCTTCCTGAGGGGTTTTCTTTCCCTGGGAATAAAATAACACAGATCAGAATTATACAACAATGTTGTTCAGCTACTGCTCTGCTCAAGCCAAGTGTAATTTCAAACTTTCATGTACAACTCTGGACTGTCTCATTCTCATTACAGCTAAGAAAGCACATTTTTATGTTTTAACCTCCATGAACACACACTATCCCAGAAGTGTGCTTTAATGTACTACTTTTTTCTTTATGTTAATCAAGAATGTATTTGGTTTTGTTAAAATAGGGGCAAACAAGACCCTAGTAGCAGTAAGATACTCCTTAGATTACCAGCACAGCTGAATGCAGGAGAGGATGCATTTATACCTTAATAGTGAACAACCTGTCATGACTCAATGCTGCATTAAATCCAGGTCCATAGGTGGTCCAAAGGTGTATTTTGATTGGTTGGTTAAGCCTGATGATGTTACATTTGTTGCACTACCTGCTGATGGTACACAACCAGGAGCCTAGTATTACAATCATGATGATGTCACACTCATCAGCTTTAATGAGAAGCAAATAGATGCTTTCCCCTTGCTTTTTAATTATTTACAAAGATACAGAGGAGCTTGAAGAAAAGGCTTTTCCTATCCTACTCAGTCGTTACTCTTCTCACACCGCAAACAACAATCTATTTCCTATTTCCTTTCTCTCCCTCATAACACAGCCGCACATGCAGCTGGGATACTTTCAAGAGTTCATATTTATTTAAATGACTGCGCTGAGAGCTCTAAATGAGTTCCCAAGCCAACCTAAGCCATCTTTATATCACAGTTGTATTCAGGGTTCTGGGAACTATCAAATGAATCAGGGAAAGCACAGCCTCTGCCCCAGGCTGCTCACAGTCTCCAGTTAGCAGCTCCAGAGCTCGGCTGAGCTAATGGGTGAAGAAACATTTCCTCTCTGAAGCACCATTACTCTGACACTTCAGAAGGAAACCACTTCCCCTCCCAGCTCAACGGCTGTGCTCAGTGGTGCCTGAGAAGCAGCTGCATTGTTTTAACTGAACTGGGCTCAATAGGAAACTGGTTTAGAGTTATCGCAGTCTCTAAAAAGCATCAGCACAAAGCTAAAGTATCCCAGCTGTCTGGAAACAGCAGCACATGGGAAATAGCATGGAGAGGGGGACGAGACAAATAAGCTAGCAGAGGAGAGCAGAAAAGGCCAAGGGCCAGTGTACAATGCCCCTTCCTTGTGCCCATTAGCTCACATGCCCTTCAGGGAGCAGCTGGTGTCCTTCTAGCCTCTTTCAACTCTCACTTCAAGCCGAAGTCAGAGCTACTCAATATTCCCAGTTCAGTTTTCATGACAGAAAGAGAGCTGATTGTTGCATTTAAACCAGAGCTTGCTTGTCTAAAGGACACTGAGCCTCAAAGAGAAAAGGAACAAAGAAGGCACCTGTAGAGTTTAGAAGTCTTCAAATGAGAGGTTTAGATACAAAAAAGTATGCAACAATAAAAATATTATTCATAGTAGAGAAAAGGCAAGAGTTGCAGCTTTTCCCCAATACATAATTCTCTCATAGCCCCATACAACAAGCTTTTTTTCAAGGTGAATCAATCTGCTACACATGCTCCTGAAAAACTGCAGGGATGTATTTTTTTAAAAAAATTAACCATTAAGCCATGCTTTAAAAGCAGGAAGCCATGGGGGCCTCAGACTACTAGTGCACCGCAAAGGCAGCTGAAAGGAGCAAGACTGAATGACATACCTGAGGTTGGCTCCCACATTTGTGCAAACTTTAGTGTAGCTTATTGCTGTGCAAAAAGATGGTATACAAATAAATAAAATGATGCAGAACACATGGTGATATCGATGCTTTGCAAATAAAAAAACAGCCAAAGGCAGAGAACCAAATGCACAGCTGGCGTGTGCTGAAAGCATGCTAACAACAACTTTATTCATGCACTCCCACTAAAACCAACATGTAATTATGATGAGCAACCACAGGGTGGCAGCATTAAATGAAAAACATTGTATGAAGACTGGCAACAGTACTACAAAGGCTGCCTGAAGAATAACTGTGGAAGGAAACGAATACATATGTCTTGTATGCAAAGTAAATATGAGACGCTTGTTTCATTTGTGCACTGGCACTCATCTTCATGATCCTCTCACCCACAGCATTCATAAGCTGCTGCTCTCCTAGAGTAATAATGACTCGCAATTGAAAGCATTTTTACTGGATAAATCATGTTTATATACTAAACAATCACAGCTGAGAATTTGCTTCCACAGCAGAACGTTTTATTTTTTAAACAGTCTCTTCTAAATTATCTATTCTGACATAACTCATTCTAAGGTTTAGTTGTTCTACCGCTTCAGAGTTCATTTTGAATTAAATACCAATTTGCAAGCATCTTGACAATCTTAGGCAAGAAGTCCTGATGAAATTTAAAGATCCAGAAAAAAAAGATGCAATTCACCAATAAAAAGAGCTGAAAAGGAAACCAACTTCAAGAAATACTTTAATGCCAGACTGATTAATGTTGACTGAGCATCAATTTGGAAGAAAGGACATTTTATTCCTTATCTGTACTGAAAATAAAGCAAATTTTAAAATGTTTACAGTTTTCACATGTGATAACGTGTTTTATAGTTACAGATCATGGGTCCGATCCCGCAACCCTTACTCAGGTGATCAGAACTGGATCAAGGATACTACAAAGGGGGGCAGGGGGGGAGCAGCAACCAGCACTGCAGGGGTAGCTATGCTCCTGGTTCCCAGTCTCCCCCTTCCCATTCCACCAGGACAGGTAGACCATAGTACAGCAGCAGCAGTTGAGGACTTTGTTAAGTCCCCAAAGCAAGTAAGAATTACCCCCTTCCCTACTCAGAAGCCTGTGCCCTCCCTTCCCTGTCACTCCCACTCCCACTATCCCCACACTCCTTGGTGTGAAGAGGGCTCCAGAGCTGCTCTAGCCAGGCTGTATGGAGGGTTGGGCTCAGCTTGGGACAGCAATGGTGAACAGGCAGGTTCTGGACTGGAAGGGAATGCCTGGGTCATTAGGTTGAGTCCATGGCAATCACAGACAACCACTGTCTCTTTCAATCTGTTCCTTACTTTATCTTTCTTCTACCAGGAGGGTTGGGTCCCCTGCCCCCCACAGGACACCACCTTCTTCATCTTCTCCTGCATTTTCTTAGTCTAAAAAACTAGTTGTATGTGAAAAATAGAACCCTATGGACACATCCCAATGAGCGTGCATGTGTCTCTTGCAGTGTCTTAAGGCCCTTTGAGATGCTGCAAGAAGCACATGTGGGAACAAAAAAATGTTCCCTGAACTGCAAATCTGCAGTGCGGGGGAAAAAAATAAGACCCCTGGATATCTAGGGGTCAAAAAATACCCCAGGGCAAAAAAAGGCAACTGGAGGCTGGGTCCTCCACAGAGATGGTCTGGTAGCCAGCCAGAGAATCTCCATGGCTGGCTCTCACCCCAGTGCTGAAGCATGCTACCTGCCAGCATGAGGCAGCGGGGGCAGCGGTACCAGGCCCCAGGTGATAGCTGCAGTAGGTCCACCTGCCTGACAATGTGTGGAGCTGCACGACACCCTCCTGACCTGGACTACACCCGTGCAATGGGGCAGTGGCAGTGCGGGTACCAGATGGCCAGCAATAGTCCCCAATGCCCCCCCTCTGACCTGTGCTGTGCTTGGGGGGGACTCTGCCAGGAGGGCCCAGTGACCTTGATGGCAGCTGCTACTGCTGCTGAGTGCGGGGCTTTTTTTTTTTCTTTTTTTTTTTTTTTTCTTTTTTTTTTTTTTTCTTTTTTTTTTTTTTTCTTTTTTTTTTTTTTTCTTTTTTTTTTTTTTTCTTTTTTTTTTTTTTTCTTTTTTTTTTTTTTTCTTTTTTTTTTTTTTTCTTTTTTTTTTTTTTTCTTTTTTTTTTTTTTTTCTTTTTTTTTTTTTAAGTGCCAGGAGGCTGGGGCCAGGTAGGGCAGCCATCAGGAGTCTGGGGGTGCAAGCAGGGGCTGGGGCCAGGTGAGGCAGCCACCAGGGTGGCTGGGGGAGCAAGCGGGGGGCACATGAGCCCTGCAGGGGGCTGGTGATAGCCCCTGGAGGGTCATGTGGCTCCTGTTGGGGG
>NW_017729032.1:48611660-48614517 GCF_001723915.1 Gavialis gangeticus
CCCTGTGGGAGCCATGTGGCCCCTGTTGGGGGGGGGCTGTAACCCCTGTTGGGGGTATGTGGCCCCTGTGGGGGGCTGTAGCTCTGTGGGGGGAAGTCTGTGAGCTGTGCAGGGGGGCTGTGCCCTGTGGGGGGCAGGGGACCCAACCCTACTGAGCAGTGCTCCCCACAATCCACCCACACCTACCCAAACACCCCACAGCTCCCCACATCCCCCCATCCCCCTTCTGCCAACCCCACATCCCTCCAGCACACACCCTGTGTGCCCAGCTGCCAGACAGGATAAGACCTCCTAGCAGGAGCTGTGGCTGCAGGAGCAGCTGTCCCCACATCCTGGTTAGTGAAGGGGTCAGGGGGTGCTCTAACTGCTCTATGGTAAGAAAACCGAATGCATAACATATAGATATTCAGAATTCATTTTATTATGATGATAGAGACACTGGTAGGTGTCCAAATTGCTTTAACACTGTAGATATACTAATAAAACATTGCCTAACTGATCACTGTCTCTCTCTCACTATACATAGTGGACTTTTGTTTTAATTGTGGAGGAACATGGATTTTGGGGTATTTTACAGAGTGACTTCGGGATTTTTGACTGTGTAGGTGTCGACACCACAGCCCCCTAGTTTTTTAATGAGAATGGGGTGAGAGACAGTGTCAAAGGCCTTCCTAAAGTCCAGAAAGACTACGTCCACTGCTACCCCTGCGTCTAAGGATTTTGTGACCTGGTCATACAAGGCCACCAGGTTGGTCTGACAGGACCTGCCTCTAATGGCCTTGAAGCTTAATGCACTCAAGTCAAGATAAGTTCATCCCAGAATTCTGAAAGAATGTGTGACTGAAATTACCTGCCTGGTAGTAAATATCCATAAATCTATCCAGCTGGAGGTGGTGCCATATGGCTGGAAAAGAGCAAACATGTTATTTATATTAAGAAAATGGGGGAAAGCAATTTGGCTACCTTAACTATCAGCCTGTTAGGCAGGCCTATCAGCTTATCGTCTGCAGTAGGCAGGGAGGGAGGACCAGGGCAACTATAGGCCAATCAGCCTAACCAGCATCCCAGGGAAAATCTTGGCAAAGCTCATTAAAGAATCTATATGCAATACACTCGCAGAAGGTAAGATTCTGAATGACTCCTTCTATGAACAGGTCCCTTGCCACCAGGACGTGGGAGGCAAGGTAGACATTATATACCTAGACTTCCAAAAGGCTTTTGATCTAGTACCCCATGATATCCTTGTGGGAAAATTGGAAGATCATGGGCTCAGCTGCTTGCCAGTTCAGTGGGTGGGAAACTGGCTATGGGGTAGGACCCAGAAAGTTCTCATGAATGAATCTGTGTCGTCCTGGCACAAAGTGGCCAGTGGTGTCCCTCAGGGGTCCATGCTTGGACCGGTGCTTTTCAACATCTTTATCAATGATTTGGATGGGGGAGTGCAAAGCTTGCTGGCCAAGTATGCAGACGACACCAAGTCATGGGGCAGTATGGTCATGTCAGAAGATACACTGCAGACACAGGCACACCTGGACAGGCTAGAGAGTTGGGCAGATCAGAACCAGATGAAGTTTAACACTTCCAAGTCTACGGTTCTCCATCTGGGGGCAAACAACCCTCAACATACACACGGGCTCGGTGGTGACAGCTTGACTCGCATCATGGCTGAAAGGGACCTAGGGGTAATGACTGACCATCATATGAATATGAACTGTCAGCGTGAGGCAGTGGTCAACAGGGCAAACAACACTCTGGCATGCATCAACCAATGCATCTTGTGTAAAACTAAGGAAGTGATACTCCCACTGTACTCAGCACTGGCGAGACCACAGTTGGAGTACTGCATCCAGTTCTGGGCACTGCACTTCAATAAGGACATGGAAAAACTTGAGAGGGTCCAGAAAAGAGCCACCCAAGATCTACAGGTACTAGAAAATGGCACATTAGACTAATATACTGCACAGTAATTGCTGCACATGTATAGACAATGATGCTTTACTTTACATTAAATTAGTAAAGGAGCAGTGAAGTGTCTTGTGTAGATGTATGCAGTATGTTTGACTCTAGATCTTTGTAAGATTTTTTAAAAAACTCAATACAAGGGTAACTGATATTCTGTCAAGTGATATGCTAAGAAAGTAGAATGTTAATTTTAGCTCCATTCCAGAACCTGGAAAACAGCAAAGTTAAATTAAAGAGGAAAAAATTGAAAGGAGACAACTATGTTCATGCTTGTGTTAAACAGTAATGTAAATGATTAAATGTAGCCTTTTTTTTTTTAGATTGTGACATTTCCCTTTTAATTTAATAAGGCTTTGCAATAGAAAGCCTACACACTTCCAAAAGAGGTTATTTATGAGAACGTATAATTGGGGGGAATTTTTCATCTGCACAAGACATATAACCATATGGCAGCTAGCTACTTATTTTATCCTAGTGTAAAAAACATATTTGTAGCACTGTTGTATCAAAAATAGACAGGATATTTTCCTTCTGCCATCTAGTAACTAAATTATGCAGATAAAGGCATTGTTTAAAAGTACTAAAGGTAACATATTTATGACACTTGTGCATTTGGCTTCCCTCTGGTAGGATTATTAGCAACATTGCTAGACAATAACCATCTTCTAAGTAATGCAAGTGCAGCTTACCAACTGTAAAAACTTTCATACCCGTCACCAGAAACCGTACAGTAGCATTTCTCAACCTGTGGGTCGCAACCCAAAAATGGGTTGCAAGAATATATGAAAGGGTCGTGAACCAATTTCATAGTTTCATAGTTTCTAGGGTCAGAAGGGACCTGAGCAGATCATCTAGTCCGACCCCCTGCCATGGCAGGAAGAGCACTGGGGTCAAA
>NW_017729032.1:48614727-48616809 GCF_001723915.1 Gavialis gangeticus
CCCTGCTGGCCCCTCCTGGATGTGTGCCAGAATAATTTTCTCGAACAGCTTGCCCAGGATCGAGGTAAGGCTGACTGGCCTGTAGTTCCCTGGGTCCTCTTTCCTCCCCTTTTTGAAGATGGGAACCACGTTGGCCCTCTTCCAATCCTCCGGCACCTCTCCAGAGCACCACGAGTGTTCATAAAGCCATGCCAGGGGACTTGCAATGACCCCAGCGAGTTCCTTTAGGACTCTAGGGTGAAGATCATCCGGGCCGGCTGACTTAAAAACGTCCAGCCCCTCCAGAAGCTCCCTAACTAAATCCTCACTCACTCTAGGCCCAGGTGAGCCTCCCCTGGGGCCCGAAGGGGGCCCAGCAGGGAGATGGCAGTTCTGGTCCTTACTGAGAAAGACAGAGGCAAAGAAGTTTAATTTAAAATGGATCAACAAACTTTAAAAATAGATTCTCCTTTAAAAGAGAAAAACTTGGGAAACTATGGCTTTTCCTTTACCAGCTGGCAGAATTCCAGCCTGCAAGGGGCTGCTTGGGGCTCCCTATGCCCTACACACTGGGGGGGCTGGGGGCTGGAGCCTGGAGCTGAGGGGGAAAGTGGGTCAGGAGTGAGGGGCACTGGCTAGGGACTGGCCATTGATGTTTACAAATGGGTCCTGATACACAAAAGGTTGAGAGCCACTGCCTTAGAGTACATTGTTATACCTTCAGTTTAGAGGTAGGACTTTTGCTTTGAAGGCTGCCTTACACGTACACTGTGAATTAAACTTGTCACAGACCATGACTCCAATTCTCCATTTAACTCACAGAACTGAAACCAACTGTGCAGTACTTTTAAAAGCCTTTTATAGCTTGCAGGATGGTCACTTGTTATTTTAAATCCTATTGACCCACAGTCCTGAAATTTCAAAAATGACTGAACTTTACTTGGTGGGCTTCTCAATTGTGCTGTGAAAGACTATCCAGGGCTATCCAAACCTCCAGGGTTACTTAAAATGTTTTTGTACAGAATAAAAAGTGATGGAAATGGTCATCTTTCTTTATCCCTTTGGCAATGCAGGATTCTTTCCTGCATAGCTTTGCTCATTCTTGAGCATGTAGTTTAGACCTATGCAAAACTTATCAAGATTTATTCACCAGTCACAACCTGTATTTATTATACTATGTGCCCCAAACATTCAAGACTGTATCTCACAAAGATAAGCATTATGTTTCAGTTTGGCACTATTTGTTACTATGGATTCCTCCTACTGACTCCACAATTAAGTTTATAACAAACTGTCTTACAAACACCAGTTTTCATACAGATATACACCTCTACAGTTCTCAAAACAAATCCTTTCAGAGTGTCTTATTTATACATCTACGTCAGTGAATCAGTTCCCACTTTGACTCTAACGCTGCCTCTCTTTTCCAAACCTCCTTCAAGACTATTTCCCAAACTATTTTAATACTCTGCATTTTTTACTGCTGTTCTTCAAAGAAATATCTTTCCCTAAATTTTATCTTCTGATGATAAAATGCCTAAAAATCCCTCTTTTAATCGGCATGCTTTTGGCACATCTCCTTTAGCTAGTTTTAAGTATAATTGAAAATACTTTTGCAAAAAATGAAATATCTCTACAGAGCTACAGAACAAATCTCAGTGCTTTTTAAATAACCTTAAGTCTTAACTACAACATATAGAAGTGCATGAATACTGTGAAACACTAAGAACACTGAATACCATTTAAAGAAATACACTGCTCTCACTTCTTTATTTTTCACTTTAAAGCCTTCATGATCCTACTGGGCTTTGTTCTTCATTTATATTGGCCCAAGGGATATTAGAATCGGGCCCCAAACCTTGCTGAAGGGAACAGACAGAGGGACAGTAAACCATGGCAGTGTAAAAAGAATAGTTAAAAACTGAGCTAAGCATTTAAAGCTGTATTTAGCTTGGTAACGTTGCAGCTGAATCACTGTAAGGCATGCTTTTTCTCTGATACATTACAGAAATAGCTCATCAGCCTACAGTGGGATTACTGTCAGACTTTTGTTCTTTTATTAATAAAGGAATCCCACCCCTTCTGCCTGATAACACAACACCC
>NW_017729032.1:48621809-48623287 GCF_001723915.1 Gavialis gangeticus
ATTACAGAAATAGCTCATCAGCCTACAGTGGGATTACTGTCAGACTTTTGTTCTTTTATTAATAAAGGAATCCCACCCCTTCTGCCTGATAACACAACACCCACTCCCACGCCTTGCCCCCACTGTTCTTACCTTGTCGTCTCTCCCTTTCGCTCTAGATTCCCTCTCCCGGCTACTGGCAGGCTTCTCACTTTTTGATATCGGGTGTGCTCGGCCCACAGGCCCACGTGGCTGCAGTCCTGGTGATTCTCTCCTCAAAGGTTTTACTTCTCGGTTGGGACGTTTGATCTGAGGGGGAGCCCTAGCCAAAAAAAGAAGATATGCATAAGGATCCATTTAAAATAAATAAAAAGGCAATCTATTAATACTCCCTTCACAAATCACTTGCAAAACTGACAGACCTAAATTCCATTGCTTGTTTATCTTTTCTAATTGTAAATCTGTAAATCTAACATCTTTTTTTCTGTGTTTGATTTGTGCTACATAGCTCTGAAAGAAAGAAAATGATCAATGTCAGCAGCTTGGCACAGCTAACCAAACCTACAATAAACAAATCAGCATGAGTGTGGAAAAAAAGAAGTAGATTTTAGTTTCTGGGTTTGGATTTCCTGTAGCTATAAATCATGAGAATATATTTTGCCATCCTGAAAAGCATAGGTCCCATAAGAACAATCATGGAAGAAATTCCTGGTAATTATCTGGCTAATAACTTCAACAGGCCCCAGCATATAAGTGAGAAAGCCAGTGAGAAATAGCACCCTATCTCAATCTTCCTGAGTGAAAATGTCAACACTGAAAAACTGTCCAGAAAAGTAGACCTTATCCAACCAAAATGTACATCCCACACCATCTCTCCCGATGTCATGGGTATTAGTTGAATGGTAGCACACAGACACAGAGTTTGGTTTTACAAAGATTAATCTGAGTCCTATTCATTTTGCTTTGGTAGTTAGTATGAACTTGAAAGGTAGAACCAAAATATATGAACGTATTAATTTAAGTGAATGTTCCCTTTAAATTCTTTACTCACATTTGCTTCCATTATTTCAAAGTCTGCAACTACTTTACTGGAATATTAATTTTTAAAAATGTAACCCTGGTACAAGCTAGACATAATCATTAACTTTTACTTAAAAATAGTAAGTCTCCTATACCTGAATGCTTCATGATAATTCTTTTTAGCCCTTTGCAGGTGGACCAAATTAAATTTATTTTAAAAATATAGTGGACCTGCTAGGACCTTATACCATCACCATATAACAGCTTCATCCATAACAATGCAGGCAAGTTCATTTTGTACTTAATACTGCCCAAATTTTTCTGTACATGTTAAAGCTTATAAAAATGGAAGTACTAGCTGAAGAAAATGGATGCAGAGAGATGGTTTATAGCTACTTGGCCTTGCTTCATTAAGGCAATGATTTTTCTCCTTACAATTTTTAGTAAATCTCACAGTGGAGGTCCAAAAAAAAAAAAAA
>NW_017729032.1:48623356-48625320 GCF_001723915.1 Gavialis gangeticus
TATTAAGGCAATGATTTTTCTCCTTAAAATTTTTAGTAAATCTCACAGGGGAGGTCCAAAAAAAAAAAAAAAAAGAAAAGAAAACAATGTTCACAGAAAAATTACCAAGCATGCTTGTTGCATGCTTACAGCAGCTAAGCAATTGCCTTACTGGAGAATCCTAATGGGCATTATAGTATAGCTTAGAGGGCTCATGCCCACAATCTTTCCTACAGGGTACGACTGTCCAACTAGTGGCCTAAGGGCCACATGTGACCTCTGAGGAGTTAAACTGTGGCTACTGGGCTCTTGGTCTGGGCACTGCTCCCACATCACTCTCTTGCTGCTGCTGCTGGAGTCTCTGGGATCCCTCTCCTTCCTCTGACTTCTGCTTCCTACCCCTGCCAATCCAGGGGAGAGCAGGGTGGGCACCTTCCACACAGCGCACTGGCAATGCAAGGGCAGTGACACAACATGGCAGGGGGCACCCACACGACAAGGAGTGCAGCCTGCCTGGCATATGGCTCCCAGATGCTCAGAAGTCAGACAGTCCTCCTACAGGCTAACATCCCTAGCTGAGCTACACTGTCCATAGTCCTATGTATTCTGCCTTTTGACCAAGTGGCAGGGCGTCGAATAAAAGTCTGTAACTTTCTTGGAGTTCATGGTTTCTTGACTTCTGTGAAAAAATCATAGCCTTACACACAAGGCAAAGCCATGAAGAATCAGCTTACTGTCTGGTAGGTGCCACACTGAGACAACCAACTCATTTCCTATATGCCATAAAGTAACTTTTCATTAGTAACTGCTTCTGGTTACAACCACCTAGAGTGGTAGCCCCTAGCTTTGTTGAATGTTCTGTTTTTTCAGGTCTGTCATGTGTCAAAGATACCTGGCAAAATGATCAAAACCCACAAAACCCTTTCTACTCCTGTTGATTGCTGCTTGCCATCCTAGAGGTGCCTGCCTTCCCACAATGCTGTTTATGGGCTTCTCCATGAGAAGATGCACTTTAGAAACAGACAACTATGCATTTTCACCACATTTTATGGTTTCCCTCATTTCCAGCTGGCAAATAACCTTGTAGTCATAGAGAAGAAGGGCTGGAAGAGACCTCCAGATGTCACCTAGTCCATACCCCTACCTGAGGCAGGATCATCCCTACCCAAACCATCCTATACAAGCCATAATCTAAACTCTACATAAGACGACCATCAACCCTGACACAACACATGCCTAACACCCTAACCTCTCACAAGTAAAGCAGGGGAACTACAGGGACCAATATCCTGGTTTTATAAAATGTTGTCAGTATAAGCCTATGAGGTCCTAGGTAGAGGGCCACGTCCCCCGCTACAGACCAAGAAAAAAACCCCACAATCCATATTAACCTGGCCACGGGGTAAAGTTCCTTCCTGACCCCAAATATGGTGATTGGCCTCACCCTGTGGAGGGGCAAGACCCTCTAGCCAGGAACGTCTGGCTTTGCTCCCATGCAAGCCACCATGAAAATCTTACAGACTTTATGAAAATCCTTTAATAAACAGTAAGGTTAACATGCCGCACAACCCGCACAACACAGAAAAACAGATAATTACATCAATTTCAGAATACCACCTAGCTAAGATGAACACCATTTTTCATAACAGAATATGAGAACAGAAATATGCCGATGAGGCTTGAGGTAATGCGAAACAAATTCAGAGGAGGTCATTCTACAGACAACAGCAGGCTCGGGACCAGGCCTCAGCTCTGCAAAAAGTTGTTCTACATAAAGAAAAGCTCCTTCGGTGGTCAACTGATGCCTGTAGCTTTTGCTTTGAAGCAATGTGTTATATTCCTTGAGCTGTGTCATAACTGATACTGATCTCAAAAGACAAGTGAATAACAAACCCTATGTCGTAAGGGATCTGGACAACATGATCTAATAGTTCTTTTCTGTCTCTAGTTTTTATAATTCCAAGATTTGAATTCCCGAGCACTCG
>NW_017729032.1:48630320-48662281 GCF_001723915.1 Gavialis gangeticus
TGGACAACATTGAAAGGGTCCAGAGGAGGGACACCTGCATGATCCAGGGACAACAGGGCAGACCCTATATTGAAAGACTGAGGGACCTGAACCTGTTCAGCCTTCACAAGAGAAGGCTGAGGGGGGACCTGGTGACTGTCTATAAACTCACTAGGGGGGACCAGAAGGGTTTAGGAGGGAGACTGTTTCCCCTAGCGCCCCCTGGCATGACAAGGAACAATGGACACAAATTATTAGAGAGTAGGTTTAGATTAGACATCTGCAAGAACTACTTCACAGTTAGGGCGGCTAGGAGCTGGAACCAACTTCCTAGGGAAGTGGTGCTGGCTCCTACCGTGGGGATCTTTAAGAAGAGGCTTGATGCCTACCTGGCTGGACTCATTTGAGTCCAGTCTTTTCTCCCACCCAGGCGGGGGGTCAGACCTGAAGATCTACAAGGTCCCTTCCGACCCGACTTCTATGATTCTATGATAATTTTAATATCACAAAAGGAAATTCTGACAAATGCATAGTTGCTCAAGTGAGTTTCTTATCAAGGCAATCATTAGTTAAGGCAACTTCAACATACTGACAAACCTCAATTGTAGGCCTTAACATAAATACATTATCCATAATAGCCAAACACACTTTCATTTCTACTGTATGATAATAACCCAATTCCTCAAAAAATCAGATATACCCATCAATGCAGGGTTTTTTCATGTGTCAACAAATCGATCTTCTTTTTTGTTGCAGAGGATGTATATCACCAATTTTAACCATTTAAATCAGGGGTGGGCAATTATTTGGGCTCATGGGCCACATAGGGAATTTAGGTGAGCTGTTGTGGCCTGGGTCAGCACCCCCCTCCCTCCCTGCCATAGCTCACCAAAACTCCCTCAATGGCCACCGCACTCAGCCAGGCAGCTGGGATAGGGTCACAGGTGGGTGAGGAGCAGTGTTTGGGAGCGGGATGGGTGGGTGAGGCCCAGATCACAGGACAGGATCTCAGGGCAGTGACAACATGGGGTTGAGCTAGCACAGAGCTGTGATCTGCTACCCACATGTCCCTGTGACAGACATGGGTTCCACGTGCAGGAGTATACAGGGAGTGGATCACGGGTCTGCCCCGGGCCCTGGCCCTGCACTGTCACCACCCCACAATCCCAGACCTACCTCTGGATGCCACCCCCGACCCTATCTGCCTGTCCACAGGAGGTCCTGGCCAGTCCCCGTGGAAACCCTGGGATCACTGGGCAGTGACAACATGGGGCCAGGCCTAGGGCAGAGCCATAATCGACTCTCTACACGCCCCTTCCCACAGAACTGGTGCCTGTCACAGGGTAGTGTGGGCAGATCATGACTCTGTCCTGGGCCCCAGCCCTGGCCCGAGCCCCACACTGTCACCACCCAGCGATTCTGGGTTCTCTATGGAGACCAGCTGGGACCCATGCAGGCAAGCAGACAGGATGGGGCCACAGGTGGGCAGAGAACTGCATCCAGGGCCAGGTCTGGGATCTTGGGGTGGTGACAGCATGGGGTCAGGGCTCGGGGCAGAACTGTGATCCACTCCCCGCGCATGCCTGCCCATGAAGCCCAAGCCAACAGGCAGCAGATCATGGCTCTGCCCCAGCCCCACACTGTCACTGCCCCACGATCCCACCCTGTGATCCTGGCATCTTCCACCTATCCCACTCCTGAACACTGTTGCCTGCCTGCCTGTGGCCCCATCCCAGACATCTGGCCATGCATACTGCCTGTGCAGTTGCAGCCTCTAGCAGACTCACTAGGGTACCCGGGCAGTAGAGCTGGGTCTAGCAGCCAGAAGAAGCCACTGGAAAGCAAATCCAGCTGCAACACCACCCCAGCCCTGCTGCACACTCGGGGGCAGTGGAACAAGCCACTTGCACCATGGCCCAAGCTACCCACCGCACCTGGGCTGCATGGGGCAGAGGGACGTGCTGTGGGCTGGACAAAATCCCTTGGCAGACCAGATCTGCCTTGCAGGCCGTATTTTGCCTAGCCCTGATTTAAATCAAGTAGGAAATCTTGATTCAGATCATCCAATTTAGACTTGTTTTGCATTTGCATTTTTTAAATTATTTTCCAAAGGAAGGTGGATTCTCATTGGCTGTTTACCATTTAAAGTGCTGATTTACAAGTATATAGCCTTTATATTATATTTGCTATTTCTTTCTGCTAACCAAGATAATACATATCTAAATACATTTATTTAAAATTATGTAGCTTAAAGTGCACTCATTCAAATATCCTGAAATTGTTTTTATTATGTTAAAAATGATGAATGATGAATTTTTAAAACAATTTTTTAAAACTTTTCAATTTGTTTCAAGCTCTATTTGAATGGCAACTCAAATTTCACAGAATGTTGAAACAGATTTTTCAAAATTATTTATTAATTAATTAAAATGTAAGTGCATTGGTTATATCAAGAAAAGATAAACATGTTTTGCGTTAAAACTAAACAACATACCAATTATAAATTGTATCAGTTGTTTCTAGTCACATGTCTTCCAGGGTTTCCAACTGTCAGTCAGTCCCTGTACCATCACAGCATTAAACTAGTTCAGAGCCATCCAACTTCCAAGCAGCCAGGGGCTGCACACTACATAGGCTGCACCAGAGGCACCCATGGGCCCCTGGGCTACATGCTCCATGGATGCTCTCCGCCTACCAATGCACTGCATGCCTGTGATCCATCCTCCCCACTTGGCACATCTGTGACCCCCTGTGCACTGTATGCCTGTGGATCCCCCCACTTCTATACTGTGCATATAACCCTCCCCCACTTCACTGCACTATGCACCTGCAATCCCTCCACCACATGCCTGTGACCCTCCCCCACTACACTAGGGGCCAGTGACCCTCCCTGTACTGCTGCACTGCATGCCTGTGCATCCCAAGTTTGCTCACAGGTCCCTGTACTGCTCCACACCCTGGGATGGAGGTAAAAAGCATCAGCCAGAGGAGGAAAGGGGAGCCCAGAAACTCTGGCTGCTGTTACAATGGAAGCAATGGGGAAAGTAGTGGCCAGGTAGGAACCTGGGAAACACAGTTTAACCCCTCAGAAGGCACATGAGGCCTGCATATGGGCGACTGGTGCCTCCTAAGTTGGGGGGGGGCACTTGCCCCCCCAGCGGCCAGTCAGCGACCAGGGTGTCCCCCTGCGGCCTATCTCACTGACTCAGGAGTGCCAGCAGCACTTCTCCTGGTACCCCCACTCCCTAGCCAGTGCTCTCAGGGGGGCAGCAGCACTCTCACCTGCCCCCCCGCCTGTCACCTAAGCAGGGAATGCTGGCTGTCAGGGAATGCACCAGCACTCTCAGGGGATGCACGTGAACCCCCATGCATCTGCTACGTGTCACCACTGGGCCTGCAGGCCACCAGCTGGACAGACCTGAACTAGCTGAATAAACTAAAAAGAAGAAAATATTTTCTCTACAGTGGCTGGCTCAGCACTCCAAGAAATTCTCATTTCCGATATTTAACTACTCACTCCCAACCAGTTCAGCAATCTGACTTTTTTCAAGATTTCTTTAGCAAACCTGTCCTGCTTATTTTAATTCAATATAAATTGCAATTGATTATAGTACCTGTAGAACTTAATTATAAATGGTCATAATGTTGCATTTTATTTCAAGCATTTATTTCTAGCAATAACAATGCATTTAAAGGTATTCTTTTGATAAAAATTATATTTTTATATAAAAATCAGTGATTTCAACCCACCTGGCTTTCAAACCCACTTACCTATGCTCAGCTGGAACAGGAGGAGGCCAAACAGCAGGATCCCTAAAAGGTTCATCTTGGTAGGATACAGGAATATCTGCAGGTTTGTCCATCTTAAAACTCTCTAGCGTGTTAACAATACTCTTGACTTGTTCATATTCTTCTAGTAACTCTTGTCGGACCTTCAAAATAAGTAATTTATTTAAGAAAAAAAGAGATTTTTAATAAATTTTAATTTGCAACAAAGAAAAAAGATTTAGAAAATATGAAAAATTTTACTGCTCTTTAAAGGGTAAATTGATGATTATAAAGAACGAAGGGTTCTATCCCAAAAATGTGTTCATTTTTATTCTAGTGCAGTGACCATGCTCAAGTGAGCACAGGCCATAAGATCCAGGCCCTAATACAACATGGTTCAGTAAAATGTAACATTTAACTCATGAGATGTTAACTTCGTAAAAATCAAACCACAATATCCTGCTGAGTTTATAATGTACAGATATATTTTGAAATACGTTAAGGAAATTGAATGTAGTGGGTCATGCTATGTTTGATTCTGAATGGTACAGGGATCCTGTTTTTCTCTGTTTAAAGATCCAAAATTCTCTGATAAAAAAAATCAAAATTCTCTGATTAAAAAGCCACAATGTCTGCGTTTTTAATGAAACACCACTATACACACACACACAATTTTAAAGCAATTTGGAAGCCTACCAGTTCCACAAACTTACATGCAAATTTGAGCTAGATCAAGACCAGTGGTGCCCAACTTTTCTACTCCAAGGCCAGATGAGTGGATACGATTCAGGGTCAGTCAGCAAGCTAGATCCAGCCTGTCTTCTACATCCCATCCCTGCACTGGGCACAGCTCCAGCTCTAGCCGGGACCCTGTCTACCAAATTTAACCTCAGGCCAATCACATCTGCAGCCCTGACATGCACAGGAACGTGTCACCTGGCCCTCAGGGTTTGGGAATTTGGCAGAGGGGAACAATGGCAGTATTAACTGCCATAGCCCTCCTGTTGCCAAATTTCTAACCCCTGGGGAGCCCTGCAGGCCAGATGATATGGATCTGCAGATATGTCCCATGAGCCAGAGGTTGAGCACTGCTGACGCAGGGCTGGTCCAAGGGTAATTGGCGTCCTAGGCGAACCATGTACCTCGGCACCCCCACCACCTCCAATATAAAGAAAAATAAGAAATCTAAGGAATACGGATTCATCTTTTAGGATGACATTGCCAGCAGTATGCTCGTCATAAGTCCGTTTGAGAGTTGAAAAGGTAGGAGTCATGATTCTACTGTCCTTTCCTCTGAGATCTTTTCAGAGGTCTTTCTCGCCTTACCGAACCAAAGGTCTTAGACCAAGGTGGAGCTGTAGGTGGCCAGGGCTGTTATTTAGAATGATGTTCCTGTTATTTTGTTCTGCGTATAATTTTGGCGCCCTCCAAATTTTGGCACCCTAGGCAACTGCCTAATTCGCCTAATGGTTGGACCGGTCCTGCACTGATTCAGAACACGACGAGAGCATCAGTAAAACACATATTAAGGCTTTCTTATTTCATGTTTGTTAATCTGCTACCTGTTGGCCAAATCCAAACCCCATTAAAATCAAGAGCAGCCTTTCCTTTATAATGCCTCCAATTCACTTTTCAGCAAAACCGAAATATTTAAATTGTAAAGTCAATGTGGCTATCCCAAAAGCTAATAAATCTACGCCAGGGGTGTCCAACCTTTTTGAATGTGGGGCCAGATCATGAACTTTTTATCACCCAGTGGGCCGGCGAGCCATATTCAGAGACCTCACAGGAAGTGGTATCACATCAGGAAGTGATGTCACATGACCTTCGACACCAATGAAGTTGCAGGAAGTGACAATGAAATGGGTCTAACCAGTTCAAAACTCTCCCTCTATAGCATCCACCTCTGCCACTGTTCGGGACAGGATACTGAGCTAGGTGGTCCATGGGGCTGACCAAGCATGGCACTTCTTATGCTCTTATGTTCAAAAGCTCTTATGTTCTTTGCCTGAGCTTCCAAACTATGGCTGAGATTTGCAAAAAGGGGTAGATAGGCATGTTACAAAGTTGTCATAAAAGATTTGGAGCCCTCTAAATCCCATTCATATTAATGGAAGTTGGCCTTTTGACTCAGCTTTGAAAGTTTCAGCCTAAGGTGCCAACCAAATAAAATATATTTTGCATTTCTATGTAGTGCATCTATGTGGGGCTCTCCAAGCATTTTACAAACATTAAATGAACTTCAGGATGAGCCCAGCCAGAGCAGCAGGGGCTCAGCTGCACTTTCCCCCTACCTGCGCTGGTCAGTCCCGAGCGGCACACAGCTCCGCCACTGCTCCTGCTGGCTGGTGCTGACCTGGGCAGGTCTGTCCCATCCGGAGCAGCATGCAGCTGAAGCTGGCTTTCTACGTGCTACTGGGGACAGGAGTAGCCCTGCCAGGTTGGCACCAGCCAGCAGAAGCGGTGGTGTAGCCATGTGCTGCTCGGGACTGACCGGTGCAGGCAGGGAGAAAATGCAGCTCAGCCTCTGCCACTCCAGCTGGGCTCATCCCATGACCAGCACAGGTAGGGGGAAAGTGCAGCTGAGCCCCAGCTGCTCCGGCTGGGCTCATCCTGTCCCGAGCAGCATATGGCTACTCCTCTTCCTACACGCACTGCGTCAGCAACATCAAGCTGACGCGGTGCGTGTGAGAACCTTGTCCCTTCCCCAGCCCTTCAGCAGCCATCAGGAAGCTGCTGAGGGGTTGGAGGAGGGACAAGGGGTGGGAACAAAAGTAAACAGTGTTTACTTTCGTTTCCCATTGCAGCACCGTGGGCCTCAGAAAATGGCTTGGCAGGCTGCATGGCAGCCCACAGGCCATATGTTGGACAAGCCTGACCTACACTGAGGTGTTTATACTGCAACAAGCTCAATTTCTAAGCATTTTGATGGTCCGTATTCATACAACACACTTCTTAGAACAGTATTAGCTGGTGATACAGTTCATATTCTGGATTCAAGTCCACTTGTAAGTTTGCAGCATATTAATGTATACTAACGTCTATGTAAGTAAACCTGTGCTGCACACGATTTTGGAGGTCCTCCAAGTGCTTTGCACCAGAAACAATGGGTCTATTTCCCTAAGTGCACTTTGGGGTCATGCTGACCAGGTATCATGGCTCTGTAAAATGATGCAAGAGGCACATTTTTCTTAGAGTGATACCTTTTAAGCATAAGCATAGCAGAGTAAGGAAGAAAGCAAAGAGAAATTCCCAGAGGTAACAGACAAACAATTAGCAAAAGAAAAGAAGCTGATATAACTGGGAGACCAAGGCTTATCAAAAGGGAGGAGGGTCACTCTCACCTTTTGTGTGTGGGCAAAATTCAGGAATCAAGTAGATTATAATGTGCCATAAAACCACTATCACTGTTAAGACCCTGGTACTTAGTGTCCAGACAGCTTATGAATTTTTTTGTTCCTAAGTTGTTTGCCTTTTAAAGGTGTTAAGCAGATCTCCCTTGAGCACGAGGATGGATAGCAAGGTCAGAAAGGGAGTGGTTGGTCTGTGAGAAATGTGCTTCTAATGGTGTATGTATGTCTCTGTCCTTTTTTTTTCCGGTGGAAGCTCATTCTGGTGAGTAGCTGCTGTTCAGTCTTACCCTCCTAGGTGCCATGAGGTCATTTGGCGCATTAGATCAGATATATCCCATTTTGGGAAACGCATGTGTAGGAACCATTGATTCTGATGGTTTTGTTGTGGTGGGTTGTTGATTGTAGTAGCAGTGGAGATATGTTGACAGGTTAAGCAGATCTTGCTATGTCCCACCTGGTATTTGTTGGGCAGTGGGGAGTTTGCTTCTGATGATGAGTTGGGCAAGGTTAGGAGGATGTTTAATGATAGCATATAACTAGGATTGGTCCATTTTCTGTTGTACACTCCTGAAATTGGTATCAATTCACCATTACTGAACTATACAAGGCACTGTACACCTATCTAGAGCCTTACAGAGGTACTGAAATATCTTGCCTTCTAGGAGATGAAAGTTCAAGAAACCTTGGAGAAGAAACATTGCAACAAGGATGTTTATAAAGCCACCACCAAAGGGATGGCTGAGTCGGGTTAGAACCAGGGCAGGGCTGAAACCTACAATGTAAAATCAGCTTACAAGAAAACAAGGAAAACCTGGATCCCTGGTAGTGCTTGTGCCTCCTTTCCATACTACGCAGAGCTGGGCAAGGTTTCATCAGGGGATGCTACCACCAAATTGCAGCTGGTAGTGATACTCCTGAAGCAATGGAGGGATGCAAGGACTGACATGGACTCCAGTGAGGAAGAGTGACCTGAAAAGCAGGACCTCTTCACCACACAAGAGCCTGGGCAGGTGCTGGATGCCTGAGAGGACTAAGAAGTTGCTGGCCTGCATGCTCTGCTTGTGAGCTAGTGAGTGTTTGGATTTACTAGATTTGTTCTTATCAGTAGTAATAGGCATTGTATATCAGGATATACATCAGAAGTTTGTTTTTTTTCTGCAGGCACATGAGATGCTCTGAATTGTAGCCCCCTTCCTATGTGGCCAAAATGGCAACTGTGAGGGGCAGGAAGCACAGCTGGAGAGTAGGAGACTATGTGCTCAGAAAAAATTCTCTGCTCTCAGCCAATCTGTCAGTGCCCAACCCCACCTTTCTTTTGCTCAGCTCTTACCAGTCTCCTGTCATAGTAACCTCCTTTTACTTTCTCAAAATAGCAACTATGTCTCCCTCTTCAGACTCACAAGATTAAAAAAGCAAATTCTTATAATAAAAATGCATTTACTATGTACGGAACAAAATAAGAGCAAAATGAATGACTGCATTATCTCAGTCTGACCACTTCCTTTTTAAAGCTACAGTTTTAATGGCATATTAGAAGGTACCTGGTACAGGCACAAAGCCCTGCAACCCAACACTGTGGCTGTTAGGTATTTGTTAGGCATTTTTTTAAGCATAAAGCATTACTTTTCAAAAGCACAAAGAAAGGTTAAGGTGTTTTTTTTTTTCTAGAAGAAAACGTTAACTCCATTTAGAAAACTCTCTCTCAGCGTTTTCACATACAAGGCATCCACAAGGCAAGAGGTATAGGACATTTCAGAATGAATTGCTGCAAAAGTCCATTTATTTCTCCAAGATCTTTGTTCATCAAAATGTTTGATGCATTCCTATAAATCGCAGTGCAGTAGGGCTGAGTGAACCAGGAGGGGGGGATTCCTAGAGCTGAGAAACCCTTCTGTTTCTGAAAGAAAGACAACCCAGAAGCCAGCAGTGAAGGGCCTCTCTATATCCAGAAGGATGGCTAAGCAAGCTGTACAAAGACCCAGGAGAACATGGAAAATGCCAGAGAGAGGAAGAAGCAGCTTGTGAAAAACATGAACAAAAACAGCATGCCGAAAAACATGTTTCACTAAAGCTCCCCCACAGCCCACCTCTTCCTCCTTTCCTATAGATTCTGGAGTACAGTTCTTATTGGGATCAGCATTTAGCTACGACTCCTGGAGGCACAGACACCACCTACTAGTATCAAAAACAACAGCTCCTAGGGGCACACTTTGAGCCCTCCAACCCAACAGGGTGCAAAGAGGGGCTGGTTTTGCCATGGTATTCCTGTTCTTAACATTTCCAGGAGGGTGACTAGGCTGAAACCCTTTTTTAGGAATTATCTATTCATACTGTTTCAAACTGTCATGCTGTTGTCTCTGTTAGTTTGTATTTGTGGTTCTAAATATTTGTGCTTTTGCATAAAAATTTCTCACAGTGGCACCTATAGCTGTCTGCACTCACACTTTTGTAAAAAAAACAAAAGGAATGGTATTATTAAATTATATCTTTTATTAAATTATCTGTAATATAAAGTACCATAAAAGCCAAAAGGAATGGAGCACCCATTGCACAATGTGAATCTGGGCAACACATCTCAAAGAACTCCAATTCCTCTAAGTCAGGGGTGGGCAATTATTTCCAGTGGAGGGCTGCTTTTTGCTGAGTTTTGGCAAGCTGTCAAGGGCCACATGGGTAGCCCTGCCCCTTGACAGGTGCCCTGCCCCCTGGTTGCCATCTCATGACCGGAAGTCGCACCCCCTAACCCCTGACCTTTGCCACCAGAGGTCCTTCCCCTTGCCCACAGAAATACTCCTTTCAGCAAGAGGTTTTGCCATCTCTGAATGAGAACAATACCAAATTATATTCTAAAAAGTGAACATCTACAACATTCATTAATTTGATTTCAAAAAATATTTTTGTCCTGATTTACATGTGTTTGTGTAGTGTACATAGAGGTGACTGCTCAGTAACCTAACATGAAGTCTTACTCTTGTATGTTGTGGGGGGTGGGTATAGTTTTGTCGGGGGCTGTGGGTGTGTGGGTAGGTGGGGTGAGGGAGCATGTGGGTGTGTGTCTGGATATGTGGGGTGTGGATGGGTATGGGGTTTGTGGGAGAATGTATGTGGGGGGAGGGTAGCTGGGGTTTGTGTATGGCAGTGGGAAGGGAGATGTGGGTGCATGGGTATGGTGGGGTGTGCGTGGGACTCACCCTATACGCGCGCGCGCGCACACACACACACACACACACACACACTGCCTCTGAGCTTGCCTGCACACACACACACACACACACACAAACACTGCCCCTGTGCCTGCACATACACACACTGCCCCTGTGCCTCCACACACACACACTTTGCCCCTGAGCCTGCACACACACACGCACACAAATATACCTACCAGCACGGTCCTGTGCTCCGCAGCCCAGTGCTGCAGCCAGAAGCCATGTGCTACTGGAGCAGAGCCGGGCAGGAAAGCAGGTAACTGGCTGGGGGTGGGGCTGGGCTGGGCTGCTCAAGCCTGCTGAGGAATCCCTCTGGGTCCTACTGCCCCTGGTTCCTGTCAGCTCTGACAGGCTGCCAGGAGTGAATATATATTAATTTACTAAATTTTATTAGGGGCCTCATGGCCCAGACAGAATGGCCTGGTGGGCCGGATCAGGCCTGTGGGCCATATTTTGCCTGCCCCTGCTCTAAGTAATATCTCATCCTTCTTCCAAATGATCAGCCAGGTGCACTTCTTGCTATTGGCATCTCCAAAGAAGCAGACCTGTTCATGTAATCAGGATTTTGAAACATGAAGAGAATAGTGATCTGGCTGGGGTTCTCTGACCCCAGCGCTCTTTCCTACCAAGGGCAGAGGGTCTGACTCGATGATGTGCTGAGGTCCCTTCCAACCCAAACATCTATTAATCTGAACACTGCTTTGCTAAATGCAGCATATGATCTTGAGGCTTCAGACATCACATAATGGATCCATCTACATGTTCACTTTACTGTTGGGTAGACTAATTAGCTCCACAGTAATGCATCGCAGTCTACACGGCTGCCAGTATTAGGGTGAAGCAGATTAACTCTGCTGTAACACAGTACTGTATGAGACAGTACTATCTTACAGCAGAGTACTTATGTGTGATCAAATGCACATGTAGACTGTGACAGGGGCAGGCTTGGGTACAAGGGTGCTTAAGTGCTAGCTAGCTCAACACTGCATGACCCTCATGCCCTTCACTGCCCGGAGTCTGGACCCTCTGCCAGCCCAGCTCAATGTGCTGCAGTCCCAGGCGAACTGCGCCAGAGTTTATTTTATCATACAGAGTATACATGTAGATGCACCCAACATGTAAACAGAGCTCAAATAGCTTCTTTGCAGAGCTTGTGTTCTGTGGTGTATACTGTAATGGATTTAGGTAGTTGGTCTTAACTATCTCATAATTTGTCCTAATACCATGTACAGTTCACTTGACAAGCTAACTGGTGAAGACACTGACTTTATTCTCATCTCTGTATCCACAAATTTTCTAAAACAAGGGTCAGCAATGGTTTCCAGAAGTGGGCTGGAATAACCCAGCTCAGGTCAAAGGTATGAGGCACTAGGACCCGGAAGGATGTGGGTAGTGGGGTTCCACAGGACTCGGTCCTTGGACCTGTACTCTTCAGTGTCTTCATCAGTGACTTGGATGTGGGCGTGAAGTGTACTCTGTCCAAGTTTGCGGATGATACTAAATTGTGGGGCGAAGTGAACACTCCAAAGGGTAGGAAACAATTGCAGGCAGACCTGGACAGGTTGGAAAAGTGGGCTGAACACAATAAGATGCAGGACAAAAAGGACAAATACAGTGCTGCATTTAGGGTATAAAAATATCCAGCACACCTACTGTCTGGGAAGTGACCCTCTCAGCAGCACAGAAGCGGAAAGGGATCTCGCAGTCATAGTGGACTCCAAAATGAATGTGAGTCGTCAGTGAGACAAAATCATCGGCAAAACTAAACATACTTTAACCATAGCAGATACATGACAATAGAACCAAAAAGGTGATACTTCCCCTCTATGCATTGGTCAGACCACAGTTGGAGTACTGCATCCAGTTTTGGGCGCCATACTTTAAGAAGGATGCAGATAGCCTTGAGAAGGTCCAGAGGAGGGCCACTTGTATAGTTAAGGGTTTACAGGCCAAGCCCTATGAGGAGAAACTAAGGGACCTGGACTGCTTCAGCCTCCACAAGAGAATGCCAAGAGGTGATCTTGTGGCCATCTACAAATTCAGTAGGGGGGCACAGCAAGGTATCAGAGACGCTCTGTTCACCAGGGCGCCTCTTGGGGTAACAAGGAACACTGGTCACAAACTGACAGAAAGAAAATTTGAGAGTGGCCAACATTTGAAATGGGCTTCCAGGGGAGGTGGTGCTCTTCCCTACCTTGGGGGGTCATTAAGAGAAGGCTGGATTGGCATCTGGCTGGGGTCATCTGACCCCAGCATTCTTTCCTGCCCAGATATGGGCTCAGACTTGATAATCTGTTGAGGTCCCTTCTGACCCTAGCATCTATGAATCTATGACCCAGCTGCTGCCGCCATCACTCCTCTTTGCTGCCCAGCTGCAGTGCAACATGGGTGAAGGGCCCAGCTATGGATGGCATAAGCAAAACCCTTGCTGCCAAATGCCCTTGAAACCCATGCTCCGTGGGCAAGATCTAATGGCTCTGCAGGTTGCCAACTGCTCTTCTAAGAGACAAATCAACTGGTTTTTATCACTTTACAGATAAAAAGTTTGGGCCTATTTCAAGTTCAGAATATGCAGAGATACTTTAGGTCTGAAGCTATGCAGCTCTGGGAAAAATATGAGCTGGTGAAGCTTCTGATTCAGGTAGAACCCTGTGATCACTTTGCACAAAAATTTAGACACACCAAATACAGATGGAAAACCAAGTAAGGCAGGAGAAAGGGCAAGAGGGTTCGCTATTGGGCTCTAGATCTCCCTTATCCTCCTTGCTGAGGTGACTGCTAGCAGAATTTTGACATCTTCCATTGAGAACTGCAGCAAGGAGCAAGATGCTGCTGTTTTGAATGGAGGGCCAACAAGAACCAACAAGACTAAGATAACATCCCACAACAGGAACAAATCTTCTTCTGATAGAAATATCTTAGTTAGGCCCTTCAAGACCAAATTTTTCCCTAGCTGGAATACAATGTTTGACCATTCAGGGCAGACAGGTGCCAAAAGTTATCACTTAGCTTACTTAAACTGAATTTAAGGATACATCCTTCTGTTTTCATTCTAGAAGGTATTCACAGTCTCAATGTTTCACATGGTGTTAAGAACTGCTACCACATCAGGAAGGAAATCTCATCCACTGTGCCAGGTATCAGATGTCTCATAGCAGCTTCCCATTATCAGTCATGAAATCACAAACAAATGAAGAAAAGGATCACTCTGTACTCTGATCCCATCTATGGAGTCAGGAAGGCACTGGATAGGGATTCTGGACTCAGGCACTGCCTTGAATGGAAGATATGACACTTCTTGTTGGTTTGTGTTGCAAACTGCCTTACTTAGGTATAATCCAAGGATAAGAAAGTATCCTGAAAGTGGAATCTTTCATCTTTCTTACATGACACAAAGAAAAATTCTACTTTAGTTGCCTGCCAATCCATTCTATAGACCAAGTGAATGTGCTGCCAGGATTTCAGCATGTCTTCCTGCTCCAAGGATAGGTGAGCAGATGAAAGCTGTTGGGAATCTTAAGTACGTAAGGCTGTCAATTGAGTGGTATGGCATGGTCATACGGAGCGGTATGGTTTGTCAGTAGTTCTCTCTTCTTTATCATGCTGACAGGCTCCAGTACAACCAATAAGGTCCTTGCAATCGATGTGAGCAGGGTGCCCTGGAGAGGGATGACGATTGTCTCAGTATTTGTTCCAGAACAATACTCTTGACTTCCTGTAGGAAATCAAAGGCTGAGGACACACTTGTGGGAGTGTTTATGGGAGATGTCACATGTTCAACTTAACACTTACTAAGTTCAGTTAAAACATAAGCAAATGCATGTTCAAGCAGTTTAGTACATGTTAAGTGCCACTGAGACACTGCAAAGTTGCTCCCTTTCAGGCAAGGATTATCTAACATAATAACTTCAATATGTCACAGCATGCCAATGATTTACAACCATTTCAAGCAAACATATGACTACACTTATGAAAACATTTTGAGCTATGACTATTGTCTAACTCAGTGGAGGAGGTAGATGGCATCATCATTTAGCTTTGGTGTTAAGCCAAAAGAAATCTCAACTCCGTTATATACGCAGAGTCCTGACATTACCAATGGAAATGAGGTGGACAGCTGCCACAACTCGGATTCCTGACAAATATGTCCTGTCAGTGGCATAAACTTCTTACGGGCTGCATAGTAGTCTGTAGCATACTCACAGGTAGACTGGTTGAGGTGATGTTATTGCCCCCTAAGGATCTGTGCTACATTATGAGTTATTACAGTGAACATTGCCAAAGGAGCCTCCACAAGTGTTCCCGTCACAAAATGGTAGGTCAATGGAGCCAGGACCTATAATGTAAAAGAGGCACTCCATAATATCAAAGTCTTCTCTGAAACTCCAGTATCAAGTCATAAAGTGCAGTTGTGCATGCCAGTTTTACTGTGAACTGCTCAGAGCCTTGGTGGGAAGGTCATGTGGTGAAGATGTCGTTTTGTAGTGGCTCTTCATGGAGGATATGTTCCTGGAACTTCCTATGCCTTTATTTTGTCTGAAGAGCATTTCTTGCTGGTCTTAGTCTCAGCAGGTGCAGGTGTCATGTGGGCTTTAGAGTCTGCACTCATGCTCATCGACTCCCAAGAAACATACCTAAGTGAGTTCTAGAAACCTAGTCTACTGTGAACTTCAGAGACTTGCCCAGGAGATAAGTCTGTAATACAGTCTCCTTGTCCTTGAGGATCCAGAAATTGAAGGATGTACAGGTGGAACCTTTTCCTCGAAAATGGGATGATCAGAAAGAGTCAAGGCATTATGAGGCTGTGCCTATATTTAGTACGGTCCCCATTACAACAGGGCAAGACTGACATCCATGTCACAACAAAGACACCATTATAGATCCAAAGAATTTTCTTGAGGTCATAGCTCAGACAACAAGAAACTTCATCTCTAGCAAGAACTGACTGAGGGAAATGAACCAAGGCATAGTCAGTGCATGCCACCTTTTTATCTTCTGGATGCAAAACACATGAACTCTCTGGTTATGTGTGCATCACATGGATACTGCTTACCAAAAAATCTCAGCACATTAAGTGGGTATGTAGACAATCTTTTAAAAGAGAATGTCATGAATGGAACAGATCCTCAAGGAATATATTTCTAAGCACTTGAAGGAGGAAAAGGTGATTAGGAACAGTCAGCATGGATTCACCGGGGGCAAGTCATGCCTGACCAACCTGATTGCCTTCTGTGATGAGGTGACTGGTTTGGTGTATGTGGGAAGACCAGTGGATGTGGTGTACCTTGATTTTAGCAAGGCTTTTGATATAGTCTCCTACAACATTCTCTCAGGCAAGCTAAGGAAGCATGGGCTAGATGACTGGACTGTAAGGTAAACAGAAGACTGGCTGGAGCATTGGGCTCAGAGAATAGTAATCAATGGCTTGATGTCTAGTTGGCAGCTGGTATCAAGTGGAGTGCCCCAGGGTTAGGTGCTGGGGCCAATTTTGTTCAGTTTCTTCATCAATGACCTGGAAGATGACATAGAGTACACCCTTAGCAAGTTTGCAGATGACACCAAGCTGGGAGGAGAAATAGATATACTGGAGGTTAGGGCTAGGATTCAGAGTGACTTAGACAAATTGGAGGTTTGGACCAAAAGAAATCTCATGAGGTTCAACAAGGACAAGAGCAACGTCCTGCACTTAGGACAGAGCAATCCCATGCACCAGTACAGGCTGGGGAGCTGGCTGGGCAGCAACTCTACAAAAAAGGACCTGGGGGTGACAGTGGATAAGAAGCTAAATATGAGCCAGCAATGTGCCCTTGTTACCAAGAAGACTAACAGCATACTGGGCTGCACTGGTAGGTGTGTTGCCAGTAGGTCAAGGGAAGTGATTATTCCCCTCTATTCAGCACTGGTGAAGCCACATCTGGAGTACTGCATTCAGTTTTGGGCGCCTCACTACGGAAAGGATGTGGACAAATTGGAAACAGTCCAGTGGAAGGCAACAAATATGGTGAGGGGACTGGGGGGCATGACTTATGAAGAAAGACTGAGCGAACTGGGCTTATTTGGTCTAGAGAAGAGAAGACTGAGTGGGGATTTAATAGCAGCTTTCAACTACCTGAACCGGGGTTCGAAAAAGGATGGAGCTAGACTCTTTTCAGTGTTAGCAGATGACAGAATAAGGAGCAATGGTCTTAAGTTGCAGCAAGGGAAGTTTAAGTTAGATATTAGGAAAAATTTTCTCACTGGGAGGGTAGTAAAACACTGGAATAGGTTACCCAGAGAGGTGGTAGAAGCTCCATCCTTAAAGGTTTTCAAAACCCAGCTAGACAAAGCTTTGGCTGGGATGATCTAGTTGGGGATGGTCCTGCTTTGAGCAGGGGGGTTGAACTAGATGACCTCCTGAGGTCTAACCCTAACTTCCTATGATCCTCTGAATTTCAGGTCAAAGAATATGATTTACCTTAATATGAACATGAGAACAAACAAATTCTTATACACATTACCTCCTGGTTTCCTAACCCATCATTTTAAAAAAGGGTACTAAACAAGTGCAGAGAAAAAAGTAAAAGGGAATCTTTATTTTTGTGGAATCCACTGAAGTCAACAGGCATGGTCCAATGTTTTGTATTCTCTCTTGTGGCTAGAGGGCAGATTTTAAAATAAACATTATATAATTGTATTGATGTCAATATAAGTCAGGCAAGAGATGTTTTGTAAAAGGTACTATGTAAATTAAAGTAATTGCTAGACAAATATTCCATGTTATATACCAATTCGCTCAACTCAAAGAAAAACCCAAAGTTTATCATGACAAAAAAGACAAACCTGGGAGAGGACACAATTAATGCTTGTAACTGGTATTACATGTTTAACAATTTGAATTTTAACATAATGACTTGGCATTCTCTCTTTAGGTAAGGGATGCATCTTCTCCATCTTCTCTTACTTAGCACTCTGTAGAGCAGTTTTGTCTGTATATCCTCCAAACGTTCATTTGTTGGTATTAGAGAACATTTCTTTGTAGCACTGAGCAGGTAAAAAATCAAGACATAAAACAAACTGCTCAGGCTTCCCACCCTGAAAGTCAGGGTATTTTGTGCCATTCACTTTAAGGGGGCCATGGCAGATTAGTAAGTAGAAATCCAGCAGCACTTAGGAAGAAACTTAACTTTCAGCCCAGGCTAAATTCAAATGTACTTATCATGTGAGTGAAGTTAAACTGGTACCTGGGATGTTTATAAGTTCTCAGCTTCAGAGTAACCAACTTGAATTCTGGGAACCTAATCTAACAACTGCTGGTTAACAGTTTGTTTCACTGCCACTAAATCAGTCCTTTTAATGATGCAAGTGCATCCCCTCAAATCATAGCTCACTGCAGATTAGATGGTTAAAAGATGAGGCAGCAAAAGAAAATCACTGGCATAACTGTATTTCCAAAATATGCAGTCACACACAATTAGACCACTGATTAGCAAGACAAACTATGTGAAAACAAGAAAATGGATCCAATTAAAACTAAGAATCCCTTCTAAATAAGCCACAAAAGCACTGCTGGATAAATGTCAACTAAGTGTTACAAACTTCATCTCAGCAAAAATATGCATGAACTACATTTTTTAAAGCTTGGACAATGCAGCATTGCTTCCAAAATCTACATATACCATGAAGCAGAAGCACACTGAGTATACAGATATATCTTCATACCTGTTGCCATTTGCCCTTGACTGCTGGGTCTCTGATGGATTGACAGTGTCTCTGAATCTGCTGGATGACGCCCTGGTAATATACCATGGAGGAGTCATAGTTCCCAAGAAGTGCATATTCTCGCCCCTTTTTGGCATTATCACAGATCTCAGCTAAATTCATTTTCTTTCACAAACCTAAAAACATAACATTTATTCATCAGAAAATCTTTTTGCATGCTGTTTAATGATTCAGGAAAAACATCAGACAGGTGTCATTTTGTCATTAAAATATAGAAACTATTATGGTTCCTTGTTATGATCCTGATTATTGATGCAATAAGCTTTGATTGACCCTTATCACTGATAAAACCAGTGCACTGTTTTTGGCCCTGACCCTGTTAATTCACTGCATGCAGTCTGCTTTGCCCACAATGCACCCAGCTGACTTCAAAGACCTAAAGAATTGAGCTTCCATTTATAGAACACCACAACATATTAGCAGCCAGCAACCCGTGAAGTACAAATCACATGAGGCGTTAAATTGTTTATTATATTATTTGTGTTACATACATACTAAGATGCCCCAACTGACACCTCTGGAGAGTCCTTACCTAATGAGGTTACATTACAGTGGAACACCAGGTCTGCTGCTTGAAGGTCAAGGTCAATTTTCCTATGTACTCTGAAATTCACTTCCTTAGGGACTGCTCTAAAATGCAGTGGTGCAGGTTAGGGCTTGTTTTCCAAACATGGGTTCCCTAGCTGCAGACCCTCACCTACCCCTTCATAAAGAGCTTCTTATGGCTAAAAGTTCTACCAACATTTTAGGAGAGATCAAATCATGGCTTTGATTGGGCCCAGAATGATTTAAGTTGCTCAAACACATTCTCCATCTAGTGCTTACCACCCAATATTCCTTGGAGGAAGTCATATTGTACAATGCACAGCAAAAAATTCAGGGGGTGCTCAAATTATTTTGAAAAGAGAATCCATTACACACCTGAATGCTTGCTGGGAGTGAAAAGGGAGTGGTAGGAAGGGAAGATGTATTGGGGTGGGAGGAATAGGAAAGAATAGGTGACATGGAGTGGGTGGCAGAGCGAGTGGGAGATTAGCAAGAGAGAGAAACGCTTAACACCACACTCTTCTCTCTTGTGTGTGTGCATGTGTGCTGGTGGCATCTAGTAGGCCTTGCCCCTCTAGGGTTTTCTGAACTCCTGTCCATCAGGTACATGCCGGGATATGAGAATGGAAAGGAGGTAAGTCCCTGCCTCTCTAAGTGCCCCTGCTCCTGATAACCTGTACAAGCTCTAAGTCAGGACTTGAAGGAGTCCTGAAGGTAGCCTAAACTTAAACCTCAGAAAATCAGGAAATAAAAAATTAAGGTACATGCTAACAATGTGTGGCAGGAAAACTGTCTAGAGGAAGGGGGCACAGAGGGCAGGCCAGCTAAGTGGGCCATAGGTGTGGCTGAAGGGGGCCTGGCCAAATCAAAGCAGGAGTCCAGCAAGGTGGGACTGTAGAAGCCAGATCATTAGCATGTGGTTTAAACTGTATAACCTAGGAAGCGTCCAACGCTCCAGTAAACTGCCAACTGTGGCATATGTACAAAGAAACACAAGGCACCAGACAGCAAAGAGCAAATTTTTACAGGCTAATGGATTCTATAATGCTAATTTCTTAATGGGGCAGAAAGGGAAGAGTCAGCTGGAAAAGGTGGTGTTACACAGGAAAGGTAAATTATTTTGAGGGGATGTGGGTTGCTGGGGTAAAAGAGAGATAAACCACTCTTCTCTCACATGATTAAAATTCTGCAGAAGTGTGGGGGGACAGATAATGCTTAGTGACCCTACTAGAAACCAGACTCCAAGCATTTCAGTGTACAGCCACCATCCCCTTTCCCCTGCAGTAAAGTGTGCAGGAGGGGACAACAGCAGTGAATTGCACAGCACCCCCTACTTCTATTTATTCATTCTAACCTCCCCTCCCCCTTGCAAGCCTACATGTTAACTGTAACTGTATAGATTATTTATGGACTAGAACAACAAACATTTCTCTTTCACTGAATAAAAAAGCAATGAAAAATTCAATGATAAAAGTTTCATTAACACAGAGAAACAGTTGCCTGGAAATAGAGTTCAGGTACATGGCCACACAACCTTAATTCTGCCCTTATTTAGCGATGCCCCAACACAGCTCTAATACTGTATGTCTATATTTTTCTTCTGCCTTTGAACTGTACAGAACAGGGGCTCCTTACTCCTACCTTACAGCTGAATACTCAGCATACTACATGGAAAGGACATCCTCTCTAAATGTTGAAGCCTCTCCATTGCCTTTCACATCCTCTTCACCTTTACTCACACAATGCAACCTAACACTGTATTTTCACTTACCTAGCATAAAACCCAGAGACTGCACTCATTTTCTACCTAACTGCTGACAATCCCCATGGCAAGAACACTCCTATGCCCTTCTGCTGTCCTAAAACTATGCAGTGCAGTGCTGAAACACGCCGCACTGGATCTCTCAAGATTTCATGTGCACCCTTCTCTTGACTACAAAGAAAAGTCCATGAGCTCGTACTACTCCCAGAGATGTACAGCCCTCCCAATAAGTCTCGTATCACAATCACCAACCTGCCAGCCTGCTCCCATTAATCCCTCCACCTAACACAGCAAATGCAGCTGCAGCACAAGCACACATGACCTACTGGTCACTGCCTGCTTCACATAAGGCAGAGTTAAGGCTTCATGGGCATGTACCTCTGTAGTTATCTCAAAGCTAATAGTTCCCAACTACACTATGTTGAAGAGGTCAGTTAGACTTCATGCACAGGTGGTTAAAAAAATCCATCTACACAGTTTCCAACTGATTTTAATTTGGATTGTGTAGCCAAGTTCTAGCTATACAATATGGCCCAATCTACCCTCCCAATAGCGACACTGCAAATGCAAGACCTCTCCAAGTCATAGGATATGACAGTGGTTTTCAACTGGGGGTATGTGTACCCCTGGTGGTACTTGGGATGGCCTCAGGGGGTACTTGGCAGTGGGCACCGCAGCTGGCACTTCCGCCACTACTGGCGGTATGCTCACCAATCAGTCTGGTTCTAGCTATACAACATCCAAATGACATGCCCGGCCAAGCAAAGTGGGTATCGGATAATCATTGCCTCAATGTTCATCATGTTCACTTGCAGGAGGATGCTAATTTTGGTGTGTCTGTCTTCCCACTGGATTCAAAGGATCTTCTGCAGGCAGCATAGATAGTACTTCTCCAGTGACTTGAGGTGTCTCCAGTACATTGCCCACATCTCAGCTCCACACAGTAAGTTAGGGATCATGACTGCTTGATAAGTCATGAGCTTTATTTCAGATCTGATATCACAATCTTCAAACACCCATTTCCTTAGGCATCCCACTTGCACATCTGAGGAAATGCTGGATTTCTTCATCGATGTCAGACTTCTGTGAAAGATGGCTTCTGAGGCACGGGAAATACTCAACATTCTCCAGAGCCTCACCATAAATCTGAATAATTGAAGCTGGGATCTACTCATTAAGAGCTTGTTGATGGAAGACATAATAGTCTTCTGAATGTTAAGCATCAGTCCCATTTTCCTGTATGCTTCGGTAAAGACATTGACAATTGCCTGAAGGTCTGTTTATGAGAGAGCACACACTACTGCATTATCAGCATACTGGAGCTCGACGATCGAGGCTGGGGTTGTCTCGGTTTTGGCTCAGAATCAGCTGAGATGAAACAGTTTACCATCCATTTGGTAACTTAGCTCCACTCCGACTGGAAGCTTGTTGGTGGTCAGATGTAGCATCACAATAAGGAATATCAAGAAGAGTGTTGGAGCAACGACAGTCTTGCTTCACTCCCTTAAGTTGCTTAACAGGTGAAGCACAGCAGTGTCAGCTACTTTCCAGTAGGAGCCAGATAAGGACACTTCAGTAGAGCAGTTCAGTGACTAGAAACCTCAGCCAGGATGATTCAATTCCATCATTTCTCTGAGAGGATTCAGATCCACTTCTCCCCCTCACAGGCTCACAAGACTAGAGGCTACTTGGGAATAAACCCAAGCAATGAGTTTGAAGCAAATGGAGCATCCCTGGGAATTGTGGCTCTCCTCCAAGCATTAAATGCATTGGTGCTTGGCATAGTTAAGAACAACTCACTTCCCTAAGTCCCCAAATCCAGTCCTTCTCCCAGTTTTGCCACTGCAGCAGAAAGAATGACCTCCTAACCGGTTCCAGAAAAAATGAGAAATATTTAATTCTTGGAAACATATGTTAAAGTCAGGAGATTGTTTTTTTTAAAAAAAAAGACTATTGCCATCATTTGGTTATTAAAACTAACTTGGAAGAAAAGAGAAATAAATGAAAAGTGAAGATGGAAGTTAAAGACGCCATGGAGTTCCAGTTCTCTGCTCAGTCAGGAAGCATGTGGGGCCAAACCCTTTTTAGATAATTTTGGCTAAAAACACTTCTGAGTTTTAAATGAAGCATATGTAGGTTCCCAGAAGTCAGAGCTTTTCCAAAGGATGCCAAGAACAGAGATCTATACTAACAACACACAAATAATTATCTAAAGAGATCCCCTCTAGGAGAGATTATAATTAAGTCTCCACATTCATCACTAAATGGCTTCTCTTCAAATGTCTAGTCTACCCTACGTTATGACAGCATTGCTGTATCAGCAAAATCCTGGTGTAGATGTAGCTATTCCAACACACGAGTGTTTTTATTACTTTAGTTTATTGTTCATGAGGTGTTTACAGGTTAAAAAAAGACCCCTGAAAGCTTATATTGCGTTTTCACTACAGACTGCTAGATTCATGGCAGTAAAATAGTAGCAAAGGCTCTGTAGTGCAGACAAACCCAGAACCAGCCGACAAAAATGCCAGTTCTTGCCAGCTGTGAATTATTTTGTTGAAAACTTGAAAGCATCCAAGTATTTTGTTGACTGCTCATCTAAGCATCCATCCCTTTGAGCCACATCTGAACCTGCAAACAAACAAAACTCCATATTCCCATCAGTCTCTAATCAATGCTAACTGTGTCTTCAAAACAATTCCATAAGGACCAATTACAAAAATGAAGGATATCTGGAATTTATACCTGAAACTGTGCCAGTTTAACATAGTTTAAAACTTGCCTTGGACTTGATCTCTTTGTTTTGGCTTATTCTTCAAGCCATTGAGTATTTTGAGCTTAATGCAATTAATATTTATAAAGAAAGTAGTTAATTTATTCTTCTTTGTATTTTTTTGAGAGAACAGTGAAATTTTTCTGGACTGTTTTTCTTGTGTTTGCTTGCTTTGAATGTTTCTGCACTCCAATTTAGTTGATTTTAACTTATTAGTCTGATGGTTTAATTTTGTCTTTCCCATAACATTTTGTACATATTATATTATAATCATATTATATACAATATATAAATGTATAATTTATATATAAATTATATTACACTTAATAAATATAATTTCTTTATTCTTCCTTCAGACCGCATAATACACTATATCCAAAGATGCTGGAACTTTTAAAACAATGTTTCTCTGCTGATAAAATAATACATAAATATATTTTCTATTATCTGTTTATATTTCCTACTATATAATAGTTGCATTTTTTTTTAAATGAAAACTGTTCCAGGTAACTTTAAAACAGCTGATGCATTACTTATAGCACCAGCTTCTCATCTAATTATCATGTGACTCCTTCCTGCAATAGACCATAACAGCTCCATAGCATCTCAAGACACCCTTTGGGACTTCTTAGCTCACGGATCATTGACGAAAGGAAACATTACAGACCTTCTTGTCAATATAGCTGCCACATATGGACCCTAAGCCCACTTGTTAAAAATCCTACACTTGCTAGGCTAAAAAGGTCACAAGGGATATTAATCTTCATTCTTTGGAGCATAAACTGAGCTGATCCCTATCTGGGGTCAGAAAAGATTTTTTCCTACAATACTGTAATGCACAATTGATCAAGAACCCTCTCAGAAACATCAGATACATAAAGACCACCTAGATGCCCATGCATATTTTAGGGAGAGCAGGCAACACCATCTATTAAGATTGCCCAAGACTTCTCACAGTAAGAATGTTTTCAGTGGCTTATAACTCTACTACTCGTCCACCTGTTGGGCTGAAATTTTCCATACCAGGCATTTCTCAGGCTGAAGTTTGGACTGGAAATTTCAACAAAATAGCTCAGATGTTTCAGAGGACAACGTTAGGGGAAAAAACATACTATTATTTACTCAAATCTAAGACAACCCTGAATTTAAGATGCCCCAACCTCAACAGATTCTATACATGGAAAATTTATAAATGTAACAATGTATATAAACAAATTATTGGACTGTTGTCTTTAATTCACCCTCCCCACCACTGTAGGGTGCAGGCAGTGGAGAAGCAGGTGGTATAGGATGTCAAGTAGCTTGCCCACAGCTTGTACCTTCCTCCTGCTACCTCTGTCCTCCCCTTCCCTCTCTGCACTCCCTCCTGTCCCTCCCCCACTCAAGCTTCTGCCCCCACATCCCCACACTGCTTTTGCACCCTCTTTCCCCCTCCCCTCCCCAGCCTTTGCTCCCTCCACCCTTACCCTGCTCCATGCCAGCAAGATCCATCCACAGTACAGGCCTGGGGCACTGACCATGGCCCCAGCCCAGCCTCTGTGCATGCCATTGCCACGGGGCCAGGCTGGGAGTGTGCTCAGTGTCCTAGGCTACAACATGGACAGAGACTGCCAGTGCAGAGCAAGCATAAGGGGAGAAGAGAGATGGGCAGGCAGGAAAGCAGAGGTTATGTGACGGGAACAAGGAGGGAATGGTAGGGTGCAGAGGCAGCAGAAGGGGGCAGGCAGCAGCTGCAGCTATGGCCCCAACCCTGAGTAGGGGCTGAAGTCCAAGCCACAGCAGCTGCTGCCCCCCCACAACCACCCTCATGCTCAATTCCAAAATGAGGGGAGTGAAATGGGAGTGAAAAATGGGAACGAAAAACCTTGTCTTAGAACTGAGTAAATATGGTATGTCTGTTCACATGAAAAAAAATTCTTGAGACCTTTTCTTTAAGATCAGTGTCCCTGTTCTTTGGAGCTGCAATTTGAAATTGGGCAGGTACTGTGTGTCAGAAACACTTGGCAGAGACCTTCTTTGATTTCCAACAATTCCAACCTCATAGTTGCACCTCTCATGACTACTGGTGCTCACAGACTGTGCATACGCCTTCCTCAAAGAGCAATGGCCACATTCTGCCCCAGCACTATGGGGTAAAGCTGGAATTTTCTTGTCATGGTGCTCCAGCATAGGGCCAAGCAGTAGTGCTGAGAGCAAGAAACCTCTGTTCTCAATTACTAATGCTGCCTTAGTAGTAGAAGAAAAGAGGTGAAAAGAATTTCACTGACATGCTGAGGAGAGAAAACCTGGACCAAGAAAGACAGAAAGGACCTGCCTGGAACAAAAGTTGGGTGAAACTAGGACTTCAGGTGGAGAGAGAAGAGCTGCGATTACTTGAGTAAGAAAATAGGGATTGTGAGTTTGGAGGCTGGTGGGAAGTATCAGGAGTCATTAACAGAAATAAAAGGATAATTGGCAGCCATCTGGCTGAGAAGGAGAATGTGAGGCTGTAACATAGACTGGAGGAGAAGCAATGGAGGGGGAAACTGGGACCCTCTGAACAAGGAAAGTGGAAGTATCAACCAGCAACAGAGAAAACAATGGTAGAGAAATAGATCTGACAAGGAACTCGGGTACAGGATGGGTCCTGGTCCTGTCTAGTTAAGGAAACTAGGACAAGAAGAACCAAAATGGGAAGAGAGAATGAAACTGGATAAAGACGGGGGGGGGCCCTAAATGCTGAACGAGACTGTGAATGGCATGAGAAGCCTGAGGAAACTGGGGATTGATACGCAACAAGAATGACTGTGAGACAGGAAGTAGGATTGTGCAAAGGGTGGGAAAGGGACAGTGACAGGACAAGTTGAAAGGGATGGAACCCTACCCTCCAAAACCTGGAACAGAATTTATGGTTTCTGAGACTCACTGTTCTTCTCCTATCAGCAAGTATGTATGGGACCCACTGACAAAGCACGTCTTATCTGCAGCCTGGGCTGGGAATTCTGCGTGCGGTGTGCCAGTGTTCCCACTGGGACTTAAACCCAGAGGTTCCCGGCTAGAGGGTCTTGCCCCTTCGTTCAAAATCAGACCAAACACCATCTTTGGGATCAGGAAGGAGTTTTACCCTATAGTCAGATGGGTAGAGACTGTGGACAATGGATCTGTATGGTATCATCCTGCCTCTGGCAAGTGGGTTGGACTAGACCTATGGAGGTCCCTCCCATCCCTGCTTGTCTTATTCTCTGATCCCTCACTATTCCCCATAGTGAAGATAATAGCCTATTTTTGCCATCAGCTACTTTCTTAGTGCATGTGGCAGAAGACCGTGCAGTATATTTAAAATGCCTAGTGCTCCTAATGAACAATGTGGATATCCATATTGTTTGAATTTCTGTTTTCTTCATTTTTTTTAATTAAGAAATCATGATCAGGGGATACTGAAATATTAATGAAATCAAGCACTCAGAACTGTGCACAGAACCCAAGCCACTTTGTACATATGTATTATAATATAATCAATCACATGACTGCATACTCTTTTTTTCCCACAGGACCTCCGTTCATCTTGTGCACAGGATAGGCTGTACTTATTTAAATGCATGCTACTCAATTGTACAGTATTCTCATGGTTCCAGCTGTAGTATCAGGCCATATTTACTCCACCTTAGTCAAACTTCTAGTCTGAAGATAGTATCACCTCAGAAGCTACTATGGCACTCACTACTACATCATCCAAGTGATTCACAAACATTCGTCTTCCCAACACGCCTGCAAAGTGAAGGAAGGAGCAGTATTTCATACACATTAGACACGAGGGCTGGAAGGTACCTTGGGAGATCATCAAGTCCAGCTCCTATTAACTCTACTTCACAGGTAGGGAAACAACGTATAGAAATAATAAAGTAAAAAAGTAGACATTAATTGTAGATGCCAAAGACATGACTTTTTCAGAGTACTTGGCATAACATAACCACTTTGTTCAAAGCACAGCTTTCCTTTACCTCAGCAACTAGTGCAAGCCTCAGAACTTCTTCAAGTCAAATGCCAGGGCATTAAGTCCATCACTCAGATAAGAGGGCTCCACAGTTGGCAATCATCTCTGAAAAGTTTAGTTTAAATGACTTGCCAAACATCACAAAAGGCCTCCATGTCAGAGGCCAAGTGAGCATCCAATGCTTCATATTCAATTGCCTTAACAATGAGACCTTCCAGTCTCATTCTCATCCTGCATTCAGTCCTCTGCCCCATTTGCTATACACCTTCCAACTTCTGAAACAACTTAGCAGAACCCTGGAGACAAAAGCCTGCTTTACTACACAACCCCACACCAGGCTCATTCTATGCATTGAATGGGGCAGGAGTCCTGTAGAAAAAAAAATGTGACCATGCAGTTAAAAACTGTATCATATACATGTACACAAGGCAGTTTAATGAAGGCTGTGCAGGGCACCTGGATTGTGCCAACTTCTGAGTGCTTGACTCTGCAACCTTAATAATGTTCTGCTCCTGCAGGTGTATGCCTGCAATAGATAAGGCTAGCCATTTGTACACCAATTCCTGTGCTCTTAAAGGGATCTGCCTGGTCCAACCTATGTTTACTTACCTGCCTATCTTTAGGTAGAGCTGAGCTGTGACCTCTTTAGGGCAGGGCCCATCCCCTACTGAATATTGGGAAAGCACTGTGCACTACTGTAACAAAACAGGAAAGGGGTAGTTGTTTAAGAGTCCCTTTGGGAAGCAGAGATTCAATAACTGTTTAGCATATTGTTTAAAGTATCACCTTGCCAGATAATATTTTAAACAATATCACCTTTTATCTGAGGGCCCTACCACATGTTCAAATTAAAGCTGGATAAAAACCAGCTATAGAGTTGTTACACATTTTCAAGCACTAGTTTTATAGTTGATCCACTTTTTACAGCTGAATAGACATTTATATCATGTGGTAATTACTTTGCATCTATGCCTGGTTTACATTTATTTTGTGATCATGCAGTCAATTGCATGACAGATGTAATGTGTAGCAGGGGCCACAGAGACTTCAGTGAATGTCTTATTTATATTTCTGTGAGAAATTATGTTTCTTGTTCTTCTAAGATGTATAGTTTAGAAATGAGAAAAGTGGCTGGCTTTCAGAGTGTGTTTTTAGATCACAAGAAACAAATTGAGTTTGTGCTCAAACACTAAAAATAAAACTAATCATCTGGGGTCAAAGCCAACCTTGCCATAATTGTTCAAGCATTTCAAATGAATTCATTGGAAATGTTGGCAGGAGTAAGGCAAGGAAGATTTGGTCCTCAATCTTTGAAAGCCTGACTAGAATATGCTCCGATACCTTCTAGCAGCAGAGAACAAGTAATTAGCTTTACTGCTGCTACTGCATCTAGCTACATCAGGTAGAAGACAGCTGTCACACTGCTGTACATAACTATCAGGTAGCAGGTATCCTAATGGTTCATCTGCTGTCAGTGGAACATTAATTGGTGAAAGCAGCACAGATGAGAAATTTAAAAGACAAAAGATACCAGCTGCTTTCTACTTTGTTTGTGCATTTTTTCACCTTTACTCATTCTGCCCACTATGCTCATCAACCAAGCCAATATTATCTTCTCATTTAAGGTCCTGTTACAGTCTTACTTTTCTGTGAAGTCTATAAGAAGACAGTCAACTATTTCCTTGTGTTTAATGGGATCTGTTCTATTTCTCTAATAAAAAAACACTAAGATGTGAACATGCCTAGTGATGAATAATCACATTATTCTATTGCCGTAACCTTCATCCTGGTTTGTTGTATCCCTCACACCTTCACATAAGAGGTCATGTCTAAATATAGTCGGCTGTTTTGGGTAAGGACAGCATCCTTCTTGTCTCTGAAGGATGTATTACACCTTTGGATGTTGTAAAATAAATAAGTACTGAGAACATTTAACCCTTTTGCTGTTGAGCAGCATCCTACATGTGTCCACTGCATTTAGTAGGAATATATGTTTTTCTAATTAAATTACACACAGGCAAAATGAAACATTAAGGCTGCAAACTCAAGTGCTTAAAAGATAGGAAGTGATAGAATTAAGGTTGCCTGTGTAATCTTTACTCAGCCCTCTTGTGCATGTGTATTATGATATAGTTGTTAATTAGTAAAGGATTACAACCTAGGTTTTCCAAAGAAGCCCTGCCTCATTCAGTATGCCGCAAAGCTGTGCTTTGGGGATGAATCAAGGTTGGGGAGTGAATGAGGTTGCATAAAACCTTTTGTTCTCATTTTTTTTTGCCTTATTGTAGTTCCTAGGCACTCTAATTGTAGACTGGGAAACTCCTGCTAGGTACTGGACAAACACAGCACTAAACTCCATCCTCACTCTGCAAGGCTTGCAACCTAAGCATAAGACAAAACATACCAGATGGCTACAAACAGATGGGAGAGTACACTGTGACAGCACTGGTCAGCATGATAGGCAGTGCTCTTACACACTAGCAGCCTGTTAAGCATTTTTGTATGCATTGTGGCAAAAGAGAATGTTAAGAAGGAATCTGAAATGAAATAGCTTTATGATGTCTACTCCCCTGTGATGCTTCTCTCCACAGGAGGAACAGATTAGGAGCAAACACAATGATTTGCACTTAAAAATGTAATGGGCACATGATGAATGTTGGTATCCTGGGCTGATCAGCTATGGGAGCTCACATTTTCACAGCAAATGACGGGGGGGGAGTGGCAGGCCATGGAAAACTTTCAAAGTGAAAACGAGTAGCTTATGTCTGATGTGAGAAACAAGAGGGAGCTAGTGGAGGCATGAGGAGAGGAATCCCCTGATCAAAGCAAGAAGCAACAGCAGTCAGTATAGATCTGAGCAGGAAAAAACCCTACATTTTTTAAGGCCAAAGAAAAATATGTCACAGTAATTGCAGTGTACAATGATTAGAACCTAGAAAAGACCTGCCAGTTGTGTGGATGAGCTAGGAAAAGCCAAACCTTCAAATCGTACACGGAAAAGCCAAACCTTCATATCATACACAGAAGGCATTTGCAAGATTTAGGCATAGGCTGAAGGGGCCATAATCATTGCATAAACTGGAATGCAGGCACTCAACAGGGCACAGTGCCCAGAACTAGTGGACACTTTTTTCCTTAATCTCTCATAGCTTTATTTCCCTGTGTGAAAAAGGGATAATACCCACTTTTCTCAAAAGGATGTTGTGAAAATAAAGCTATCAGTGGTTGCAAAGAGCCCAGATCCTGTAGGTAAGCTAATAAGAAAACTGTCTTCAGCCTGTGGTTTGAAAAGGCTGTAATTAAGGCATGGGATCATGTACTGAATAAGGAGAAAAAATACTGAAACAGTTGCTCATGAAAGAAGCCCTGAGGCCTTTGGGAGAAACCTGTGGAAAAACTGTGTGATTATGCATTTGGCATCATAATATACAGACACAAGTGCCGTGTCTGCATGAGATGCTGACTACACAGGAGCCCGTGACTACTGCACAGTAGTGTCACGTGTCAGGAAGTGTGATGCAATGTTACTGCACAGTACTCATGAGCTACTGCACAGTCAATGTCACAAAAGCCGTTCCTGGGCGTTAATGCAGTCATGTAATACTTGTATAAACCGTGCAGTCAGCCTCTTTTATAGATGCAGCCAAGGCATCCAAGTGAGGCTTGCCTAGTGACTTCAACTCCAGCACTGCCAACTTTGGAGGGCTTGACTTTGCAACCCCACTGAAATTCTTTTAATACTAATTTTTGCATGTAATTTCCTAAGCTTTTAAGAACTTAAGAACTGCCATTTACTGGGTCAGACCATAGGTCTGTCTTGCCAGTAGCCCATGTCACTCAGAGAGTAGATGCTGAAAGGGAGAGTGAATTGGGTGTGACCATGGTTTTTCCCCCTGTTCTTCTCTCACTTGCAGCCTTCAGCATTTAAGGTCTAGAAAGTTCTCATTCAGAGGCCGCATCCCTAACGTCTGGGCTCAACAGCTACCGATGCCCCTTTCCTCCAAAAACATGTCCTGTCCCATCCCTTTTTGAACTGGACTCAGCTGTCAGTATCGCAGCACCTGGGGACAGCGAGATCCCCGCTACCTGATCCTCTGCGTGAAAAGGAACTTCCTAGCATTAGTTTGACACGGGTCTTTGGGTCTCTTTTACCAGACATCAGATTTACGCAGAAGACCTTGTCTGCCTACGTTCATAGACCACCACAGCTACAACCCACACCCCTGCCGTTAGTTTTAAACTTACTGCCCACTCCGTTCGTGTTGTGACCCCCAGTTCGTGCCTTGGGGGACAGCCGGTAGCAAATCCCTGTCGATGCTCTCCCCGCCAGCCAGCATGTTGTCAGCCCTCCTGGTGCTCGCCATGAGCCTCTCTTTTCTAAACACAACAGGCCTGGCCCCTCCAGTCTCTCTCCCCATGGACACCCCTCCAGGGCTCATCATCCCGCCGCCCCTGCCTGGACCCTCCTCTGGGTCCTGGGGCGGGCACTCAAGGGGGGCCTCGAGAAATGCAGCCGGGGTCACCACGGCCCCCAATCCACGGGGCGGGGATGGAGGAGCTTGAGCTCCCGCTCCAGAGGCCTCCCCCGCCTCAGCACCGTTACTCGAGCCCCGCGGCCACGGCCGCGCCCAGGCCTGGGCCTCCGCCAGCACCACCCAGGCCCGGCCCGGAGCGCGCTGGGGCTTGCAGTTCCCGCCCGTCCACGCCTCGCCCAGACTCCCCCGGAGCCGCGAGCCGGAGAACTCCATCTCCCAGCGTGCCCCGCGGCAAAAGCCTCCCGCGCCCCCTCCGCCGCAGCACCGCGGGGGAAGGCTGCCTGCCGGAGCCGGCTCGCGCCGCCGCAGCC
>NW_017729032.1:48662306-48671039 GCF_001723915.1 Gavialis gangeticus
CGCCCGGCCCCGCCCCGCCCCCTCTCTCTCTCTCCGTCTCCCTCCCCCCAGCTGTCCTGGCAGGCCCGGGGCGCCCGGGTTTACTGCCAGGCACAAGGTCCTTCTAGACGTGGCCAAAAAGCCTACCAAGCCTGTTGGTTGTAGCCGTGCTGACCTAAGGAAATTAAATAAACATTTTTATCTTTTTGTTGCAAAAATCTAATTGGTCTAATAAAAGATATCACCTCCAGCAGGATTCATGATTCCTTTTGCCTTGAGACTCATATGGCCACAACCTGGACACCCATCTAAGGACAGACAGGCAAGGGTCTCTGGGTAGAGGAGAGGTCTTTTATATCTTTGTATTAGTTGGTCTAACAAAAGATATCCCCTCTACTCAATGCACCTTGCCTGCAGAGAAGCCGTGCACCCCGGAAAAGCTTGCACTCCGGGACAGCCTCTAATGAGCAAAGTCTCAGCACTGGCGCTGCAGGTCCATACGCAGAGACGTGCTTGTCACCTCTCAGTGGGGGCGTTAGTAGGGTCTGACTGCCCCATGGCAGAACCAGGGTTAAAAAACTTCCACGCGGATAATTGGGGAAGAAAAGCAGGCTGGTGTCCTTCATGTGGACTGACTCATACTTTGCTCCTGAGTTGTACCAGTGTTTGTCAGGTCAGGGGAGCACTGAATGTTAGGAGTCTTGTTTTCTGTGCCTGGGACCAAAATACGTCCTAGTGGTTACAGACAACCACGCCAAATGTAACACCCGCTGAGTCATCTATTATCACTAAATATGGAAGCCAGTATCTCTGTGACTTAATATAAACAACAGAAGGCAGCTCTTAGAAGGCAAAAAGGTTGCTCTTAGCAGTTTTGTTAGCAGGGAAGAAGGAGCAGTCATAAAGCATGTGCGATTCCTGCTAGTGAAACATGTGGCTAAAAGAAGTGCCTGATTTAGGATCTTCTTCCTGTAAAGCACTGTTGCAAAGTAATTAGATTTTCCCAACTGTGCCTGACAAAACTGTGTCAGCTCTTAGTTCTCTATAAAACTTGAATTATAGTTACTTCCCTAAGGGTAGCACAAGGAGGTCTTCATATGCAATCAAGTGTTTGGTGTTTTTCAGTAGAAGATATAGGATTATACCTGGGCTTGCACTCTTTCCCCTAAGCCAGGGGTTGTCAACCAGGGGTACTTGGGAAAGCCTCAGGGGGTATGCACGGTGGCATGGGGAAGCAGTGCATGGCAGCGTGGAAAGGTGAACGGTGGCAGTGGCTGCTGCATGTAAGCTCCCCGCGCCCCCGCTATCATTCACCACTCTGCACCCCCACCATGCACCACTTCCCCATGCTGCCATGCGGTGCTGGCTTCACATCCGTCCATTCGTCAGCACCCCCCTCCCCGCGGTCTGGAAGGGGATACACTTCAGAAGGGATACCCACCAGAAGGGGTGCACTCCTTTAAAAAGGTTGAGAACCCCTGCCCTAAGCTACAAAATATCACATAGGAGCATAGAAAATTAGGGCTGGAAGGGACCTCAGAAGGTCATTTAGTATCTCTGTGACCAGTGCACAAAGGCAGATTCATCCCTGACTAAACTATCCCAGACAATGTCTGTCTAATTTATCAGGATGGAGATTTTAAAGGTTCTGTAAGTAGGCTCTTCCAATGCTTGAACACTCTCATAATCAGAAAATAAATTACTCCTAATCTCTAACCTGAGTTTCCTCTGCAACAGTTTGAGGGCATTGCTCCTAGTCCTATCCCCTACCTACAGCCACATAAAAGAGGGGATCTCCATCTTCTCCATAATCACCCTTTAAGTATCTGAAAACTGTTATCCAATCTCCCCTCAGTCTTTCTTTCTCCAAACTAAATAGCCCTAGCTCTCTCAGCCTTTCCTCATAAGCCATGCTTCCCAGGCTCCTAATCATTTTTGTTACTCTGTGGTGGACCCTTTCCAACCTCTCCACATCTTTTTTGAAGAGTGGGACCCAAAACTGGACACTACTCCAGGTGAGGTCTCACCAATGCTGAATAGTGCAGAAGAATCACATCCCTTGATTTGCAATTGATATTCCTGTTAATACAACCCAGTATGGTGTTGGTATTTTTTGTGACAAGAGGACACCACTGACTTATATTCAGTTTATGGTCCACTGTAACCTTCAGGTCCTTATCTAGGCTGCAGTACTGCAGCCTAGCTTCTCATTCCCCCATCTGTGTTTGTGCATGCAGGTATTCTGTTCTAATGCAGGAATTTGCACTTGTCCTTGTTCAATAGCATCTGACTGATTGTGGACCATTTTTACAGTCAATCCAGGTCATTCTGTGTTAGGGACCAAGTTGTAGGTGGTCTTGCCTAATGGTTAGGCCATTGACAGAAGGCAGGGGCTGGGTCAGAGTTTGGGAGCCAAATCACCAGGTCTGGAGGGAAAATCCAAGGGCAGAGTCCAAAAACACAGGTCAGGGTCAGGGTCTAGAAATCAGAAGCCAAGTTACCAAGTCTCAGGAATAATCCACAGGTCAAAGTCTGAGAACAGAGCCAAACTGGGGTCAAGAACCAGGAAAGCCAGTGAGCACAGAAACCAGAAGGCTTGCCCAAGTAGACTGGATCAGAACTGTTGGCTGGCCTGGGACTCTGCCGCTAGGGTGGCATGGATGGGCAGCACACTCAGGCACGAATCAGGAAGTCAGTCAGTCACCTGGGCCAGAGCTTGTCAGAGACTTATGGCAGGTGGGGCTGCCCAGGCAATCAACCCAGGCTGGGCTGCCTGGTTAGGGTCCCTGACATTCTAGATCCTAGGCCTACTCTCCAGAGGCTCTGCAACTCCACCCAACTTGATGTCATCTACATATTTGCTAAGGGTGCTCTCAATCCCATCATCCAAATCATTAATAAAGATGTTGAACAGTACCAGACCTAGGACAGATGACTGGGGACCCCCACTAGATTCCTTCTTCCAACTAGACTGAGCCACTGGGGACTACTCATTGAGCACAATGATTCAGCCAGTTTTGTATCCACTTTACCGTACTTTAGCCTAGTCCAGGGCTGGGCAAAATATGGCCCATGAGCTGGACCTGGCCTGCCAGGTGACTCTGTCTGGCCCATGGGGCCCCTCCATAAAACAATTATTACCAGCCCGTGGCTGCCCCTCTGAAAGCCAGTGGGAGGTGGGCTTTCAGAGGTTGCGTGCCATTGGATCAGGCAGGCTTTGTGTTTCCACCTCTGTGGGGCTCCTGGCATTTCATCTGGGAGCCCCATGCAGAGGCACTAAAAGTGATGGCACACTACTGGACAGCTGGTGAGTGGGAAGGAGAGCTCCTGCCTGCAGAAGTGGGGGTGGGGTTTGTGGGTGGGGGTGGGCCCCTCTGCCATGGTGCACAGCTTCTGCTGGCAGTGGCAGCAGCAGGTGGTGGGCCCTCAAGGCTTTCCTGGCCCATTGCAGGCAGAGCCCCCCAGCAGTGCACAACTCTGGCTGAATCCTGAGAGCTGCACATGGTGGCATGCAGCCTGCCCAATCCTGCATGCTGGTGCACACCTTCAAACCAAACAAGGCTGGCTCCATGCCAACACATGGGGCTCCTGACACTGCAGGTGGGAGCTGCGTGCCATTGGGCCAGGCTGATGGTGCAGCTTTGTGCCTCCATGTGGGACTTCTACCACTCCAGTGGGGAGCCGCACATGGTGGCACAGAGCCTGCCTGGACACCCACAAACCCCACAGCCCTTCACAAACCTCACACACACACACCTCCACAAATTCCACCCCTGCCACACACACATAATATGCAAGAATAAAACTTTATTTTGAGCTATTATGTAATGACCTCAATTTACACTAAGCAAATAGATCTAAATCAGGACAAAATATTTTTAAATAAAATTAAAATATGTTATAGTAGATGTTTGATTTTTAGTATATGATTTTTTTTTCAGGTTCCAAGGTGGCAAACTCCCTCTCCTAAAAGGAGTGCTTCTGGCAGTGGGGGGGAGGGTGGACTTCTGGTGGCAAAGGTCAGGCATGACTACTAGCTCTTGGTGAATTAATCAGGGCCACCCTGAGGGTTTATGGGGCCTGGGGCAAGTGTGATGTTGGGGACCCCACCACTGCCCCCTACAAGGACCCCTGTGTGTGTACAAAGCTGAGGGACCACGTGTGAGAATTCTTGCATGCACACATCACATGTAAGAATTCTCACGTGCGACTCCTCCTTCCCTTCCCCTGGGAAGTCAGAACAAGCAGGCTTTCCCCGCTTCTTCTCATTGCAAGGAGGGCTAGGCAGAGAGAATTTACCTTGGAGACAGGTTACTAAAGCAAAATTACATTAACAGTTTGTAAGTGAAACATTTATTAAACTTATGCTACAAAGTTAGGAACTGAAGAATAAAATGAGAAGAGGAAAGTTTAAGTATTTCTTTCTCACCGTCATGAATGCAGTCATCAATTACATCATTATAATGTATTTGCTTTGCAAATGCGTTCTCCACTGAGAGCATGATCAAATGGTTCAGCCTATCCTCCCTGATCGCTGACCACAGGTAGTTCTTAATAATCTCAAGCTTACTAAAAGTGCATTCCCCAGACGCAACAGAGACTGGCAAGGCAATGAGCATTCTCAAGCAAATGCATATCTGAGGGAACACAGATTCTACACCTTTGCCATAAATCTGGTTGAGAAGCTCAGGTGCAGTGCCCATGGCTCCACCAGAGGTGCACAAATGTGAGCCTTTCCTGATTTTGTAAAATAGGCAAAGTTCTTTTTGCAACTCATCCTTGTTCAGATCTCATGCGTATGTGGTGGACAGGGATTCTACAAACTTCGCAATTTCTTCATCCTCTGCAACAGCTGGTGGGTCAAGTATGGGTGAGAACAAAGCTTGAGAGTTCCCCCATGGTCTCAGCTAGGCTTCGGAGATCTGAGAGGAGCAGATGCATGGCTGTGGTGAACACTTCAACCCTGAATTTATCTTCGGGGAAGAGATTGTGTGTTCTGTATTGGCTGGCTCATTGTGAAACTGCTTCATCTTTCATATTCTTCTGCATGTTCTCTTGAATTCGGTGGTGATACCTAACCCCTCAGCAATGACTTTAGCTTCCGTGAGAAGACTTTGCCTGGAATCATTCACCCGCTGAATTTCTTTCAGGAGGCTCTTGACATGTTGCGCCCCTTCCTCCATGGTGAGCTTGGATCCTTGGACAAGCTTGCTTCGGATATTGATGGACTGCAATATCTTGTACCACACTGTAGTCAGAAGGATGAACTCAAAGAATTGCATCCACTCCATGAGACCTGAAACATCAGCCTGGGTTTCTGCTGTCAAGTCCAATTCTTCAATTTTGAAGAGAGAATTCAGTGTCCCTTTAGGATTTTTCACAAGGGGGCAAACAGCATCAATTCTCGAGCCCCATCTAGTTGTTGACACGGAGTGAAGAGACAGTCCTGCAGTTTGCTGAAGAATTTTCCAACTTGCAGGACTGCATGAAAATACAGTATACAGCTTCTGTACATTTCTGAAGTATGTTTTCACTTCAGGGCTCTTCTCCATGGCACGGGTACTACATAGGTTCAGAGAGTGTACACTGCAGGGTGAAAACAATGCCTGAGGATTTTCATCCCGTATCCTAGTTTTCACACCCTGGTATTTCCCAGACATATTTGAAGCATTGTCGTACCCTTGGCCTCTACAGCTCTGCATCTCTACCTTACACTCGGCCAGTACTTTCTTTATCTGCTCCACAATGTCTACTCCTTTCTTTTTATCGCGGTCCACTATTTTCAGAAATCATACCTGCACATCCCATTTTCCATGTTTTTCATGTACATATCTCATGATAAATACCAACTGCTCAGTATGTGAGACATCAGGTGTCCCATCTACGATGATTCCATAGTAGTGAGCATTTCTCACCTCCTCAAGAATTGTATTTAGTACTTCCTTGGCACACACCTCCAAATACTCATTCTGACTATGCCAGGACATGAAGTATGCTTGCATTCATTCCCCAACCCTTTGACGGACCATGACAGTTTCAAGGTGGCACTTCAGATTGTGATTGTATTGACCGATGAATTGCACAGTAGAAAGGAACAACCCACAGTCGTCATGCTCTAGGGTAGAATGGGATCCTCAGAACAGCAAACTTCGCTCTGCCAGAAACAGGGTAACGTCAACCAGACCTTGCTACACTTTACTCCACTTTTCCTTCTCTGAATGTATACCCTTTTCAAGACCATTATCAATGGTTCCTTTTCCACTAAGAGCATTTGCAAGTTCTTTCCACTGTAAATAATGTTTAAGATGACCAGAACTGGTGAAGCTCAGGCGCAGATCCAGAAACCAGATCAATTGTCTCATTTTTCTCATGTGATGCTGTCTCCTTCAGCTTGCACCACCAAACCTGACTCATTTTCACGTTCTCCTGCTAAATCACTGCTTGCTTCTCTTTGTGATGTTTTTATGATCCGAATATTCTTCATCCCCTGCATGTGATGTGCCACCTGCATCACCTGTTCCCCTTCCAACTTCCTTATTTCCTTTCACCACCCATCCAAACTGATCCAGCGTTCTGCCTCCCCTTTTCATCCCGAGCTTTTTTCTCCTTTGTCTCTTTTCTTTTTGATGCCCCAGATTGATAAGTGTGCTTCATTTTTTCATACACGGGGATAAGGGAACAGGAATAGGGTTGTACTTCTCCTGAGCACCTCCAAATTCCAAACCCTTCTGGTAGAGCTTCTCTCTCCTACCAGTTTCCAGGGCCCGGCTCTGTCTCACAGATGGCCTGCTGGCTGGCCTCCTTTACTACTCAGGAAGGAAGGATTCCTCCCCCAAAGCCTGGCCTCACACCACTCCTAGGCCTTTCCGCATGGTAACTGCCACATAAAATTACCCCCATAAGCTGGGTTGTACTTGGCTCAGGCTTGTGGGTCTGGCAGAGGATAAACAAGTCCTGCCCTGTTTAAGGAAAAAGAAAGTAACTGCAGAGAGCGGAGACAGAGGGAGGATTGTCTTTGTTATGTTACCAGAGAAAAAACTTGTATATTTAGCCTTTAAACCCTTGATCAAGGGCATTGTGAGATTGTTCATATTCTTATGGGCCTTAGTAAGCAACTGTTTGTGTTTGAAGGACCAGAAGACAGCAAGTCATCTCTGCAATACTGAAAGCAAGATTTGCAGTTTGGACCACAGGCTTCTTCAATCAAGAAGGACTTTAGTATGTTTTTTTCCCCCAAGAGTTATATAGACACTTTACTTTTAAGTGCTTTTTGAAGTGGGGAAATATGTGAACCTGAATATGTGCTATGTCTAATGTTGTTATTTTCTTGGGAAATATAAGAAAGGCAATATATATTATTTTAATTATTATATTCTTGCAGATTAATTTCGTACTTTGGCCCTTAAGGATCCACAGATTCTTACATTCACTCATGACTTGAACTCTTTCCCCTGGAGGTTTTTCTGTGACAACAGGCCTGCTCTGCCACTGATCTCTCCTTAAAGCCTGCCCTGCTCTCCTCACAAGAGACTCTGTAACCAGGGCTACTTGGCCTAGGGCCAGTCATAAGCCTGCCAGATCAGTCTTGTCTCTATTGCTGCCCAAAGATAAAGAAAGATGTTACCTTACCGTGACTGGTTTAGACTCCCCCTCGGACATCAATGCAGCAGTCACTTACGCCTTGAATAAGCATCTGTTTCACATGCAACTATGTGTAATACAAGCCAACAGCCCGTCAAGAATGACCGGGGGGGGGGCGCTGGGATGGAGTGCGGCCACCTAACGCCCCAGGCTGCCGCTGTTCTGCCTCCTGCAGGGAGCGCGGTGGCCCTGGCTCTCCCACCCCCTGTCCGGTGCTCGGCCCAGCTTCGGAATCATGGTGTGCTCCCCCATGCTTGTAGCACGCTGATTGGCTGTTTCCGTCAGCCAATCAGAGCATGAATAAAGTGTTACGGACAGACAGACTTAGGCTTTTATAATCTTAGAATTTACTTCATAGTCAGGGACGGGTCCCATAATGTCACAATTACATGTTGAGAATGATTCGGTGTCATCTTACACTCTTATACACCAATTTCCTCTTTCTTATGAAAACAAAATACCAAAAATTCTGGTGAGCAATGTTGCAGGGTAGGGGCCAACAGTTCACACAGGACCTCCCGTCCCCAGCAGCACGTGGGAACCCAGCTTCAGCTGCATGCTGCTCCGGATGGGACAGACCCAGCTGGGTCAGCACCAACCAGCAGAAGCGGCGGCAGAGCCGTGTGCTGCTCAGGACGGGGCGAGCCCGGCTGGAGCGGCAGGGGCTCAGCTGCATTTTCCCCCTGCCTGCACACCGGTCCCAAGCTGCACACGGCTCCACCGCTGCTTCTGCTGGTTGGTGCCGACCTGGCTGGCCTCTTTCCGTCCCCAGCAGCACGTGGGAAGCTGGCTTCAGCTGCGTGCTGCTTTTCCTGGCCGGTGCTGACCCAGCTGGGTGGGGCAGCATGTGGCTGAAGCCAGCTTCCCACATGCTGCTGGGGGTACCTGGCTGGGTCTGCACTGGCCAGCAGAAGTGGCAGTGAAGCCTCCTGCCTTTTGGGACCAGCTGGCACAGGTAGGGGGAAAGTGCAGAAGCACGTGGGGAAGCCACCGCTTGATAGGGGAGGGGAGGGGAGGGGATGGGCTGGCCTGGCCGGGCTGCAACAGGGAGGGAAAGTTGTGGCTGAGCCCCCTTCAGCTGTGCTGTATGCTCCTTTAAGACTGAACAATATG
>NW_017729032.1:48671050-48672692 GCF_001723915.1 Gavialis gangeticus
GATCCGGCCCCACATTCAAAAAGGTTGGACACCCCTGATATAGCATCTCTAAGTCATCCCTTACCTCTTCCACCATTACTCTAGGCTGTTGGACTCTTTTCCCATCTTTGCTGCCAACTGCACACATCATCCAGTAGTTGATTTTATTTGTGAAGACTGAAGTAAAAGAGGCATTAAATACTTCAGCCTTCTCTGTATCATCTGTAACTACAGAAACTAACAGCAAAATGGCTGCCCAGGCTATATGTCTGCAACAAAGTAACACAGCACCAGAGAACACTGATGTGGCATTTTATTGAGCACCCTATCCTTTACAATTACATAGAGAAGTGATGTGGTCCAGTAAACTATCACTGCACACAAAATGGTTTTATTTTAAAATTGCTGTTAGTCTCCGAACCACCCTATGAATCTATCCTCATAAATTACTTTTTGCATTCCATAAGGGAGCTATGGTTTCTTTGGTCTTCCTTTTACTCTTGACATGCTTGCAAAATCCCTTTTTATTGCCTTTTATGTCTCTTGGCAGCTGTATCTCAAATCATGCATTGGGCTTCCTAATTTTTTCCCTGCATGCCCTTGTGATACTCTTCCCCAGTGTTAGGTTCAAGTTTCAACTTTTTATAGGGATGACAATTACGTGGTTGTATTGTTTGTTTTGGTAGTCTATATTGAAAGTGGTCCTTTAATTGGGTATCTCACCTTGTGGGGAGTTTGCCCCCTCACAACCGTGGTTGACTTGGCCTGTCATAGTAGGATTCATTTTAGAGTTTCAACTCATTGAAGAGATTGCTGTCAAGCCAGGCTGACCTCCTGTTGTACTTCCCATCCATCAAATTGGGGTAGCCTGTTCCTGCACCTGTAAAAGGGCCTCTTTAAAGTACTGCCAGCTCTCCTGGACTACTTTTCCCCCCAGACTTGCCTCCCAGGAGATCCTGCCCACCAGTTCCCTGAGTCTGCCATATGTAATACGTGTGTGTGTGTACACATATATACACATATACATAAAATATATTGCTTCCCCCAAATTGTTATACAAGTTGCTGTATTTTGTACTTTTGTGAGACCTACACAAGCCAGGGAAAAAATCTTCAGAAGCTCATAAGTTGTCAGCAGTGGACTCTCCTTTCTTCAGGGACCACCTCAAACAGTACTTGTCTGCTTAATCATAACAGCGTCCCCCTTCATCATGCATAAGAACCAGACAAAGAATAACACAGAGTTCCAGGCACCATACAGTGCTCTGAGCTTAGTAGGAAGAGCATGGTGTGTTGGCTGTTTTAGGATGAAAGCCTTTCATAGATTTCATAGATTCATAGACATTAGGGGCTAAAAGGGACCTTGTGAGATCAAGTCCAGCCCCCTGCCATAGGCAAGAAGTCAGCTGGGATCAAGTGACCCTAGCAAGAAAAACATCCATATGTTTTTTGAAAGAGTATTGGTGACTCATTCATTTTGTGGTCAATCAAGACCCCCAAGTCTCTCTCAGTCATGGTGCTAGCGAACGTAGCACTGCCGAGCCTGTAAGTATATTAAAGATTCTTCCTGCCAAGGTGCAGCTCCTTACACTTCTCTACTTTGGAGCCCATCAGGTTTTGGTCAGCCCACCTTGACAGCATGTCCAAGTCGGCTTGTATCCCCA
>NW_017729032.1:48677692-48684317 GCF_001723915.1 Gavialis gangeticus
AGATTCTTCCTGCCAAGGTGCAGCTCCTTACACTTCTCTACTTTGGAGCCCATCAGGTTTTGGTCAGCCCACCTTGACAGCATGTCCAAGTCGGCTTGTATCCCCAGCCTGTCCTGCGGTGTGACCGCCCTCCCCCATAATTTGGTGTCATCCACAAACTTTGCCAGTTCGCATCTGACTCCTGAAGCCATATCGTTAATAAAGATGTTAAAGAGTACTGGCCCAAGTACTAAGCCCTGAGGGACTCTACTGGTCACCCTGCACCACACTGATTTGTTCCCGTCAACTAGTACTCTTTGGGTCAGACCCTGTAACCAGTTACCTAGCCATCGGATGATCAAGGCCACAGTTCCCCAGCTTAACTATGAGGACATCATGGGGAACTAGGTCAAAGGCTTTCCTGAAATCCAGATATGTGACATGCACATCATCTCCCTTGTCCAGGGCATGTGTTACCTGGTCATAGAAGGAGATGAGGTTGGTCAGGCAAGACCTGCCAGTCACAAAGCCACATTGGCTGGCATTCAGACGCTTGCCTTCTCTTAGTCCGGTGCCAATGAATCCCTTGACAATTTTCTCCAGGATTTTTCCTGAGGCACTGCTTAATGATCAGATCCACCATGGAACTGTAACAGGAATGTGATGAACATTCTGGGACGACTGGGAGGTGTTGATGCTCTAAGTGGTTAAAATTGATTGTAAATGCCCACTATTCAGTATTCCCTCAATCTAGGTGTAGCTTCCTGAGTATCATGGCAGTTAACAATGTACTGACCTGGCAGGGGAGATACCATGAAATGTTTTTCAGCTCAGGTAGTTTTACTTACTTGGCAGGGGAGATACCGTTCTCAGCCTTGAATAACTCATGTAGTTAAAGGGTGGAGACCTGCCCCTTGCACTGCAAGGAGACACCCCGTCAGGAGTCTACTAAGCATCCCAATGTGGAGTAGTCCACAAGTTATGGTGATGGGGTATTGCTTTTGGACTTTCCCTCTAGCTTGCTCCTTTGGTCTTCTGGCTTGGGGCAAGCAAGACAAGTGGGTATCTGAACTCCAAGGCCTCCAGGCTTGGGGCTTGCATGTAGGATGCCTCCCATGGATTTGGGAGTGTCTGAAGCACCAGGATGAAGAGTCTGGGAAGTAGGATACTTGCCGGTGGTAGCACCACACAGATTTGAATGATTGATTTATTCTAAGTTGATAGAATTCAAAACTGATTTGGCTGCTTTGGCCTGAGACACAAAATTTCAAAAAAAAAAAGTTGACAAGGTATGGCAAGCAATGCAGAGGATGAATTAAAATGGTAATGTACTGATATGAAAGAAAAAGGAATAATACCTAGCTATGTGTATTCATGTATTGGCCTGAGATGGTTCAAAGCATGATAGGCAACTGTCAATCCTTTGGATCATGGTGTATGTGTAAGAAGTCTAGTCAGATGGCTGATGCACCCACTTGTAGCCAACAAGTCCAGCTGAAGAACAACACAGCTCCTTACAAGTTTTACATATCCATGTATTGTCTGAGTTGGAGTCCAAGTTTACAGAACACTGCTTTCTTCTTTCTTGCTTTCCTTCCGTCCTCTGGGTCAAAGCAGCTTCATGTTGTGCTGCACCCAGTGCCAGATGTTCCCTCCAGATCGGATGGGATTCTGTGCATTTCTCTAAGCTTTCTACACTGATGGCCAGAAGTAGTCCAGACTGCGTCATGAGTGACTACAGGGCTCTAGGGTCCAGGCTTAGGAAGTCGGGGGACACAGGTGGCCTTCTCGTCCATCTTTCTGGTCAGCGGTCGCCATCAGCATCAAGACACCTGCATCAGGGAAATCAACCTGAGGCTCCAGAGTTGGTGCCATCATGCAGGTTTTGACTTCTACAACCACAGTCTGCACTTCCATGAGAGAGGCATCCTAGGACAAGATGGTTTTCACCTCTCTTCTAAAGGTAAGAGTCTGTTCTGTTACAGGTTGGCTGATCTCCTCCAAAGGGCTTTAAACTAGGCTCGTCAGGGAATGGAAAAGCAAAGGATAAGGAGAACCTAGGATCAGTGAGCCACAAGCAATGCACTGGATCAGTCCAGGTAAGTACTAAGGTAAGCACTAAGGGGCCTAATAGACATCAGGATGGGGGGTACCACGGGCACCCATTGTGGGGCTTAAATGTCTCTACACTAATGCTAGGAGCAAGGGGAACAAGCAGGAGGAACTTGCACTCCTGCTTGTAAGGAACAACTTTGACCTGGTTGGACTAACTGAAACCTAGTGGAACCCTACTCAAGATTGGGCAGTAGGCATTGAGGGTTACAGGTTGTACAGACAGGATAGAGTAGGGAAAAAGGGGGGAGGGTGTTGCTCTCTACGTTAAGGAACAATATACATCCTCTGTAATCTGGTGGGATCAGAGGAGGCCCAAACCAAGGTACTGTGGGTCAAGATACAAGGGGGTCGGGGGAAAGGGACTTTGTAGTGGGGGTCTACTATAGACCATCACACCAGAAGGATGAGCTAGACCTGGAATTCTCCAGACAGCTCTCAGAGGCTGTATGGTTTAGAGATATGGTTGTCATGGGTGACCTAAACTACCCTGACATCTGCTGGGAGGAGCAGTTGGCCAAATCTAACCACTCACATAGGTTCTTAACCTCCATACAGGACCTCCACCTAACGCAGGAGGTATACAATCCCACTAGGGGAACCACCTTGCTGAACTTGGTGTTAGCTACAGGGGATGACCTGGTGGGGAATCTGCAGGTACAAGGTAACCTAGGGGATAGTGACCATTGATTGATTGAATTCACTATCCGGCAAAGGATGGTGTGATCACTGGGGGGCCTTAAGGGTAGCACAGCCTGTCGGGTATGTAGCCCCTCCCCTCAACTCGCCTGCCATGACTTTGATGTTAAGCTATCAAGAGAGGGAGTTCAGTGGAGATCTTCTTGGGAGGGCTTCCCGACAATGGCAGTACTCACGGTTATTAGGTGTGGTGTTCCACGGGGCTTTGCCTCCCCTACACCCCGTCCACTTGCCAACCAGATAGGTGATGGTGCAATGGTGCGATGGTGGTTTTGACCCCACGGGCTTGCTCGCTGCTTGCTTCGGGTGGCGGGGGTGAACCCACATCCTAGCGGGCTCAGTTGGCTCTTGTCCTTCTGACGTGATGCCTCACCCTTCTCTCTCTATATCTTTGATTTTTTTTCCCTTTCTTTTCTTTTTGTTTTCCTTAGAAGAAATATTCACCTGGGGAGAAGAGGGACATGGAGCTGCCTCCTTTTCCCCAGCCTCCTAAGGGAGCTCAAACACTGCCCCTCCTCTACCTCCTACAGGGAGCTCAAATGCTGCCCTTGGTCTGTCTTCGGCAGGGAGCTGCAGTGCTTCCCCTGCCCTGCCCTGCCTCCTACAGGGGCCCGAAGTGTTCCCCCTGCTCTGCCTCTGGCAGGGGGCTTAAAGATTTCCCCTGCCCTGCTCACCAGTGCTGTCCCGGCTGTGCTGCTCCCCTTCCCCGCAGAAGCCTCAGCACCTCTGAGGTGCTGCCCACCTCCTCTCTCTTCCTCTGGCTCCTCTCCATCACAGGGTCTGTCGGGGCTTTTAAACTTCTGCATGGTGGCCAGTACAACCGCCGTGATTGGTCCAGCTGTTCCCCGCACGGGGAACCTACAACCAGCATAATGCCGACTCGGTCTGCGGTCTGGTTCCTGTGCTGCCGGGCCAGCAGGAGGTAAGTTTTCCCCATGGGGTGTCTGTTTTGGTTGTTTTGGGACCCGTGGGGCTTGCGTCTTCCCATTTGAAAACCTGTGGGGGCATGTCGCTGCCACAGATGGGTAAACTAACCAGCAAGGCTGAAGTGCTAGACTTCAGAAAGGCTAAGTTCAATGTGCTCAGGAGATTAGTTAGTATGGCATTAAAGCTCAAGAGCATTGGTGAAATGGGGGTCCAGGAAGGATGATCGTTCCTCAAGGGAGCGATCCTACCAGCACAGAAGGAGAAAAATCCCATTACGCATAAAAGGGGGCAAAGGGACCAAGAAGCCCTCTTGGCTGAACAGGGAAGTCCACAAAAGCCTAAAGGCAAAGAAAGAGAGATACAGGCTGTGGAAACAGGGGGTAGCTACCAAGGAGGAGTGTACCTCCCTGGCTCACACTTGCAGGGAATTAGTTAGGCAGGCCAAAGCAGAATTAGAACTTAGGCTGGTGACAAAAATTAAAGTCAATAAAAAGTCCTTCTTCAGGCATATAGGAAGCAAAAGGAAGGCACAGGATAGCATAGGACCCCTACAGGACAAACTAGGGCAGTTGGTGACAGAGAGGGGGAACAAAGCTGAGCTCTTCAATGAGTTCTTTGCATCTGTATTCCTAGACACAGACCAGGACAAATCTCCCAATTGGACAATAGACAGACACAGGAGGGGCACCAGCCCACCAACTGTCAGCTCAGGCTTAGTGAAGGGGCACTTGGAGTGGCTGGATATGTTCAAATCAGTGGGCCCAAATGAACTTCATCCAAGGGTGCTGAAGGAATTGGCCAGTGTCATAGCAGAGCGGCTGTCATGGTTGTTCAAGCACTCATGGTGCTCCGGTCAGGTCCCAGAGGACTGGAAAAGAGCCAATGTGGTCTGTATTTTCAAGAAGGGGAGGAGGGAGAAACCAGGAAACTATAGGCCAGTTAGTCTCAGCTCTATCCTTGGGAAAACTCTGGAAAAAATCATTAAGGATCACATTTGTGGGAGCCCAGCAGGGGAAATAAAGCTGAAAGGAAATCAGCATGGGTTCACTGCAGGTAGCTCCTGCCTGACTACCCTTGTTCCTTTTTTATGACCAGGTCACAAAATGCTTAGATGCAGAAGTCGAGCTAGATGTCATCTACCTAGACTTTAAGAAGGCCTTCAATATGGTATTGCATTCTGTTCTCGTAAATAAACTGACAGTCTGTGATACAGATGACTACACAGTCAGGTGGGTAGCAAATTAGCTTACGGGGTCACACTCAGAGAGTGGTAGGGGATGGGTTGGTATCGACCTGGAAGGATGTGGGCAGTGGAGTCCCACAAGTCTTGGTCCTTGGACGGGTGCTATTCAACGTCTTCATCAGTGACCAGGATGAGGGTTTAGAGAGCACACTGTCCAAGTTCACAGGTGATACCAAATTATGGAGCAAAGTTAACACACCAGAGGGTAGGGAATGGATCTAGGTGGATATGGACGGATTGGAAAAATGGGCAGAATGTAACAGGATGCAGTTCAACACAGACAAGTGCAAAGTGCTGCACCTGGGCAAAAAGAACCACCAACACAATTACAGGCTGGGAACACATCCAGCCACTCCACACTTACATCATGTTGACACCAAGGTGAACATGAGTCATCAATGTGACAAAGTGATCAACAAAGCTAACTGCACTTTATCATGCATTAGCAGGTGCATGACAAACAGGTCCAGGGAGGTGATGCTTCCCCTCTGTGCAGCACTGGTCAGGCCACAATTGGAGTACTGCATCCAGTTTTGGGTTCCGCACCTCAAGAGAGATGCGGAGAATCTTGAGAGGGTTCAGAGGACGGCCACTCATATGGTCAGAGGCCTGCAGGGAAGGCCCTATGAGGAGAGACTGAGAGACCTAGATCGCTTCATTCTTCGCAAGAGAAGACTGAAAGGTGATCTTGTGGCTGCCTATAAATTCATCAGGGAAGGGCAGCGGGGAATAGGAAATGCTCTATTTACTAGGGCACCCCCGGGAGTAACTAGGAACAATGGCTACAAATTGATGGAGAGCAGATTTAGGTTGGACATTAGAAAGAACTTCTTCACAGTAATGGGTGCCAGAATGTCGACTGGGCTTCCAAGGGAGGTGGTGCTCTCCCCTACCTTGGGGGTCTTCAAGGGGAGACTGGACAAGCACCCCAGATGACCCCAGCTCTCTTTCCTGCCCAGGGCAGGGGGTCAGATTCAATGATCTACCTAGGTCCCTTCCAACCCTAATATCTATGAATCAGTGCAGTGCCATGACATCCCTCTCAGGGCACTGTATATGTTATAACACAAGCTTAACACATCCCACTTCACACTGACTGTGCCTGCCAGGTCTCAAGGAGGCACTCACATGCTGCCTTAGCACATGCTCCTAATGCTGGTCACTGCGTAAGCTCCAGTGGTCTCAGAGAGATCCCTCAATCTTCTTGAAAGAAGCCCAGAGACTCTCCTGCCACGACTTTGATTTTTCTTTCAGTGTTGGGCTTCCCTCTCGCAATCCCCCTTCATAGAATCATAGAAGTAGGGTTGGAAGGGACCTTGTAGATCTTCAGGTCTGACCCCCCGCCTGGGCGGGAGAAAAAAACTGGACTCAAATGAGTCCAGCCAGGTAGGCATCAAGCCTCTTCTTAAAGATCCCCACGGTAGGAGCCAGCACCACTTCCCTAGGAAGTTGGTTCCAGCTCCTAGCCGCCCTAACTGTGAAGTAGTTCTTGCAGATGTCTAATCTAAACCTACTCTCCAATAATTTGTGTCCATTGTTCCTTGTCATGCCAGGGGGCTCTAGGGGAAACAGTGTCTCTCCTAAACCCTTCTGGTCCCCCCTAGTGAGTTTATAGACAGTCACCAGGTCCCCCCTCAGCCTTCTCTTGTGAAGGCTGAACAGGTT
>NW_017729032.1:48684801-48689289 GCF_001723915.1 Gavialis gangeticus
GATCTTGCTGTAATCTTTCCCTCCCTACTAGCGTGCTCACTTCACCCCAAATTTTGGTATCATCAGCGAATTAGATCAGCTGCGCCCCCTGACAGGCATCTATGGGGCTCCACCTTCTCTACACCCCAGCCATGTGCCAGTCTTCAGGAAGGTCTGTTATCGTTGGTGTGACCCGTCCTCTGGTGATGACTTTCCCTGCTCTCTTTATCGGCTGGGCTACCATTGACTCCATCTAGCTGCTGATTCTGCTTCGGGATGTTTGGGCTGTCCCTGCTCTTCTTTCAGGTCTTTGGCTCTAACCTGGCTGCCTGCAGGGTGTCCCAGCCACTCCTCCCTTGGAGTGTCAGTCACAGTCCCAACCCTCACCTTGGGGTCTCTTCAGATAGTCCCCAGTAGCAACAAAAAAGGGAAGGAAGAAATTAACAGAAGAACGGGGTGACGGGGGCGGGGGAGGAACAACACAGTCCACTCATTGTCCTGGAGCTGGTTGTCCCAGCTGTCCCCCGGCATCATCCTGGCTCCTTTCTCTGCTCACGGACCTCTCCAGTGGGTCCATCTCCGGGTCTCTTTTCAGTCGCCAGCATTACCTACATCCGGGGCGGGAAGCACTTCCATCCTCCACTCCCTGCAGTGCTCCCCTGGCGTTCTTCCCAGTGCTGACTTTTATCCTGGCTGGACAGCATCCCAGGGTGATGCCACCCACCTGTGCTGGCTCCAGCTGGAAATAAGCATGGCTTATGAACCATGCGGATGCTTCATGCCGGCACAGCTTGTCTGCCCCTCCCTGGCCTGAAATCAGTAAGTTTGCCCTGGTTTCAGGGCTTTTCTTGTCAAGGCGGGCTGTCCCTGCCCCAAGTCCTACCATGGGGGGGGTCTCTTGTCTCCTGGTGACTGTCCCCATGGGACACTAGCAAAGAGCTTAGACACAGAAATCTGTGGCAGATCAATGCCACCATATTTAAAGTAGGCCTGAGATCCCATCACTTTTTCTGGCAGACAGCCACAGTAGCACAGGAGGTCACTCAAAAATGAGAAGATGTTTCTGAAAGCCTTGTCCTATGTGGCTTGCCCAAAATCTTATCAAGTGTCAAGAAGTTGTGGGTATTGGAATTGGTTATTGTAGTGCTAGATAGAGGGGAATAATCACTTTCCTTGACCTACTGGCAACACACCTACCAGTTCAGCCCAGTATGCCTTCTTGGAAACAAGGGCACACTATTGGCTCATATTCAGCTTATCATTCACTGTAACTCCCAGGTCCTCTTCTGCAGAGCTGCTTCCCAGCCAGTCAGCCCCCAGGCTGTACCATCGCATGGGATTGTTCCACCCTAAATGCAGGTGTTTGCACTTATCCTTGTTGAACCTCATGAGATTCCTTTTGGCCCAATCCTCCAATTTGTCTAGGTCACTCTGCATCCTAGCCTCCAGTGTATCTACTACTTTCTTCAGTTTGGTGTTATCTGGAAACTTGCTGAGGGCTCAGGACAGGTTTTTAAACAAGAACAGTATTTTGAATTGAATCTTGAAAGCATACACAGCCTTGAGGTATAGCCAGAGCATTCAGTGTAACAGAGGTGACAGAAGGTACCAAGGAATATTAATGAAAAGGATGGTAGTTGGGTAATATTTGTAGAGACAGCCGTTGATGGGTGGAAGATAAGGTTAGGAGCATAGAAATGAAATGAGATAGTGCAGCAGCTAAACAAGCTTGATGGAACAAACAGAATGCAAAACACACTAGTGAAGGTTTATGTGTAATGTCTGTCCGTAGCCCTGAAGGGGAAGTTGAATGCCATATTTAGGAAAGGAGTGCCAATAACCCTGCCCAAAATGCTTGGGCCAGCCTCAACAGTGCTGTGCTCATGACAGAATACAAATGGTTGTTTGGAGGCATGCAGTGAAAAGGGCAGTAAACTTCTGTAGGAAGGCACTGCAGAGTGGAGGAACTGCAGAAGTAACCCAGCTGTATCAGGAGAGCAACAGAAAGTTTTTTCACATCCTAACCAAACATATTCTATGACTTGATAGAAAGTTCTGACCTAAGGCAAACAACAGGCTAAGTGCTTGGAATGAAAGTTTAGCCAAAGTTCCTAATGGAAACTTAAAAAAATGTTTAAGAATGAGAGAGCAAAATAAAAACAAGTGTTTGGTTTCATTTTGAATCTACTAACCTATTGATGTACAAGCTATCCTGAAGATCTGATGAAAATAACAAACTAGAATGGTGAACCACTTCTCAGGATACATGTCTGTTTTGTAAAGAATCACAAGTTTAGAAAGTGCAGTTAAAAAACAAAGCACAAGCTACTGTAAACTCTGGTTCCAAAGCCTAGCTGGGTGAACATAGCTGCTAGATGACAAAGGGTTAATTTATCCTCCTCTTTATAGATAAGCTTAATTTTTGTCACATTTTAAAATTGTCTATTACATGCTGATTTTTTTTTTATTGGAAAGTCTCATAATGTATTTACTGTAGAACTCATGTAATTGTTTCCATGTGAACAATTCAATCTGGTTCTGATCATCAGAGGTATAAAACCAGGGAATCTTTTGCATGTTAATGTTAGTACTGTACTTGGAAACTGGACATTTTTTAAATTGTTTGTGCATTTACCTAACGCATGCAAATACATCAATGTGTCAACTGAGGGTCAGTGATGCAGGAAAAAAAGTATGTCATTACAGGAATGAGCCGCCTTTTGGCTAATACTCATTCCTCTCACTCAGTCTGAACCCGATTCTGGTTTCACTTACACTAATACCATGCCAGTGTGGGCCTCCAGATGTCAGCCCATATACTCATGATTTACGTCAATCTAAACGTAAGAAGAAGAACAGGCTCTGTATCTGTTACTCATATTCAAGGTTCAGAACCTAAGCAAAATAGCCTAATGGAAGTATTGATATACTATAAAAAGGTTTCCTGACTTTTATAAACAGATCTGTGTCTCTGTTTAGACTTTCAAGAAGCTACTCCAGTTCAGCAGTGTTTGGTTCCATCAATGACCAATGTTAAGAGAGTTTTTTCCAATGTCTATTGACTAGTGGTAATATATTTTATCAGCTCATATAATTAATTGGCTTATGTTTATTAGGGCAACTTACCAGGGGTGGTCAGAAATCCAACAAAATGGCAGATCCAGTGTTTCAGCCAACTTACCATTTTTAATAGTTACTAGTCTCCTTTTTGAAAAAATTATGTCTTGTACTCCTTGAAGAACAGCAAAACATCAACATGTGATGACCCTAATCTGTAAAGGGGTTTTTGAAAGATATTTTTCTGGGACATTCTACACCATGACTTGCCTCTTACCTTCTTTGGCTAAAAGTCTAAACATCTTTCTCTGATCATTAACTCCAGGACAGAAAAAAGAGGCTGATTCCTAAAGAACCAACCAAACAAGAACAGAAATAAAAACTTCACAAGAAAATGTCCTGAAGTTACATTAAGCTTTCCTGTATCTCATATTGTCTTCTTCATGAACACATTTTCTCTCCAAATCATCCCTCTTGTGACTCTAAAACAAGAAAAGAAAAGTAGTGCTTTGTGTATAATCAGAAAGTTTGTTTTCCATTATACTTAGAAATACAATAGAATTACAACATGTGGCTCCCATCCTACAATTGCAGAGTGAGGAAATGTGCACATCTGAGTTGTCCCACTGAGTTCAAGGAGAGCACTTACATGTGAGTGCAGGCAGGACTGGGGCTTCTGTAATTATATGTCATAAAAGCAAAAGCACAGAGTTTGAAAATCATAGTAGAATGACTCTACACACAGTAGACTTGAAATACTGAGGATGACACTGTGCTGTGCTGCTAAGATGCAAGGAACTCCCAGCCCAGAATGCAATGGGGCTTAGATTGTGCTAGGTCACTAATTTACTCACTTAATTCTGAGCTGCTCAGGGAAGCTGGACATGCCTCTAACCTAATGTTTACAGCCCTTAGGACCTGTCTAAGATATGGCAGTTGCTTTTGACTGCCCCAGAGGTAGCTATCCTACCTAGTATCTCTGATTGCTGAGCACTGTAGACATACCACCTGCACCAGGGCTTACAAAAGAGTCTTCATGAACCAGTCTGTAGGCTGTTGCTTATAGTGCCTGTGCCCACCTGGCCTTGAACATCCAGTCACGTGCGGTCTTGGCCCGAGTGGCCAGTAGTGATCACCCTTCGGTCTCCTGTAGGCCAGTGAGTAGATGTTTATCCCCGAAGTGGCCTCCCCCAGTCTCTCCTGCCACAACTTTGAATGTTATACCATTGGGGGGGATGACCACCTGGGTTTCCTCTGTGGCGGGGAGTCCATCCGGCAGTCGTCTGTGGGCTCCACCTCCCCTACACCCCAGCATCACACCAACCCCTGGCAGGTCACTAAATCTTCTCGGCCATACTCCCAATACTGTCATACTCCTGGGCTTGGTAACTTTTGTAGCCCTCTCCCTTCCTGGGGTACTACTCCTCAAGGTTATAGGTTAGGGGCTGACCC
>NW_017729032.1:48689969-48696123 GCF_001723915.1 Gavialis gangeticus
GTCCCTTCCGACTCATTGATTCTATGATTCTGTGATTCTATGATGACTCAGTTAGCCATGAGTTCCCCGTAGTCCCTCACTCCGGTCCTGAAGCAGACTCCGCCCAGGTCACAACACCTAACCCATGCCCCCAAGACAAAGATGGAGCACAAAGGAGCTCTGATGCAGCTATCCAGTCTGCATCGCCTTGCCCTACTCCTCAACCCCTCCAAAAGGGGCGGGGAAAAGAAACACAATACAACTACATCACAAAGAACCCATACGGTCCCCTCCCTGGTGCTTACGCTAGGGTAACCGAGCACCTTTGTTCTCTATGAACTTCCTTGGGGTTAGGCCCTCTGTGAACCCCCTGGGATCATTATGAGCTGGCAGATGATCCCGCATTTGCTATCTGTGTGCACTGCTGAGCCAAAATCAGCCGCGGCAAGGGAACAAAGCATATGACCACCTCGGGGATGCTGAATCATCTCCGCAGGTACCACCCCTTTGCCACAGGAACGGCCCCCGCTCACTCCACAGGCACTGTCCCCCCACAGCAGAGGCAGGGCACCCTGGAACATTGGGGGCAAAAGGGACCAGTTGCAAATGCGAGCAAGATCACCCAGACCACTGGGGAGATGCTTGCTCTGGATGGCCAGCCCTTCACCTTTGTTGAGCGGCCAGGGTTCAGGCAGCTTCTGGCACTGCTGGCTCCATCCTACCAGGTGCCCGCACGCACCACCTTCAGCAGGATGGTAGTGCCCTCCCTATACAAAGCATGCAGGGAGCACTTGAGGGAGGAGCTGCACAAGGCAGGTCCACAGGTGACCGTACACTTCACCTCAGACATCTGGAGCAGCCAGGGTGGAGATCATGTGTACCTCTCCCTCACAGGGCACTGGTGTGGCCAGCCAGGCGATCGGTGGGCTCTCCTTCATGCCAAGGTGATGGCTGAGTCCCACACAGCAGCAGAGATAAGGGGGGCCATGAACCGCATGGTGCAGGGGTGGCTGGGCATTGGGTAGCTGAGCTCACCCACAGCTTCATGGTCACTGACAATGGGGCCAATATGGTCAAGGCAGTCTGTGATGCCAACTTTGCTGGTATTCGCTGTGTGGCACACAATTTACATCTGATTGTGAAGGATGTCTTGGAGGGGGACAGGGCTTCCGGTGATGGCACCAGCAACACCAGCAAGCTCGTTTCCAGATGCAGGAAAGTGGCGGGCTACTTCCACTGGAGCATCAAGGGGGGCAAGATGCTGCGGGACAAACAAGCAGAGCTAAATGTCCCGCAGCACAGAATCATCCAGGATTTGGAGACTCAGATGGGACTCCACATACCTGATGCTCAAGAGGCTGGTGGAGCAACAGAAGGCCATCCATGAGCTGGCCTTGCTTGGGGAGATTGGGATCAGCGGCCCCCTGACCAAAGCTGAGTGGGATGCCATCTCCCAGATCTTGCTGGTCCTCAAGCCCTTCGTCGAGGCCACTGAGACCCTCAGTGGTGCTGATGCCTTCTGCAGCCAAATGGAGAGCTTCCTGGGAGCCAATGCTCCTGGCTGGGGCAGGCCGCTTTCACCAGATGTGCAGGCATTGGTGAGGTGGCTGAAGAAGGACCTTAGGAAAAGGCCTGAACCCTTGGGGTCCAACACAGTGCATATGCTGGCTGCCATCTGTGACCCAAGGGTGAAGGGTACCATATGTGGCAGCGAGACACTGAGTCACTGGAGGGAGGTACTTATTAAGAAAGTGACGGAGGCGGAACAGCGGAGGTGGGGGGAAGTGGAACAGGGGGATCCACTGCCTAAACCCAGCCTGCCATCCATGAGCCAGTCTTCCCCTCCACCACAGGTGCTGCCAATATGGGCTAAGGCCATGGCAAACATTAGGGAGTCCAGACCCACCAAACCCCAGGATCAGGCAGACAGCCCTCACACCTGGTGTCTGACTATCTTGCCGAGCCTGTGGAGCCCCTGGACTGTGACCCTTTGGCCTACTGGGCAACCCGCAGCCCGATGTGGCCGGATCTGGCCACAGTTGCCCAGGAATACCTGTCCTGTCCACCAACCAGTGTGCCAAGCGAGAGGGTGTTCAGCATGGCTGCGGATGTTGTGACACCCCACCGCACCTGCTTGGATCCTGGTTTGGTGGAGCAGGTGGTGTTCCTCAAGGTGAACCTCCTGCTGCTGGGCTTCCCAAGCGCCAGGTGCAGACGGACTGAGTGGCACCCTCCTCATTCCATCTGTATCATGAGTTTTGTCTGTCAGCAGCCTAAGGTGCAGTTTCCTCCAAACCCCTGCACCTATTACCGTGAAAGTTGGCAGGCTTTGTGGGCTCCTCAGGAGCTAGCATTCCTGCAAGTTTGAGCTGCCTGTGGCTTTGCACATAGAAGTTAGAGGCGGTTTGCTCTCAAGAATTTGGGGTGGGTGCAGTTTCTCTGCACCCCCTGAATCTATCTCATTAAAACTTGGCATGCTTTGTGGGCTCCTCAGGAGCTACCATTCCTGAAAGTTTCATCAAAATCAGACAAGAAATGCCAAATTTATAGCCTGCTTTGACCTTCCCAATTATAGCCTATGGGGAAGTCAAAGCAGCTCGAATATTCAACTGAGCTTCGACCTCAAGTCAAAGCGGACCCACTTAGACTCAAAGCGGACGGCAAATCAAAGTGGGACCTGGTTTAATATTCGACATGGCTGTCAAATCGAATATTACCTGCTCTGCACAGCCCTAATGTGCGGTTCCCATCCCAGGGGGTCCCCGTTTATTGTTTGGGGTCCTTTCCACTGCTTTCCCCCAGGACAGTGCCTGTACTGGGAGAGTCACAGATTCACAGAAGTTTAGGACTGGAAGAGACCTCGTGAGATCATCGGGTCCAGCCCCCCTGCTCTGAGCAGGAGAGGCTGCTGGGATCAAATAACCATAAAGAAGTTTTTCCTTATAACCAGTCTGAAACCTTCTTCTAGGAATTTATGACTGTTGCTCCTGGTTTTCCCCTGGGGCGCCTTGGTGAATAGTTGTTTGCCTAGCACCTGATGCTCTCCCCTGATATATTTCTAAGATACCGCCAAATCCCCCCAAAGTCTTCTTTTCTAGGCTGGCCGTATCTGCCAGCCTTTCCTCTTACGGCTTGCTCTTCAGGCCTTTAATCATACGAGTGTCTCATCTCTGGACTCTTTCAAACTTCTCCACATCCTTCTTGAAGTGCAGCACCCACAACTGGACACAGTATTTCAGCTGCAGCCTCACCAATGCTGAGCAGAGCAGGAAAATAACTTCCTTAGTTTTGCTTCAGTTGCAGTCCTTCCCTCATAGGATGCAAAGTTTTCTTCTACAGGGTGTGCAGGATGTGAGATTAGACTTTTATCCTAAGCATGCAGGATGTATAACTCCTAGGAAAGGAATAATAATTACTGATCTTAATACTGACCCTTACTTTCCCCCAAATCTACTATGAGGAGACATAATGAGAAGGAAGGCAATATTTTCATCAGGCCAACACTCACACTTCTGAATATCTTACCCTGGATGGCTGGTACACCCATACCTAGAAGCAGGCATTCAGCAAATGGAGTGTGGTTCCCCCCAAAGCATCAACTTTCAGCCCTGAAGTGCTTAGACATTCTGATGAGCGCAGTATAATTGCATAGGTCCAGGCAGATTAGATGCACACATTCAGCATTCGTATGCAGCCTTTGATAACAAATGTAACTAACACCACATTTCATAAGCACAAGATATTTCTCACGCTGACGATAATCAAGCGGCATGCTGAGGCCTTCTCACACACAGTCAGTAGCTCTCTGCAATTCTGCATAGCTGTCAGCTAGCTCAGAGGTCTAAGTGTAAAATCTACCCCACAGGGACATCATACAGTACAATGACACTCTGAAGAGGCATTGAATACATAAAAATGGAATAAATTATACTTCTTGTTGTATGTCTATAACCCTTTCATCCCTGACATATACAATATTGATTATATTCTCCACCCAGTCATCCAGGTATAATTCTACAAAAATTACAAACATAGGATAATATAAAATGTAGTTTGGCAGTCTGTGAACTGCACATATACAGTATTTGTAATTATGGCTGGGAAGTATATTGGAGTTCTGAGTCTTACATTCAGGAATAACCCACATAGGGGAACCATTTGTCACTAACTGTTTTGGAAAAAGAAATGCAAAATATATCTTTACTCCACACAACATGCTACATTTACATACAGAGTATGACACAGCTGCAGTATCAATCACTTTTCCAAACAGACCCAGCAGTGAAACTTTAGATGCAATCCTTTGGTGATATTTCTAGCACACAGTAGCATTTGGCCTGTATTTTTTCCCTGTTTGAAAGATTAAGTTACTATTCAATTTAGTTTAATTGACATTCTAAACACATTCAATTCTTTGAAGGATGCTTAAATAAATCAGCTGCCCTGGTTCTCAAAAAACAGAAAATCAAGAGGCTAGCCATATTGTTTATATGTGCTACAGTATGCTATAGGACCATGGACTTGTCAACTCATCTACCCAAACACAGGCCAATTTACAGCAATAAACAGATTTGTGCTTGAAATTCTAACTTTAAATATACTTTTCCATTAGATACATTCCAGGAAAAGTGTTAAAAACACACTCTTAGCGCACAAGAATGGCTTCATCTCTAGATCATAAAGAAAGAGGAAAGGAAGCATTTAGCTGCATACACCACCTAGAATACGAATTGGTCATTACTATAGAGCATCATCCTTCATTAGAAATATCACTAAGTGATTTACAGAGAGAGAATGTAATCTAATGATCCTTTGCACAGCCCTAACACCTTTCATCAGAGCATCTCAAAGCAATTTGCAAACGTTATTTTTCTAATCCACACACCACTAGCATTATTAGACCAATTTTACAGATGGATGAAAGAGGCACAGAGAACTAGTGTGGTTCTGCTCTGAGCAATGACTTTAAAAATGGCTCTGTAGGGCTCAATTTTCATTGCATCTCAGTGACTTCTAAAATAAATGTTTGCAGGCTGCAAATAAAAATATGGGGTGAACTCTTGGCCTTGCTTAAATCAATGGCAAACTTCCATTGACCTCAATAGGGCTAAAATGTCACATATGGTTTTTCTAACTGCCAGCTTAGTAAATTCAGCTTAAGTTCTACAAGTCCTTTCTGACTCATGCACCATCATTAGTCATGCAGGTTCTACAATCCAAATTATGCCCTCAATTATGGAGTCAATGAGGGATCAAGACTGTTTAAGCAGGAGCAAAGGAGAAGGCTCTAACACCAGTAGTAGGGGAGGTCAGTGTTAAATAGAGAAGCTGGGGTGGGGAGCAGAGAGAGAAAAGCCTCATGACACAAGCAAGTTTTAGAAGTAAGGACAGCAGTTTTGACCTGGATGAGAAAATGTATATGAGATAAGCAAAACTGTCTGAGAACAAAGGTAATATCTTGGTACCTCTGTATGTGTAGCAGAAGTCAGTGCTCTTCTGTGTATAGTACATTCTGGAGAGCAGATACTTGTACTTGAAGGTAGATACAAGATACTTGTACTTTTGAAAGTAGCTGCAAAAGTAAATTGTGGAGGCCTAGGAGAGGATGCTAACCAGAACAGAGGCCAGGTGCTCCCTGACTCAGTGCCCCTGCAATGGTGATTATAAAACTGTCATGCCAAATTAATCAATTTAGCAAAAGGGGGTGGGTAAAACAGATTAAATGATTAGTGTAACTATTCCAGCTTCAGGATTAGATTTATTAACAGTAACAAGCACTAAAATACAATTGGAACAGAAGAAGGTATGTTTACATAAGGCCTGTTTGCACAATGTCATCTGGGCACTGGATGGGTGTTCTCTCTTCATGTGTCTTCTCTTCTGTCGTCCTAGGTGTCTTTCTTCAGAGATTCCTGAAATTACATTCTTTACATAGACACCTTGCACACTATGGCTAAGTACAAACAGTCAAAAACCCGAGGCTGAATCAATTCAATCTTTGCAGGTTAGTCTAAACTGCAGAAACACCTGGACACATATTTACTTTTAATTCAGGAAATGAAGCCACATGCCTGCCGTGGCTCAAGCCAGAAGCAGGATGGGGAGGGCCCTAGAGCACACCTCTCTGGCACATAGCCATCATGGGATGTGTGTTCGCTTCCTCTTCCTGCTGCCT
>NW_017729032.1:48701123-48701651 GCF_001723915.1 Gavialis gangeticus
AGAAACACCTGGACACATATTTACTTTTAATTCAGGAAATGAAGCCACATGCCTGCCGTGGCTCAAGCCAGAAGCAGGATGGGGAGGGCCCTAGAGCACACCTCTCTGGCACATAGCCATCATGGGATGTGTGTTCGCTTCCTCTTCCTGCTGCCTCTGAGGTCTCTGGGATTTGCAGTCCAGAATCTCAGCAGCAGGACTCTCCAGTGCTGCTCATCACATCCTCTTCCTCCTTCCAGATGCCTCTAGGATTTCTAGTCCTCAGCTGCAGCCAGCAGCAAGTTTAAGTAAGTTTAGCATCAGGGCAGCTCTGTACTCAGGGGAAGGTGAGTTTAACCCCCATCCCTGGCCCCAGAATCCCAGCTGGGGTTTGCCAGGTGGTGAGGCAGTCCTTGCCTCTCCCCTCCCCCTCAACTCTTCTGTGCTGGAGCAGACAGTGCAGCCCAGGGCTGCACAGCACGCTGGGATTCTGGGAGACTAATTTAATGTGAACCAGGAAGGGGTCTGGAACAGAAGTTTCATAAACCG
>NW_017729032.1:48701662-48703029 GCF_001723915.1 Gavialis gangeticus
CTGCAGGCCAGATGCAGGCCGGGATCCTCTCCATGATGTGCACTGAACTTCTGTTCTGTTACAGGCTTAAACCAATTTCTGATTATTTAAACCAGTTTATGTGTAACTTCTGTCCTTAGCCTATAGCACTTACATGGCAACTTTTTATGCCTCCTGGGTGATAGACAACATGCATATCATGAGCTCATGGATTATTCACCAGTCACCTTTGACTGGTAACAGCTCTGAACCAATCATTCTCCCTCAGTAACCATTCTTGCCACTCACCTTGTTTTGCAACTTCTTTACCACTCATCTCTCACATAAGCAATCATGTCTTCACCTGCATCTCACACCTCAATACTTTTTGCTTTCAATCATTTCACAAATAGCTTGAAGCCAAACAAATGATTATGTAAGCCTTTTTCTTTCTAACTAGGCCCATAAGTCAACCAGAGGACATTCATTCATTCTGAAGCTCTATAGTAGCCACCGGCTTCTGAGTTATGGAGTTTCTTGGGTTTTCAGGGACCTACGAAACAGCTTTTAAATTCACCTCTAGTTTGGATTTCCATTGCAAAGTCTTTTCAGCAGTAATACATTCTACCATGCCTCGGTTTTACACTTAGATTAATAGAGAGGGGTCAAGTGACATATAGAACACCTGCTTCCTAATTGTCAGTCTATGACAGGGGCAAACTTTCAAGCCCGATGCAAGCACCAGCCCGCCTCCTGTCTATGGGCCAGTCACCCACCTGACTCGCCTGCCACACCTTGATGTAATAGTATTGTGATGTTAATTAGGCAGAAGGCTGCCCATTTTGAACCCCGATGTTTAAGGAAATATTCACAGCTCCATTCCACCCCTACACTGCAGCCCAAGCCTCACAGACAGCATCCCAGGCAGCTAAATTCAGCTGTACCCTTCACCCCCTTAGTGTGGTCCCCTCTCTGGGAACTTTGGCTCCCCCTTAGGCCATAGCCCTGTCTCAGGCCAGTCGGGATCCTGAGACTCTCTACTCTGGGCATCCCTCGCAGTGGGCCACCTTGGCCCTTCAACCCCTCTTTGGGTCCTGGCCCCAGCCTGAGTCAGTCGAGGGTCCCTCAGGACAAGTCTAAGCAGCTTGCCTGCTCACAGGGTTCAGGGTCCCTCATTTCCAGCTCAGGTGCTTCACAAAGCATGCCTGGCCCTGCAGGATCACTCGTCCCAGCAGGCTCAGGTGGTTCAAGAAACTTACCTGGCCTTCCCTGCATTATATAACCCACCTGAAGGTGGGGCTGAGGTTAAGGTGCCCCAACCCACCTTACACCGGGGAGGTGCTCACTCCTGGCATTTACCTGGGGGCTGCCACGCCAGCAGCATCCCCACCAGGCATTCCTGCCTCGGC
>NW_017729032.1:48708029-48717004 GCF_001723915.1 Gavialis gangeticus
ATATAACCCACCTGAAGGTGGGGCTGAGGTTAAGGTGCCCCAACCCACCTTACACCGGGGAGGTGCTCACTCCTGGCATTTACCTGGGGGCTGCCACGCCAGCAGCATCCCCACCAGGCATTCCTGCCTCGGCAGGGTGCAGTTTTAGGTCATGCTCAGGACCAATGAGGCCTCCAAGCCATCCCCATAGCCTCCAAGGTGTTCCTGGCAGAGCTCAGTAGAGAGATGTTTCTCCTCTGCTTGCTGATCACAAACTGCCCTCAGCTTAGGGAGCTGGTCCTTAACATGGCTGCCCTCATCAGGCATCTGCCCCTCCCTGGCCCAGTCCTTAAAGTGGCTGGCACTACCAGTGCCCTGCTACACAGTCCCAGGCTCAAACCTACAGGCAGCACTGCCTGTGAATTTATAAATGGGGTTGACTGTATCTATATGGAGTATCCCCCTGGTTGGCATGCAGACATGAGAGATGAAAGAGAAGGAGGATAGGGTGGGATAATGGACAATGCCAAGGATATGAAGATGAGGGGTCTCTGGTGAAAAAGAAGACTGAGAAGATGGAAACATGTTTTATTCTCTCCTGCCTCTCAGAAAAAACACAAACCTCCCTATCTTCCCGGAAGACATGTCATTTATCATCCTCCAGGCTTGATTTGCAGGGGTCTTGAAACTCCCTGCTCATTGTATTTTTGGCAGCCCAACTCAGCCTGGACACGTTCAGGAAGAGAGAAAGGAGAATCTGGTTGGAAGCTGAGACCTTGTTAAACTAAGGAAAAGCAGAGGTGAAGGGAGAGAAAGGCTTGCTAGAAACTGAGGCCTTGGTGACCCAAGGTTTTGTTGAAGCCTTAGCAAGAGAGTGTCAGCAGCACAGTAACTCTAGTCTATCCAATAAGAAAAAGCTTTGTCAACAGATGGACGGAGACTGTTAACTACATAAGTGAGAGCCAGTGGTATCCATGCCCTGAACAGACTGAAAATCATCAAGGGTATTTGTGAGGTATGTGGGACTGTGTCTTCTGGAATCGAGTCATGTCCATTGTAACCATTGAGTCCTGTCCCCTATAACTCACCTGCCATGTCTTTGATGATTAGAGAGGCATCAAACTTTGAGAGACACAACTCAGGTTAGAAGCTCAGGACATCCACTTATCTTCGTAGGGCTCCACCATCCCCATACCCTGCCCTTACTACACCTGGTGTTCCAGGCTCCATGTTCTTAGCCTACCCTAAGAGAGGGTCCACTCTTAGTCCCACATAATTACTACTCAGGGTCCCCTGCTACGTTGGCCGCTTGCCCTGTTCTTCCCTGCACAGGTCCCAAGACAGCCACCCTCGGTGTCTATTCCCACCCTTAACTTCAGGGTCAGGATGACCCTTTTCTCCTGAAGTGATAATCCCGTTTGGGTTTCTTCAGCCCCTTAGAATCCCGGAGCAGTTCCCTCCACTCCCCGAGACTGGACTCACAGACAAAGGAACCTTCTTCACATCGCTGGTTCCTCTCAGGTATGTCCAGGGTCGAGGCTTCCTCCTCAGCTTCGGGGTCAGCTCCTCTTCTCTTCTGCCTTTGGTGCCTCTGCACTCTTTGTTTCTTTGGGCTGATGCCAGACACTTCCCTGGCATCTCCTTAAATCCCTCTCTTTTCCCTGCTGTGTCCCTTGTAGCAGCATCTGATTTGCTGTCCTCGGGGCACAGCTGTTTTCCCTTTTCTTCTTCAGCATGGTTCTTCTTTTTTCTCCCTGCCACACCATTCTTCTTTTCCCAGCCTTGAACCCTGGCAGCTGAGCTTGCCATGGCAGCCTTTGATCTGCCACAGCCCCACCTGACTCCTTTAATTAGTTCAGGCATGGCATCCCCATTCCTTCTGCTCAGCATGGTTTCCCCAGCGTTGTCCAGTAAGTTTTGTTTCTTTTCCTTACTATGACAGGGTGTTTTGGCCACCCGGCCACAGTATTGTTGCATGGAAAGGATCAGATCAATTGAGAAGACTCTTATTTTTTCCAAGCACTTTGCTAAAAAAAGGAAGTCTATCAGGGCTAGGAAAAGATGGACATGGCTAACTAGGCTGGAAAGGTTTCTAGGAAAAAAAGGAAAAAAATAACAAGAGGAGCAATAAGGGAAAAAGAAAAAAATTTTGCTCTGTAATATCACAGTTAGTGAAACAGAGGACATCAGTATGTTGAATGCTCATTTTTCCTGAAATATTTTGTCCTTTTTTTAATGCACATGCCAGGAACACAACAAAACACCCTGAATAATTTAGTGTTTACATTTCTGCTACAGAATGAGCTTCCAATGAAAATTCATGCTCTAAGAGCAATGGCTTTCAAACTTCCTAAAGTTATGGAATTTTTTATATCACTTCTTCTACTGTGGAACCCCTACCCATATCCATGGAGCCAGGTGATCCAGGACAGCAGTTGCAACGCACTGGCTCCCAGCCCATTTGTCCATTACCTCAATCTCTTTGCAAAACCTCTGAAGACCTTGTGACAGGGTCATACCCTGGAGGTGGCCGTGAAACCCCTTGGTGGCCATGTGACTCCTGTCCGGCTCAATCTCTATTACAGACCTCCCCTTAATTGCTCACCCACCATGCCTTGTTCTTACTAGAGGTTGAAAAAGGGAGGCTGCCCACAGGCCTTAAAGAATGAGCCTTAGTCCACTTGTGGTACCACTGGGTCTCTCCTGGACCCCAACCACTTTGATTCAACCCTTAAGTTCAATAAACCCCCTCAGCTGACCTCTGCCCCTGCAGGGCTCCTGTAACTTGAAGGCTACAATGTGTATCTGTGCCGCTCCAGGGCACCCCAGCCTTAAGGGCTCAATGCATAACTCCATTTCCTCCCCTACACCATGTCCCAAGCCTCACAGATGTTACAATAACATTGTTCCCTCTGTCAGAGCCTCAGCCTCCACCCCTTTGATCCCACTAGGCCTTCTAGCCTAGGCTCTCTGCATTGGACCTGGCTTTGAGGCACTAGCTTCAATCTATCACCTTCAGTCACCGGGCCTCTGGCCCCTGTCTACCCACTTCTTTGGTGCTGGACCTCTGGCCCCTGTCTCACTGTGTCCCTCTCAAGCGTTGGGCCCCTGGACTCTGTGTGTTCTATTGCCTTGTACTCTGCCCCAGTTTGGGCTCAATAGCTCAGGTCTTGAGCCTGTCCCCAGCAAGGCTCAAGGCAATCACATGCCTCTCTGGCACTAGTGGAATCTCTGTAACTGCCCCTTACAGTCCCAACCCAAACCACCAGACTAAACAGCAACTTAAGCCATATTCCCCTGGGCTATAACAGAAACACAAACAACAGCAGAAGCAGCCCTTTGCCCCTTTAAGAAGGCAAACCTTCCTCATCTCTCAGTAGGCACACCTTCCAGCCCAGAGCTATACCCTAGCCTGTACACTCATCCCCCTTGGGCTCTCAGGCCCACTGGTCCCACACACCCTTCCCTGAGCACATGGACCCTCCAATAGGGACCTCAAACCCTTTAGGGGTTAACATAAAATAAAGGCCATTTGTCTGTAAACCCAGTCTTTCTCATGCCAGGGAACTTGCCTCTGCTCCCAGGCCTGCAGAGTTGTCCAGCAACATCCAGACCCTTTCAGGAGCCCTACAGCCAGAAGCTTCTCACTTCGTGGTTGCTGTGAAAACACTACCTGACCCATGCAGGCTCTTGGCTTATATAGCTTCAGCCTGAGCCCTCTTCTTTTCAGGTGAGTCCCTTATTAGCTTCCCCCTGGCATCTGCAAACAGCCTCTCAGGCTGCTTGTCCTCTTAAAGGAGCAGGCACATCCCTGTGCCCTTCAACAGACCTATCATAGAATCATAGAAAATTAGGGTTGGAAAGTACAACCCACTGCTCAAAGCAGGCCCATCCCCAACTATATCATCCAAGCCAAGTCTTTGTCTAGCCGGGTCTTAAAAGTCTCCAAGGATGAAGACTCCACAACCTCCCCAAGTAGCCTGTTCTAACACTTTAATACCTTTGTAATGAGGAAGTGGGTGCATCTACACCAGAAGCTAACTGTGCAATAGCCTGATAATACTGCGTAGTAGTGCGTCACAGCATAAACAGTGCTCATACAGCACTGTGAAGTATTATTAGGCTACTGTGCAGTAGCGTCACTAAAAAGGCCTTTGCTGGCACTACTATGCAGTAACTGTGGTTACTGTGCATTTATTTAGTACTTGATTATACAAGTACTAAATTAAACATCCAGGAACCACTGAGAATTAATGAATGTGTAGATGCACCCAGTTTTTCCTAATATCTAACCTAAACTTCCCTTGCTGCAACTTGAGACCACTGATTCTTGTTCTGTCATCTGCCACCACTGAAATTGATGGGGCTGCATCTTGTAGCTCCATCCTTTTTGGAACCACCCTTCAGGTAGTTGAAGGCTGTTATTAAATCCCCCTTCAGTCTTCTCTTCTCTAGGCTAATCCTAGTTCCCTCAGCCTCTCCTCAGAAGTCATATCCCTCAGCCCCCCTAACCATTTTTGTTGCCCTCCACTGGACTCTCTCCAACTTGTCCCCATCCTTTCTGTAGTGGGAGGCCCAAAACTGGACACAGCACTGCAGATGTGGCCTCAGTCAATCCTGAAGAGAAGGGAATAATCACTTATCTCAATCAGCTGGCAGCACTCCTACTAATGCAGCCCAGTATGCCATTAGCCTCTTGGCAATAAGGGGACATCATTGTCTCATATTCAGCTTATTGTCTACTGTCACCCCTGTGTCCTTTGGTCCCACACTTGTAGCAGTGCATGGGATTGTTCCATCCTAAGTGCAGGACTTCGCACTTTTCTTTATTGAACATCATGAGATTTTTTTTTATGGTCCAATCCTTCAATTTGTCGAGGTCTCTCTAAATCCTTGCCCTACCCTCCAGTGTATCTACTACTCCACCCAGCTTGGAGTCATCTACAAACTTGGTGAGGGCGCACTCCATCCCATCTTCCAGATCATTGATGAAGCTATTGAACAAAACCAGCCCCAGAACCAATTCCTGGGGCACTCTACTTGATACCAGTTGCCTGGTAGACAGCAAGCCATTGATTACTACCCTTTGAGCCAATCCAGCCAATTTTCTATCCACCTTACAGTCCACTGGTCTTCCTGCATCTACAGAGCCAGTCATCTCATCATAGAAGGCAAACAGATTGGTCAGGCATGACTTGCCCTTGGTGAATCCATGTAAACTGTTTCTAATCACCTTCTTTTCTTCCAAGTGCTTAAAAATGGATTCCTTGAGGACCTGCTGCATGATTTTTCCAGGGACTGAGGTGAGGCTGACTGGTCTGTAGTTCCCTGGATCTTCCTCCTTTGCTTTCTAGAAGATGAGCACTATATTTGCCCTTTTCCAATCATCCAGGACATCTCCTAATTGCCATGAGTTTTTAAAGATAATGGCCAGCAGCTCTGCAATCACATTGGTCAACTCCCTTGTCACTCTTGGCTGCAGTGCATCCATCCCCATGGACTTTTACATGTCCAGCTTTTCTAAATAGTCCGTAACCTGTTCTTTCACCACTGTTGGCTGCTCACCTCTTCCCCAACCTGTTGTTAGGTGCACTAGTCTGGGAGGTGACCCTGCCTGTGAAGACTGAGGTAAAAAAGGCATTGAGTACTTCAGCCTTTTCCGCATCATCTCTCACTGGGTTGCCTCCCACTTAGTAAGGGACCCATTCTTTCCCAGATCGTTCTCTTGTTGCTGAACCTTGATATTGTGGAACCACAGGGTTTCACAGAACACAGTATGATCCCTAGCACTGGGGGTTCTTTACTGGGCATGGTGCATCTCTGTGGCTGGGAGCCCCATCACCTGACAGGGCTCCCAGCAGCAGGGGAGATCCTGCTACATGGGCAAATTAAAGCTCAATAGCAACTGGCTATAAAATTAGTACACATTTCAAGGTCTAACTTTATAGCTCTTTTTATTGTGTGATAGCTACTTTGCACATGTAACTGGTGTCCAGTTAATTGTGCAATATCTATAACATGTAGAGTAGAGCTGGGTGTTAGATTGCCTAAAGCAAATCTTTTTTTTTAATGAGCCTGATGTGTACAGGTGCCCCTGTGAGCACCTGTAACACATGCTTGTGCCAAGCGCTTTTAAAAGTGTCCGGTGCTGCAGCACATACATTTGTATAAACAGTGAAATGCATGTCAGCGCTGAGAAAATGGCGGCAGTACACTTTTGAACTAAAACACATTAACGGTGCTATAGTTCAAAAGCTCACCGCCACCATTTTCTCAGCACTGACGCATATTTCGCCATTTATACAAATGCATGCGATGTAGTGCCAAATACATTAGCTTGCGTGTGGAGCAGATTCAGTTAATCTCTGGTGCGTCAGAGCAGACAAATGTATGTGTATAAATGCTCCCTGTGAGCTCAGTTCTGAATCAGGCAAATGGCACACCGAAGTTACTGGCTATCTTGCTTATGTCAACACTGCAGGGTCTATCCTAATTGTATTTGTGATGTACAACATCCTTCTCTGTTTCATAGGTGTCAGCTAGGGTCAGCAAGAAGAAAATGAAATTCTGCCACTAACCAATATGAAATGAGCAAAGTTGACTGAGATGTGGGAGTAACCCCTCATCCCACAGACACTTTCTAATTCCTTTTCAACTGACTCAGATTTTGGCATTTCTACTACATCTTATATTATCAACTGCTTGCAAATCTTTTTATCTGATCATTCTTGCATAGGGAAAACAATATGTGGGAGTTGGTGGGTTTCTTGCTAGTAAACTCATTTTACATGACTCAGATTTAAATAATAAAAAGGCTTAACTCCAGCCTGAGAAGAGCTTATTGTCCACAATGATAGCCTAGAGACAAACACTAACACCTCTGGGACTCAGCAAAGGCAACAATTAGGCAGCATTTTATTGTGATTCAGCGAGCGCGCGAAGGATGAAGTTGGACTACTCTCAAGAGCTTAGAAACAAAATTGGCTTCCTGGAGAGAGAACATAAGAAATCTGGCAACCTAAAAATATTTAAAGAGCTTAGGACTCCCAGGGGAGAATTTCAGGCTATTGAAGTGGAAAAGACTGAGCATTTGCTAAGATTGAAAAAAGGCTTTTAAATGAAAAACAGCTAAGTGTACAGATTTTTTTCTTTGCCTTTTTTTTTATTGGTATGGGATATCTAAAGGGGGAAGAAAAAAATATCTGAAATCAATCTGTAGTAATGGATTGAAGATGGAGGCTCCAAATCAAACAGTCTTAACCTAAAAATAGAAGTCAAAAGATTTTTTTTAAAATTTCCATGTAAACATTTCAGAACAGAATCAAGGGCAAGACAATGTTAAGGAGTATGAAGGGTCTTGATGTGAGGACATTTCAGTCTAGTTTAATAGGGAGAGATGTCTGCTTTAGTGGCCCAGCCTCCAAAGGGTTCTGCTCAGCTTTGTCTAAGTTTTGGTAGGTCTCTGTGGGCCTTCTTACACATTAATTTTAGGTGGCTCCTAAGAGCTCTTAACCCCTGGATTATCCACACATTAACACCTGAAACTTGTTTTAAACACACTTTAGCAAATCATTATGGTGCGCCATGACCAGTGGCGTCCCCCAACGCTCTGTCCTTGGACCGGTTCTCTTTAACATCTTTATCAACAATGTGGACAGTGGTGTCAGAAGCACACTGGCCAAGTTAGCTGATGACACTAAACTTTGGGACGTAGCGTCCACACCTGAGGACAGGCTAATGATCCAGGCTGACTTGGATAAACTTAGTAAGTGGGATGATACAAACCTGAGGATGTTTAATACCAATAAATGTATTACACCTCAGGGGGAAAAACCCAGAGCATACTTATAGGCTCGGCAGTGCTACGCTTGCTAGCACCACTGCTGAAAGAGACTTGGGTGTCATGACTGACCACAAGATGAACGTGGGTCACCAATGAGATGTCACAGCTGGTAAAGCAAACAAAATGTCTGTTCACCAGAACACCCCAAGGAAAAACTAGGACCAACAGTCATAAACCCCTGCAAGACCATTTTAGGCTGGACGTAAGAAAAAATGTCTTTACTGTCTGAGCCCCCAAGAGCTGGAATAGACTCCCTCCAGAAATGGTGCAGGCACCTACTCTGGACTCATTCAACAAACATTTGGATGTTTATCTTGCTGGGATCCTTTGACCCAGCTGACTTCCTGCCCCTGGGGCAGGGGGTTGGACTTGATGATTTTTGAGGTCCCTTCCAGCCCTAATGTCTATGAAATCTATTAAATCTGTGAAATGTAGGATACCTGATCCATGTTATCTCTGATCCATGTTATGCAGCTCGTGTCTGTTAATGTGTGGCCACTCCCCACAGATTGGCTGCCCAAGTTGCAGTCTTCCAGAATTGCAGGATACAGTGTTTCCTCCCCCACCCTTCTGTTCTGTGTGCAGACAAACTTTCTACCCCCGAACTGTACTGCCCGGGGGCAGTTCTGACACCAAGCCAACTCTTCCTCCTACTCAGCCCTGCCCAGGATGTGACCTTTCCACCCCAAAGGGTGCAACCCCATGCAAACACCCTGCAGAGCACAGGCCAGCTAGCTAGTTCGCAGGGCATGAACAGGTCCAGGAGTGGGGTTTGGGGGAGTGGGAGGGAACAAAGTAGGGGGCCAGCTCAAGTTGCCTTGAGCTGGGGCTTTCTTCCCAGGACAGGGGCAGTAGCTCCACCAGAAGCACCTTCCCTTACTGCTCCCAGCCCCCTCCCCCACACCAGAAACACAACCAGCACCCCCCACATCCCAATCCCAAATTCAATCTATTAAAACGTAAGACCTTCATTAATTTACTTCCTCTTTATTTCTTTTTAAATTATTTTTCTTTTTACTTTTTTTTATTTTATCCTTCAGTGGCTGACTTCCTTCATTTCATTACCCTTCCCCCACCCCCATTTCCTTTCTAACTCCCATTTCATTACCCACCCCTGTCCCATTTAATCTCCACCTCCCAGCTTCATGTTCCC
>NW_017729032.1:48717140-48719760 GCF_001723915.1 Gavialis gangeticus
CCTGGCTCAAGAGCCCTGTAGTGTTAACTCACAGCTGTAGCTTCTAGTCAAGCCCCTGCTGTCAGCTGTGCAGGTTAGTAACAGTTAGAGAAAGTTTTTAGCCTTAAGGTGTAACTGTTCCAAACGAGCTACCACTAACACCAATCAACTGATGGGCTGCTCAACATGCAACATTTAACAAGGCCCTGTGTTTCTCCTTTGAATCTCACTGCTCTCTCTCCTTCACCATGACTAATTAGAGCATATAGAATGGGAGTCAGGCCCTCACCCTGCTCTTGGCAGTGCTGTGGTGTTCAAAAGCATGACCAAGACAAAGGGCCAAGTAACTAATATTACTTCAATGCAATGTGAAGGTTGCAAACGTTTCTGGTGTCCAGGCTCAGGTCTTCTATTCCAGTTAGGGGCATGACTTTTACTGACAAAATTCTACTAGTACAGTTAAATTGATATTCGAAGTTTTATACCTTTTGTACCTTCTGAAGCCAATTATGCCATTATAAGCATTCTTATCCCAGTATAACTGCCTCCACACTAAGGGAGTTGTATCAGTAGAGTTACACTAGACTTGTTAGAGTGCAACTACCTGTATGTATAGATAAGCTGTAATTAAAGCCTTCCAAATATCATTTTACCCCTTTGCAGCTCATGAATACATCAGATCCTGTGCTGACTTAAGGACCTTTCTCTTAGCGAGGCTTAGCTGGGCCCCAGTCATGAAAAAAGCTCTGCATGGATGAACTCCTGTGGGTATATAGAACCCAAAAGGGCTGTGCTCTGATGCAGGAGACTGCTCATATTAGCATGTTCAGACAAGTGGGGACATTTGGTTTTTTGGAGACAAACAGCAGCAGCACACCTTATGCCTCTGCTAGTTGTCCCTATGGAACGCCTGTGCCCGCACTCTCTGGCATGTGAAAGGTTATCCCAGTTAGGGTAGAGGAGGCTGGGGCCAGCAACTGTGCTGGCCCCAGCAGTCTGACCTGGGGTTCTGGGAGCCAGGGAAACTGTAGCCATGTCACTCCTACAGCTAGGAGCCTGTCTGGCAGCTGGAGCATGGCTCTGACTGGCCAGACTCCAGATTTGGGCGCCACGTGCTGCCTCCAGGTGCACCACCCTGCTTTTTTCTGCATGGGTTTTTTGACCTTGGGATCTCCCAGGGTAGCAATGCAGGAAATGGTTTAATGTGTGGTGTGTGGTGCCATAGAGCAGCAGCACATACTGCATGGCCGCACTTGTCTGGACACGGCTATTGAGCTCAGGGTCTTAGTTCTTTCCACTATAATAAGTATCATTGGCTTCCGTGGGACTCTTCATAGTAATAAGCAGTAGGGTAACTAGGGTTAGATGAACCAGTCACCAGCCTTGGGAGCCAAAATAACAGACCCCAATGAGCCTGCGACATAACACCAGCAGCAGCCTGTGTGCAGGCAGCCTATGCTGCAGCTGCAGTAGCTCAGCTCTTTGAGTCTCTGGGGTCAGGTAATATTCCTTAGTGCTCAGTGTCCCCTCATCCTTGCTTTCCACCCTCTCTGCCCAAAAGTGATAAGTGCACCTCTGGTAATAAGGGCTTTAATAAGATCAGGCCCTTAACTGAAATTGAAACTGAAATTTGCCATTGACTTAAACAGTATTGTATATGTTTTAAGAGATTGTTAGTTTAAACTTACCATCTTACATTTTAGGGGGAAAAAAGCCTTCTGCGCCCTAGCACATGTGGAAACAGTTTTGTTACTATAAAAAAAAAACAGCCTGAGTGTTCAGAACAAAAAATAATTCTTTGTACATATCAAAACTTTTCCTTGTGGGATTTTTCAGCCTACACATTGCATCATGTGTCAGTGCAGAGGAACCCAGGAGAGACCTTGACCTGTGAAGCAAGCAGCACTGCTATTATTTATGTAAGGATGACATTCAGCACACATGCTGTGTCAGGTGCTGTACAACCTGAGGCACACAGCCCTTGTACTGAAGAGCCTACAGTACTGTATAGTGTGAGCTAACAACATTTTTAAAAAAGTAACGTGACTTTTCATATTCTTTACATGTTACCATTCTAGAAATGTTACTGTCAGGGAGTTCACATCTCTGCGTGAAGAAGCAGCACCTGCTTCCAGGAAAAGCTCCACTCTCCCCACAGGCAGCACAGCAGCTAGAGTCCCTCTGCATCTGAATGACTGCTGAGTCTAAGCCTGGCTGGCTCTTCCTACGTGTTCCCCTTGCTGCCCTCCTAAATGGGACAGTGAACTAGCAGTGCAAAAGCATGTGCTGCTTCTAATGGCAAGCCCCATACTTCCTCCTGCACCTGAGCAAACTTCCTCTAAGGCAGAGCTATACAACTTCTCAGTTGCTGGGGCCGCACCTCACAAAGCCACACTGGTGGGGGCTGCATGCCATGCAAGCACCAATCACGCAAGCTAAAGGCTCCTTCCAGATTTTCCCCTACCTTGCAAGACACAAACACACACACACACTCATGCACTGTGACAGCGGGAAACATCCATGGGGGTCAGAAGCACCAGGGGCAGACCCTGACACTCCTGTCACCAATACCATGAAAAACATACCTTCTAAGCAGGCTGGGGCAGAAAAAGAGCCATGCAAACCGGCATTTCACCTGCCC
>NW_017729032.1:48724760-48733794 GCF_001723915.1 Gavialis gangeticus
ATTTTATCCCCTGGAGGCTAGTCCAATTCACCTCTAGAAGAGAGTCACACTTTCAGGCTGGGTCCAACTCTATTTTATTGCTTGCAAGCAGGCCGACAGAGGAGCTTGTTGCTCAGATCAGTGTCGACCCTAAACAAAGAGCGCGCGCAGCTTTTATTGAGCTAGCATTTTTTCAGTTGACGTGTTACATTTTGATTGGTCATTACAAAACAAAACCTGAGCAACCTATAAGACATGCGTAGTGGGCCATCCTGTACCATGTGGGTGGAAAATTACAGAATGCAGGGGTTGACACTAAAACAAGGAACAAAGAAACATAGAGAAAAGTATCTATTTTTGCTACACCTTCAAGCAGCTGTTGATCAAGCTGGGTGGCAGACAACTGATGATGTCAGCTGGGGCCACCACCACTGGAGTTTTAAAAACCCTGCTGGAAACCAGGCTGAGAAGTGAGTTGGGAAGTCTCCGGGCACGCTGACATCTGGTGCACCAGCAGGAACAGGCCCAACGACCCTGCCCTGCAGCAGAGGGACAAGGGCCGGAGCTGGTACCCAGCCAGGAACTTGCAAACCCCGGCTCCAGAGCACTAGAGGCTCAAGGACAACAATTCTCCCTAAGAGAATCGGCTGGCTTTATATACTCTAGCCCTGAAGTCAGCATTTTAGGCCTCAGGGTCAGCATAAGGTTTGGGGTGGTCAGGCTGATTGCCTAAGCCTGAACCTCATCCACAGCTGTGGAGGGAGATGCCCCTCAGGGCAACACATGAGCCGTAACCCTGAGTCGGTGCGGCAACATGAAGATTTATACAGCTGGTGAGTGGATGGGGTGTAGGGGAGGTAGAGCCCCAAGAACAACCATGGCGAACCCATGAGTATCCCATCTTTGGGTCTGGGGAGAAGGAACACCACTGAACTCCTTTTTCTTTACAATTCCATCAAGTCATGGCAGGTTGGGGACCCAGACCACAGAGTGGAAACATACTCACAGCACCAACTGGGGGCGCCACACACACGCACACACAGCCCCCACCTTCCCCCTTTCCACTGCACATGTATGGTTGCCAACTCTGTTTGAATCTATTCTGGGAGGTTTCACCACATGATGTAATGACATTAGTGGCTTTACATCAGGAGGGCAAATGCACATTACTATTACATTTTAAAAACCCAGTGGACAACTGTATAATTCAGATTTAACATTTAATATTTATTTTAATTAATGCCCTATCATTTATCTCCTGTGTGACTCTCAGCAGTCTCCTGGGCTAGGGACAGACATTACACCTAAACCAGTTTAAGTGATCAAAATTGGTTTAAACCTGTAATAGAACAGCTGTTCAGTGCACATAAACCAGTCTGAGAATGGCTGAAACCAGTTTGCAATGAACCTCGTTAAATGTACTATCAGACTTAACTGATTTGGCTCAAACCAGTTTATGCTCTTCCATGAGCTGGCAGGAGTCATAGCCCAGCCACTGGCAAAGATATTCAAAAACTCCTGGTGCTCAGGTGAAGCACCTGAAGACTGGAAGAAGGCCAATGTGGTGCCCATCTTGAAGAAAGGGAGGAAAGTAGATTCAGCGAACTACAGGCCAATCAGCTTGACCTCAATCCTCAGTAAGATTCTAGAAAAAATTATCAAAGAGACCATTCTTGACAAGCTGGCTGATGGCAACATCCTGAGGGACAGTCAGCATGGGTTTGTTGCGAGTAGGTCTTGCCTGATCAATCTCATCTCCTTCTATGACCAGGTAACACATCACCTGGATGAGGGAGAAGAGATTGACATTATATATCTAGACTTTAAAAAAGCCTTTGATCTAGTGTCCCATGATCTCCTCTTGGAAAAATTGGCCAACTGTGGCTTCAGCTACATCACAGTCCAATGGCTGGGGAATTGGCTCTGAGGCCAGACTCAAAGAGTGGTGGTCAACGGAAGTGAATCACCATGGTGCTCCGTGACCAGTGGTGTGCCCCAAGGCTCCGTCCTTGGACCTGTTCTCTTTAACATCTTTATCAACAGTGTGGATACTGGTGTCAGAAGTGGACTGACCAAGTTTGCCAATGACACCAAACTTTGGGGTAAAGCTTGCACACCCGAGGATAGGCTGGTGATCCAGGCTGATTTGGATAGGTTCAAAAAGTGGGCAGATATAAATCTGATGACATTCAATACCGACAAATGTAAGGTACTCCACCTTGGGAAAAAAAACACACAGCATGCTTATAGGCTCAGCAGTGCTACGCTCACTAGCACCATGGCCGAAAGAGACTTGGGGGTCATGATTGAACACAAGATTAATATGAGCCACCAATGTGATGTTGCAGCTGGTAAAGAAAACCAAACTCTGGCTTGCATCCATAGATGCTTCTCAAGTAAATCTCAGGATGTCATCCTCCCACTGTACTTGGCCTTGGTGAAGCCACAGCTGGAGTACTGCATCCAATTCTGGGCTCCACAGTTCAAGAAGGATGTGGAGAAGCTTGAGAGACTCCAGAGGAGAGCCATGTGCATGATCAGAAGACAAGAGAATAGGCCTTATAAAGAGAGGCTGAGCGCCATGGGACTCTTCAGCCAGGAAAAGTGCAAGCTCATGGATGACCTGGTAGCAGCCTATAAGTACATCAGGGGGTACATCAGGATCTGGGGGAACGCCTGTTCACCAGAGTGCCCCAAGGGATGACAAGGACCAATGGTCACAAACTCCTCCAAGACTGTTTTAGGCTGGACATAAGGAAACACTTCTTTACTGTCCAAGCCCCCAAGGCCCGGAATAGACTCCCTCCAGAGGTGATGCAAGCACCTGCTCTGGACTCCTTTAAGAAGTGTTTGGACATGTATCTTGATAGGATCCTTTAACCCTAGCTGACTTCCTGCCCTTGAGGCAGGAAGCTGGACTCAATGATCTCCTGAGGACCCTTCCAGCCCTAATGTCTATGAAATCTATGATGTCTATGTAATGTCTGTCCCAGACCGCTTGCTGGTTTAAATTAAATCACACTCTGCCAGCATCCCGGAATGCTCTCTGGGTTGGGCGGGGCTCTCTGCTCCACAGCAGAGCTTCCCCCTCCCCTCTGCTCCCTGGCTGCAGCTCCCACAGTCTCTGCAGGCATCTGCCTGGCTTCTGCTCCCTGCCTCCCCTCTCCTAAGCAGGCATTCCCCCGTCCCTCACAGGCACCTCTCAGCATTAGCTAGCAGACCACATGCTGGCTACCTCCAAGCTATGGCACACAGGACAAAGGCAGAATTAACTGGTAATGTCTCTCTGTTTTCTTAATGGGGTGATAAGCACTGAGCATAGAGTGATAAACATCCTCTGCTGGGCTGTTCAAGAGAGAGGGACCCTTCTCTAATCAGAGCATTCTGGTGGGCCCTGGCTGTGCCCCCCTCAGCTCAGCACTGCGGAAAGGTAGGGAGGTCAGGTAGGGCACCCCCCCCAGCTTCTAGCCTGAGCCACTGTAGGCATATGCCTGCATTTCTGGGATGTCTGTCTGGTTACAAAACTGATTTACCCTAGCCAAGTTAGACTGACCTGCAAAGATTGACTCAATTTAGGCTCAGGCTTTTTGAATGCTTGTTCCTAGCCCTGGAGATTTACTTCTAATTCCTGGAGACTCCAGGACAATCCTGGTGGGTTGGCAGCCCTGTGCACATGTGGACGGCTTCTCCCTACCAGCCACTGGGCGTAGGGGAAGGTGGACTTCCCTACCACTCCACCAGATGTCTGAGCAGCTACTTCACTGTGTATGTGTGCAGGTGCCCCCACAACTCACCAACCAAGGGCTACCTTGCTGTACTAAGCTGCAGGTTCCCATGCATCTCCCTGCTCCCTGGGGTAGGTGCAGAAAGCTGAAGCTGGAGGGAAAGCCCAGAGACCCTGGCTGCTGCTACAGCCAGAACAATAGGGAAGTGGTGGCTGCATAGAAGGGGTGGGAGCCCAGGGCAGGGGGGCTGCAGATTAACTCTTTGCAAGCCACATACAACCTGTGGACCACCAGTTGGGTAGCTCTGCTCTAAGGTATTAATAAGTTCTGGTGTCACTACATTCCGTTAGCTTCCATGTAGTCACACTAGGGATTGAAATAATTGATGTTTTTTTAATTGATGGTGTTTCTTTAAGAATCCCTACAGTATCCTGTGCACATTAGTTGCCCCCTTATGTCTTTAAGATTTCCCAATTAAGAAATGGGCATCTCATTATGTAGTCCTTCTGCTAGATTGGAGGTGTTCTCACTCTCTGGCTGTGACATGCATGGCAGACAAGGTTCCCTGCTGGGGACTTCAGTGTGGCATGATAAAAAGGGCCAAATGCCAGAAAGCCGGGGGTTTTGGTTGCACGCTAGGCAGTGACTGCATACACACAGCCCTTTTATTCTGCAAGGCTCTTTCTCCTGGTAAATCTGCAGTGGATTATTTCAAAATCTCCCTTTTCATATAACACTTCACAGACCATACTCTGGCCTAAGGGTGCCACAGTAAAATAAAGAAGCAAAGTGAATATGAGCTCAGGAAAGAGCAACGTCCCAAATCTAAGTTTCTGATTGATCTCATTTACTGAGCAACAAACGAGGCACCGGAGACTACACAAAATGCAGAGGGAAACACTGGCCAGCCCAAGAGCTGTGATGTTTGAAAAAGCAGACACAGAGCAACAGACACAACACACTGGATGAGCTCCACCGGCGAGGCGGGGTTTATCTCAATGTGGTGAAAGAGTCTGATTGTTTGTCACTGTGGCCAGCTGTATACGTAAAGCATTTCCCAGCAGCACCACTCATAGGAACTTTCGAACCTGGCAAGAGTTCTCAAGTCACTACCCTCTCCTTGCCCAACTCCCCTCATACTTCTTCCTGGCTAATGAATTTACGATCAGAGCTCTTCTTAACTGTTTCTGTATTGTAAGTAAGAGTATGGTGGCCCTACCACAGATTTAAATTACATAAAAGAGAAAATGGTAAGTTTTAGGTAAAAAAAATACTTGTGACCCATTAAAAAAATTAGACTGCCTAATCTTAGGACAAAATTCCCTCAGTAGGTGATATCATTTCCCTGTAGAGTGGAAGTGTCAAGCATACAGCCCACGGGAGATCTGGCATGCAGCCTGTGGGACTCCTGGAAGGGCCTGGAATTGGGATCAGGGCAATCAACAGGTGTATTAAACCCTGTAGCACAGGCACTGTCTCTTGCCCCGCTATTGGATGCGGGTCTGGATCAGGCCTGAGAGGAGCCCCCTGGCATAGGCAGTGGAAGGGGGAATAATGAGGCTCAAACACAGGCAGCAGGTATGGCCACAGAGCACCCCACCAAAGAATGCTGCAGTGTGGGAGGCAGGGCGCACACGCTGAGATACCCTCCACAGCCAGAATTGCAGCCAGCCTAGCAGGCAGGGAAGTTTCTTTCAATCTACTTTCTTTATTGCCTGGGACGGGGGGGCGGGGGGACAACAAATCGAGACCCCCACAGCGCACGAGGGAGTAGGGTAGGGGCAGGGGTGAATCATTCACCCCTGCCCACAGGACTGTCCCTGGGGGTGGGAAATCAGGGTGACCGCCTCGGGCCCCAGGCTTTGGGGGGCCCTGCAGAGCTGGGCGGAGTGGCCACGGAGACTCTGTGCTGCCACTGGCTTCACATCTGGCCACTCGGCACTCCCCCACAGCCCTGAATCCACTGCCAGCTTCCTTGTGTCTGGGGGTGAGGCCCCACACAGGCTGATTTGCCCCGGGCCCCGCACCTTGCCTTGGGTTGCCTCTGCCCACCCCTGCCCCACTCCTTGCTGCACTGTGAGGATTTTCCCATGACCTGGCCCAGCCGGGGACCCATTCACAGTGAATGGTGCCCCAACTGGGCTGAGTTGTGGGACAATCGGAGCCCAGTGGCTCCTCCAGAGGCATGGTGCCAGGGAGCCAAGGTGGGGGAGGGGTATGGTTCCCCCCCAATCTTTGCACTGGGCAAGCGTTGGTTGCAGCTGTGCAGTGGGCTCTGCCTGCTCCCTGCCTCTGCGCTTTGCTGCTGCCTTTGAAAGCGATGCGGCACAGTACCATGTGCATCCCACCACTGGGTGGGCGGGGCAGCAAGGCACATGGCGCTGTGCAAAAGTGGCAGCAAGGCATGGAGGCAGAGTGCAGGCAGAACCCAGCCTGCAGCTGCAGCCTGCCCTTGCCCTCTCCAAAGATTGGGGGGCCATGTGCCTCCCCCCCTTGGCTCCCCAGTGCCGTGCCTCTGAAGGAACCACTGGGCTGCACCGGGCTCTTTTTGGGGATGACATGGAGCAGGGCAGGGCAGGCAGGCAAAGACCCTGGGTGCGGGGCATGAGTGACCCCTGAATCTGGGGGGCACCAGCAGAAGCCACCAACGGTGGCAGCCATGTCAGGGGGGGACCAGCCCTACTGACAGCATCAGTGGCAGCCATCAGGGGGGACACTGGCCCTGTCGGGGGGGCACATGCATCCCTATGCACCCCCTACCAGTCACCTGTGGTGTGGGGGAAGGGGCAACCACACAGGTGCAGCAGGCCCCAGCCCTGATCCCAGGCCTGGCTCTGCTCCACTCTCTATCCCAGCCCCACTCCCTCCCCCACAAAGCCCTTCCTCCTCCCCCTGCCCCTTCCCCCTCCTGGGAGTCAGGAGTGAGGGGCACCAACAGTGTTGGGGGGGGCAGGGCTGCGAGTTGGGAGTGAGGGGCACCAGCAGCGCTGGAGTGGGGAGGGCAGAGAGCTGCAGGTTGGGAGTGAGGGGCACCGGAAGAGCTGGGGAGGCAGAGGCTTAGGAGTGAGGGGTAGAGGCAGGACACAGACATATCACTGCCCCCCAATCATATGCCCCACCTTCTCTCCTCCCCCTACAACAGGTGTCCTTTTTTTTGATCCTGGACATATGGTAACCCAAGTTTAACCCCCCTCCCTGGCCCCAGACCCCAGCCAGGGTTTGCCTGGGGGGGTACCCCCCCATTCCCATTGACTGGGCTCCATCCCCCACTGGGCTTCTTCCCCCTGTCCTCCCTTGTCACTGCTTCAGCTGGAGCAGACAGCACAGCACAGCCCAGGGCTGGAAAGCATGCCAGGATGCTGGGGGACTGTGATTTAACTTAAACCAGGAAGTGGTCTGGGTCAGAAGTTTCATAAACTGGTTTGACCCAAATCAGTGAAGTCTGATATTACATTCAACCAGGTTTATCTTAAACAAGCTTCAGCCATTTTGAAACTGGTTTATGTGAAACCTGTTCTGTTACAGGTTTAAACCGGTTTCTGATCATTTAAATCAGTTTATGTGTTACTTCTTCCCCTAGCCTAGGTGGGTCTAGCACTGCTCTAACAGTGGCTTCATGACTTCTGTTCTGTGCATGTGCAGAGAAGAAGTGTGTGGGTGGGGGTGTATGCTTCTGGCTGCATGCCATAGCCCTGTCTGACACAGTGCAGACATGTCCTACATGATACAGTCCTTGCAGAAATTCACTGGTGATTGAGATCTCAGCTACCCATCCAATGTAGCTCAATGCTACTGTAAGCATTATTGTTTGCTTGTATAACAGCACTCCCTAGAGAAACTACTAAGGATTGGGGCTGCCCTCTGTTAGGTACTGCACTCCTAAGAATACTTCCCCTGAACTCTATTATATTCCACAGATTTGGGGTCCTGAGGTCAATCCAAATTTGAGCTCTGCCGTGAAAAAAAGAAAAAATCATCAGACTTTTCCAGCTATGAAATCCAAATCTTCTTTGATATTGCTTATTTTATAAATCAGCAGTCTAAGCCTCCTCATACTTTGCACAACTGTTCATCCTCTGACAGGCAGACTGCATATGTACAGAGTCAGAGTGGAAAGTGCTTGTGTATACATCACTGTAGTAGTTTGTTCTCAGTATCTCCCAAATGATTTGCCAAATTTGATGAGCTAGACCTCTAACTCTTCTTGGACAGAGGTCAGATTGACTGCCTCCATTTTACAGAAGAGGGAACTGAAAAAACCAGAAAGTGACTCACAGTTAGCTAGTGGCAGTCCCGGGTATGGAATCAGTTTGTTCTGACTGCCAGGCTTGTGTTTTAGTCCAGGGGTGGGCAAAATATGGCCCATGGCAGTTCTTTGTCCAGCCCCCAGCAGGTCCTTCAGTTCCCTAGCTCAGGCACAGTTCAGCCATGGCATGTCCTGTGCCCCTGGGCATGCAGTAGGGCTGAGGTGGCTTCACAGCTGGACTGCAGCTGGCCCCAGCCCCATGGCACCAGCAGGGACCTGCGCTGCACAGTCCCGACCCTGCACACCCATGCCTGCTCTGGGCTCCCCTGCCCAGGCTCAGCAGTGGCAGTGCAGGACAAAAGCTGTTGCTCAGTGCTGGGGGGAAAGTGGCTCCTCCACCTCCCACTGCCGGCAGTTCCCTGCTGCAGCCCCAAGCCCCCGTGGGGCTGCCCTTCATCTGCTCTGCTCTGCCACTGCTGCCCCATGGGGAAGCCCAGAGGTGGCAGTGATGGCAGCACAGACGCAGGGCAGCCCAGCATGGACTCTGGGCCACTGGAGCAGGTGCAGGGCGTGCATAGTTGAGACTGCGTGCATGGGTCCCTGCCAGGGCCAGGGCTAGGGGCCATTGGCGGTGGCAGCCTGACGGAGCCACCTGCCACCTAGGCTGCCTAGAAAGGTAGTCCAGCTTTGGAGCTGCCCCAGCCCCGCTGCATGCCCAGGGGGTAGCAGGACACACTACGGGCAGGCAGTGCGGAGCAGGTCAGGTCAAGGCTATGTGCAGGTTCCAGATGATCTGCTCCAGCAAAAGCGAGTCCAGAGCAGGAGCAGGACGCCCTGGGGCTGCACGCTGCTGGCGTTGGCTGGGAGGCAACGCAGGGTGCACAGGCTCAAGGCTGTTGCAGGGCAGAGGCAGATGCTGACCAGCTCAAGGGGGTGCACACGGAGGGTCCCATACACACCCCATCATACCCACAAACCGTCCCCTGCAAACCCTACAACCGCACCCTCCCCCACACACAATCACACACCCCACAAACACTGCACCCACTCACACCCTCCCTCACACCCCACACAAACCCCATGC
>NW_017729032.1:48734092-48736706 GCF_001723915.1 Gavialis gangeticus
CCCCCAGCCACCCTTCCCCTCCACACACCCCACAAACCCCATTCCCACCCATACACACACACGCCCATCCCCACAAACACTCCCCCCCACAGATCCCCTATACCCACCCACCCACATCCACACACATACCCACACCCCACATACACACACATCCACACATCCACACACACTCATATGCCCCCACAAACTCCATCCCCACAACTCCACCCCTTCACACTCCCCTCTAATATACAAGAGTAAGACCTCATTTTGAGCTGTTATGCAATCACCTCTATATACACCACAGAAACACACACAAATCAGGAAAAAATATTTTTTTTAATGAAATTAAAATACGTTATTGTCAATGTTTGATTCTTAGTATATAATTTTTTTTGGTTTGTTTTTTTCTGGTTCCAAGATGGCAAACCCCCTTCCCAAAAGGAGTGCTTCTGGGGGCCAGGGGAGGGACTTCCAGTGGCAAAGGTTAGGGGTTAAGGGTGAGACTTCTGGTCCCAAGATGGTGACCAGGGGGCAGGGCACCCATCAAGAGCTGAGGCTACCCTTGCAGCCCTCAACATCTCACCAAAATTCGTTAACCAGCCCTCCACCCAAAATCATTGCCCACTTCTGTTCTACTCACTAGGGATACTCAACCACTCATTCAGCTGGCCTTTACCTGACAAACTGAAGATTGGGGTGGTACAAAAAAACCTTGTCACCCTGGTTTGATACTAATGAAACTCTACTGATGACTATGAAGTTACTGCAAAATCCCACACCAGTGGAAAGGAGAGTAGAATCCATCCCTGCATGTTTTTGGAAAGAAAAGGATTCTCTAATCTAGCAAAATTGAAGCAAACTGAAACTGAATTGTAGCAGGATGACTGAAGACCTGATTCTGACCTCAGTTACACATGTTACAACTGTGTAACTTTGGTGACTTTGCTAAATGATATATGACTGCAAACTTATTGTCTGGACGAACTGTTTCCAGAGATCCCAACCCCATCGTGTTAGGTGCTGCACAAGGAGAACACATCCCGTTGGAAGCTATGTTCTAAGCAGATGGGACAAACACAGGCTAGGAAGGGAAAGAGAAGGCCAGAGAGGTGAGGTGATTTATCCAAAGTCACATACAACAAGTCCATTTCACAGCAAGAAACAGAACTGAGGTCTCTTGACACCCAAGCCATTGGCTTTTCCACTAGACTGCAGCACTTCCCTACTAACATCTGTGCTTGGATAAATGAGAGCACAGTCCATCTTTAGGCCTATAGATTCCAAGATATGGACTCAGACACAAAAGAAATAAAAATGAGGTCCTTTCCCAGACTGAAAGGAGCCCAGTATCAAGTGTCTCGGAGTATTGTTCTGGGGGGAATTGCTTTGCCTGTTTTCTGCCACATTCCGTGGCTGGAATGAACTTTGAGCCTGTTGTTCTTTGCTGTGCCCTTCCCCCTCCTGCACCCCCCTCCCTTCCCATTCCCCCTACGCGGACCAAGAGGACATGTATTCTGAAAAATAAACTTCTCTTTGATACTGTGTACTATGAACTCCCTATTGAGAAAGAGAGGATGGCAATTATAATCCTTGGAAGGGAAGTAATAGCTATTTATCCACGGTGAGAAAATGTTATTTTTGGGCACAAGTTAACTGTAAGGTTTTCCTGGTGCTCTAGTTGGCAACATTTCTCTATATCCATATCTCAACAGGATCTCTTGTTGCTCTAACTTTAAGAAAGGGGGAAAAGTATATGAACTGGGGCTGAGATTCAAAGAGAATAGCATTCAAATAAGAATGGTTTAAACCTAAGGAGGCCTGTGGCAAGGGAGTGAGAACAGCAGTACTCTCAGTATGCAGGGCCTCTGTTTTGGGGCAGGGAAGCATTGGTATTTGTAGTTAGCACTGTTCAGAGAGCAGGCTGTGTGGAATAGTAACAGGAGGAACATTAACTTGTAACTTGCTTTTCATCCCTCTGAGTGCTAGGGCTCTGAGAAGAGATCTGGGAGAGTTAGAGGAGGCAATTGTACTGACTGGGCAGAAGAAAAAAGTTGAAGGGGTAGATTTCCTAGAGGTAGATAATAAACCTGGTAATAAACATCCTCTTTTACAGAAGTGATTTTAGGTCCAAGCTCAAGAGTCCATTTCTTGACTTCAAGAACCTTGCCCCTTCTCATTTTATTTCTGCTCTTCCTTTTGTCAGGGAGGATTATTGTGACAGTGATAGGAACTCAAAGTGTGAAGTGGCAGAGAGGTTAAGAGTGTCTTGCTACAACTCCAGACATGAGTTTAAGCCTTAATATGGGCCCGTCTAAAAGCTGCTGTAAATTGGTGAACCAGCTGTAAATTGGTACTTGGTCATTTGGCCTGAGGAATTAATAGCAACTTGATGCAATGCTAGTTATGTGTCATGTTGTGCTTTGTGTTCCACTGGCTACAGAAAAAGTTATAATGCCTTGACTATGCTAGGATAAGAGACCACTAGGTTTAGGCTTACCTTTGACTTTAATTAACTCCAGCAGTACCTGCCATCTCATGCAGCTTGATTTTTATGGTGGCTGGTTAACTGGGCACCTGACACAAGTGAGGTCTTCCTGAAACAGGTTATCAGTCAGATATCACAGAGTAAATC
>NW_017729032.1:48737039-48737632 GCF_001723915.1 Gavialis gangeticus
CAAGAAGGATATGGATAAGCTTGAGAGGGTACAAAGAAGGGCCACCCATATGGTTAAGGGCATGGAGGATAGGCCCTATGGAGAGAGACTCCGGGAACTGAGCCTGTTCAGTCAGAGTAAGAGAAGGTTGAGAGATGACTTGATAGCCACTGACAAATACATCAGGGGTGAGCATCAAGATCTAGGGGAGCAACTCTTCAGGAAGGCACCTCGAAGGACGATGAGGACCAATGGACATAAGCTAGTATAGCAGTGGTCTCCAAACTTTTTAGGTCGGAGATCACTTTTGGAATTTAAGAGGAACCAAAGATCTATGCCCTCCTCCCCCTGCCCTGCACCCAGCAGGTAAGTCTGTGGGTAGGGGAGAGGGGAGCAGAAAAGGCCACCCTAGCCCCACTTTCTCATTCACCACTGGGGCCTCGATTGCCTCTCCCACCCCACCCCCCACCCCCAGTGGCAGTGAGGGAGGGGCAGGACCTGCACAGCCTGGGCGAGGCAGGGGGATGGAGCCGTGAGTGGCTTGTCTAGGGGGCGGGGGAGGGATGCAGCTCTTCCTGCAGTAGATAACAATTACACTGTAGTAAGCAGCACTT
>NW_017729032.1:48742632-48743000 GCF_001723915.1 Gavialis gangeticus
GCCACCCATATGGTTAAGGGCATGGAGGATAGGCCCTATGGAGAGAGACTCCGGGAACTGAGCCTGTTCAGTCAGAGTAAGAGAAGGTTGAGAGATGACTTGATAGCCACTGACAAATACATCAGGGGTGAGCATCAAGATCTAGGGGAGCAACTCTTCAGGAAGGCACCTCGAAGGACGATGAGGACCAATGGACATAAGCTAGTATAGCAGTGGTCTCCAAACTTTTTAGGTCGGAGATCACTTTTGGAATTTAAGAGGAACCAAAGATCTATGCCCTCCTCCCCCTGCCCTGCACCCAGCAGGTAAGTCTGTGGGTAGGGGAGAGGGGAGCAGAAAAGGCCACCCTAGCCCCACTTTCTCATTCA
>NW_017729032.1:48748000-48751351 GCF_001723915.1 Gavialis gangeticus
TAGGCGAGGTAGGGGGATGGAGCCGTGAGTGGCTTGTCTAGGGGGCGGGGGAGGGATGCAGCTCTTCCTGCAGTAGATAACAATTACACTGTAGTAAGCAGCACTTATCTTGCTGGGATCCTATGATCCCTGCTGGCTTCCTGCCCCTGGAGCAGGGGGATGGACTCAATGATCCTCCGGGGTCCCTTCCAGCCCAAATGTCTATGCAACTCTATGAAACTCTACGACTGGCATGTATTTTGCACTTAATAAAGTTCCCTAGTAGCAAAGATACAAGGCCATATTACTCATGTGGTAAGATATTAAAAATCTTTGGTCCCAGTACTATGGCAAAATGACTCAGTTAAATGATTCAGGCTTGCATGCCCCAAAACATCATTCACCAGCAGATGTCTGTGAAAAAAAACTGCTATTTGTCATTTCAAAGGAATTATAGGAGCTTCTGTATAATTAGTCAGGACAAGATTCTGCCCCGAGTTCCCACACGCATGCTGGTGGGGTGACAAAGGGCCATGCTACCATGTCCTTGGGGACTCTCTTAGAGCTGCCCTAAGGGGGCTTACAAGGAAGGCACACCACAGTTGCAGTACCATCAGCCCTTGAGTGAGTCCAGTATACTGTCTGCGTAGCTGCAGTAGATAGGATTTGGATAGCATCCCTTTACATAGTCTGTGAACCTCCAGTGGTTCGCACCGTGCACTAATGTTTCAGAACACAACAGAACCCAGCCAGAGCAGCAGCTAGGTCTGGTAAGTTATATATTTGGTAAACATAGGCCATCTGGCCCCCATTGTGCTTGTGAATTTCTTTTACATTTAGTGTGCAAATGAGCCATGATTCCCCCCACCTGTCAGACAGCTACTACTACCATAGGCATTGGCTGAGAGCAAGGAGTGCATTTCTGAATGAGACTCCAGTGGTGCGTGGGAGATACAGCTCCCTATACTATCCATGTCCATTGTGAAGGTATGTAGGGGACAGCTTGAATTTGGCCTCTTGATTGTAGGCTTCTCAGGGTGGGGCCCCTGTTGTGCCCAGTTGCAAACACCAGGCACACCCACACTTTTGCATAAGGAGTTAAAAGAATAAAAAGGGAGAGAATCAGCCTGTAGTGGATGTTCATTCATGTAAGTGTGGTTGGAATGTGGACAAAAACCCTGACCCTTTCAAAAAGGCCTTGTGGTTTTCATAGGCTTTAAAAGCACCGAGTCTTCAGAGTGTGCTGTGCGTTCACATCTGGAGATGCTGGACACCAAAATGGCAACAGGCAAAGTTATGTTTCACTTTTGGAAATTAAGGCCCCCATCTTCCCGTTGTTAATATATGTTAGGGACCTAATTGCAACACAGCGGCACGACTGAATTCAAGCTTTCAGTTGATTTTCCACAACAGTTCATAGTCTTGTGCCACCTAGTGATGAAAGACAGAGTTGTGACTTACTCATTAAACATGCTCGCACTCTACATGGAAAACAAGGAAGAGGAGCACGAGGCTGCAGTACTGAATGTATAAGGCATTCCTTATCTTTTAAATAGTTGTGTGATCTAACTTCTCAGTGAAAGAAGCCTTCTCAAGCCCAATCTTTAGTGTAAGTTGCTTAATGTGACAACACCAACAACCTTGAAAACACTTGCAAGGGAAAAAGTAAAGTCTTTCTGCAAAGGCAGCTGTGGTTAGGAAAGCAGTACTATCATTCGTTTCTCCTTATTGAGTCTTCATCAATGACTTCTAGATCAAAATGAGAACTGGTACGAGTCAAAACCTCTCCAGCCTGCGCTGGGTAGCTGAATAAGTCATCTAAATTCTTCCTGCTTCGTACACCAATGCAAATGTTGACTGAGACTGTGGCTGAGAACTGTGTTGATATGGCAGGGGGCAAGATTGCATACAGTTCCCTCTTCCTGTGCTTTATTGACCTTGCAGCCTTGCCAGTGGTAAACCCTGTCTTTTTGTCAGTGAATTAAGCAGATTGTGTAAGACTCAAGACACTTTGAGGTGTAATGTCTAAGGACTGCTTACTTTGCTTTACACTCAGCTCTGCTTCCATTTATTTTAACAGGAGTTGTCCAGCTAAACCCCTGTGTAACACTTTGAAAATTTACCCCATAGGGAGGGGATAATAAGTGAAATAAGAAGGCACCATTTTCTACAGAGCGTGGTTTCAAACCATAACCACATTTTAATGGTACTGTTTAAGGCCACACTGGGTTCTGCTATCTGTTTACCTCTTACTCAAACACCAAATCAGTTAAATTATTCAACCAAACTATCTGGAAAGTCTCCATTTTCTGTGACGCTGATGTTTGTCAGATGGAAAACATAGAACAATAAGATACTAAATCTAAAACAACAAATATTACAGTGGGATTTTTAACTGGTTAAATATAAAACAGACTCAAAAGTATGTTGGATTTCACCTACCAGTTGAGCAGTGCTCCACATGAGTAACCAGAGCCAGGTGACACAACAGCTTCAGAGACCGCATTAGGCATGACAGGATGCTTCATGTCATGACAGAAATTCCATCCTCTCTTTAGGGAATTGCATAACGCTACCTAAGACCTCATTTTCTCTGGAGGTGCCCACACTGGCACGGATGTCAGAAGACTGAAATCACCTTTGGTAAAAATAAATCAGCAAAGATTTTTAACTGAGTAAAACATCAGCAAGGAGAGGAGCTGAATTCTATTCCTGTCTAACAGACCGCATTCCTTAGCTCTATTACCTAGCTCCAAAAAGTAAAAGGAATGATAAAATATACCATTTAAAAACCTTGGAACGTAACAAACCAATTCTCTTGGTACCTATCTCTGTAATTCTTGTCTTCCCTTTTCCTAATCCAAGCTACCTTTATACCAACTCTGTTGTCATTTGTCACTGTATTTGGTCCAGTTGTCTGCTACCTCATACTCTGAGACATTTTCTACATCCATGCAAACTGTAAGTGCAAAACAGCACTGCTCCATTGGTTAGAATTTTGCACGCAGGTTGCACAGATGTAAAAGAATCCACAAGACGCAAGGGGATGAGAATCAGACTCACTTTGTCTAATGGCCTCATCCTGCATCCATTCAAATAAATGGCAAAAGCCACATAGATTTCATAGTTTCATAGTTTCTAGGGTTGGAAGGGACCTGAGCAGATCATCTAGTCCGACCCCCTGCCATGGCAGGAAGAGCACTGGGGTCAAACGACCCCAGTAAGGTAGTCATCCAACCTCCTCTTAAAAACCCCCAGGGTGGGAGCCTGCACCACCTCACTTGGAAGCTGGTTCCAGACTCTAGCCGCCCTGACCGTGAAGTAGCGCCTCCTGATGTCCAACTTAAACCTTCCCTCCGCCAGCTTGTGACC
>NW_017729032.1:48752238-48762210 GCF_001723915.1 Gavialis gangeticus
GCCAACACCAAGTCCAACAAGGCATCCCCCCTGGTGGGGCTGTGCACCTCCTGGGTTAGATGAAGGTCCTGGACTCTCTCCAAGAACCTGCGTGAGCGCTCGGACCTGGCCGACTGCTCTTCCCAGCAGATGTCTAGGAAATTCAGGTCCCTCATGACTACCACATCCCTAGCTTTTACTACCTCGGTGAGCTGACCCAAGAATTCCTGGTCAAGCTCCTCTGCTTGGGTAGGGGATCTATAGTAGACTCCCACCAATAGGTCCCTTTCCCCTCTTCTGCCTTGAACCCTAACCCAAAGCACCTCAGAGTGCTTCTCCCCTGACTCCTTACTAATTAGCAAGGACGTGTAGTCCTCCTTGATGTAGAGTGCCACTCCTCCCCCTCTCTTTCCTAGATTTAATAGAACAGGAACAAGTTTTCAGTATTGTGATTTCCTCAGGGCAGGGACTGCATCTTCTAATATTTCTATAAAGCACAATGCACAGCTCGGTTGCTATGTGTGTAACAATAACAGTATAATTGTAATGGGATCCTTCAAACTCAATGCAGGACTTCATTAATGCTGTGTTAGCATCCAGCTGACAGCAGCAGTTCATTGAGATTGCTAACAGGATTACTACAGTGCTACTCAAATCACTAGAAATAGTATAGTGTGATTACAAACAATATTTTTATTCACTATGTCTGGTAGCAACCGACCCATTTTAGTAGGGTAAGTTGTAAGGTTTGTATGTGGAGCTTAGTATGTACATTATCTTTCATCCATTTTGTATTCTTTCTCATCCATTTTGTGGCTGCCAACACAGCAGCAGAAACCTCTGTATAATGCAAGAAATGAACAGCTGCATGAAACAGTCACTGGTTCACAGGAAGGAGTTCTCTCACTGTAAAACCCTTCTGTACAATTATGACAATGCAAAGCCTTAAAGTGCAGCTTGAGCGAGCTGACAGCATGGAGGCATCACTTCTCCAGGAACCCAGCACTCTTCCTGTTATGACACAGTGGAGGGATGGAAAGGGGGGACAGTGTTTCCCTCACCCTAGCCTCATCCACAGGCCCATAGATACCACTTAAAACAGATGGCTATGTATAAAGGCATCACACCTGCCAAACCACCAGCCTCAGGCTTCCTTCCTTGTTTCTTTAGGCCAAAGAATAAGAAGAGCATTTGAGCAACGTGCAGTGTGCTCTGTGGTTTTCTCTTTTCCCTGAAGACATGCTATCTAATCTCCCCAGAGCAAGAAATCAGACAGCAAGCCTTCTGAGATAGGAGAACAGAGCTGACTGTGAAGCAATGTGCACTTTGCTCAAAGGGTTTCACTTTTTAACTAAAAAAGCTTAGTAAAAGTGAAGTGTACATCAGTGTCCCTTGCAGTAGGGGAATTTAAACTCAAACCAAAGTGGGCTCCTCATCTGTGTTTTTCTGTACAGAGACACTAAGATAGAAAAACTCTTGACAGGTGAAAACTGGTCATGAGGCAGGCTTTAGTTGTTTATGCCATAATGTACATTTAGAATGCTATCGCTGGGTTTTGTCCCTGCGGGTTTTTTTACTTTTAGTTCCTTTTTTTTGTTAATATTGACAAACGAGGTGTTTCAGAAAGCTGAGCAGTGTGCAACAGACAGTTTTAGCTTGTGTACAAAGGAAGGAAAATGATGTAGCAGCACATTGTTGAGAAAAGATCCTGTTTGTACAATGAGCTGAAGAATTTGTAAACCAGAGCAGAGCAGAGATGCAGAGAGAAGAGAAAGGAAATAAAGTACAAATTACAGTGAGCACTGATTACTCACAAGGGTAAAATTGGTCAGTGGAAATAATATTCCATGGGGGGAAGTGCAAGGGGTTTAAACACTCTCAGCCCTTTTTACTCTTCTTATTTATAAATACTCAAGTCTGCAGTTATTGAACACACAAATCTCCCTGCGACTGCAGCAGTAGTTGCATCTGCATCAAGGATGTCAGAGCTGACACATGGCTTTTTCGAAAACGATTCCTGATGACTTTTTATCCCACAGCCACTGAATTTCAGAACCTTTTTCTAGTTAAACTCCTCCTCCATACAGGATTATTGGAGATATGTAAAACACCTATTAATTTGTCCTAGAATAACTGCATGATTTGATACATTTCAGTGGCAAATATAAAATATTTGCCATGCTTCCCCGCAAACACAGTAACATTCTTTCCTTGATATATCTGTATATTTCAAAATATGTCTGGTTGTGTTGGATTATTTCAAATTAAACCATTTAAATAGGTCTCTACTAAAATTTTAGTAATTTAAGACATATAGGAAACAAGGTTGTAATGGAATGCTGTGTCCCTTTCTGAAGAATAAGGCACTAAGTAATCTGGGTGATGCTGCAGAGAGTGGTTTCTTCTAAACTGATTCAAGTGGTTTATGGTCAAATTTAGCCAACATGCAAATGAGGAGGAAACATCTTACAGCCAAATACCAGCACTCATAGTTTTTTTTTATTTGCACACTATGTTTCTGAGTTGGTGTGAGGGGCCTTAATACTGTAGCCAGCCTCTCTAAAGCAGCAGAGCATCAGGTCCACACCTAACTGTAGCTCTTGAGAGATGACTACTTATTTGAGCCAGAAGGGTTAGGTACAGATATTCAAAAAGCCCAAGGCAGAATCAATCTAAGTTATGCAGTTTTCTGTAAGCAGCATAGTTTAGAAACGTAGCAAACTTTGGGGGTGGAAGGGGAGGGAGAGGAAATCTTAGACCAGGTTCCGCCATTTTTAAACCAGTCTATGTGTGCCGAACATCTGTCCTGTTATGGGTATACACAAGTTTCTGATCACTTAAATTTGACCATAAATTCTGATCACTTGTAGGCTAAGTACTAGAGGTGAACCAATACATCAGTCTGATATTGGATCAGCACCAATGTAAAGAAAATTGACTATATTGGAAATCAGATTTTTTTGGTTGATGTGGCTGATAACATGGCTGATAAATGTCCCATGCATGCTCACAGCCGCAGCATGCATGGGCGTTCAGCTGGTAAGTCTGTTGTGGTAGAAGGGGAGGTGAGGGAGGGAAGGCGCTGGGGGGGCAGATTGAGGCCCCTGCAGCGGGGGAGGGAGTGGGGCTGGGGCTGGGGCAGGCGCTGCAGTTGGGGCAGGGCGCAGGAGAGTGCTGTGGCCTATCCGGGGGGTGCAGGGAGGAGGTGGTGACAGGAGGACATGGGGAGCATGTGCCCCCAAATCTGCATGGGGTGGGGTGGCTGCCACTGTGATGGGCCAGCATCAGAAATGATGCTCAGGGGCAATCAGCATGGATTTATTAGGGGGAGATCATGTCAGACCAACCTGATTGCCTTCTACAATCAGGTCACAAAGGCCATGGATGCAGGTGTCGCGGTGGATGTAGTCTTTCTGGACTTCAGCAAGGCCTTTGACACCGTCTCTCACCCCATCCTAGTTAAAAAACTAGGCAACTGTGGCATAGATGCCTACACAGTCAGATGGATTGCAGATTGGCTGAGGGGTCGCACTCAGAGGGTGGTGGTGGATGGGTCATATTTGACCTGGGGGGAGGTGGGTAGCGGAGTCCCCCAGGGCTCGGTCCTGGGGCCTGCGCTGTTCAATTTCTTCATCAGCGATCTGGATGATGGGGTGGAAAGTAACCTGTTTAAATTCGCTGATGACACCAAAATTTGGGGGGAGGTGAGCACGCTAGCAGGGAGTGAGAGATTGCAGAGGGATCTGGATAGGTTACAGGGGTGGGCTAACAGGAACAGGATGCGTTTCAATATGGACAAGTGCAGGGTGCTGCACTTGGGCAGTAGGAACCAGCAGCACACTTACACAATGGGGAACTCCCTACTCGAGAGCACGGAGGCAGAAAGAGATCTTGGAGTCATTATTGACTCCAAGATGAACATGGGCCGACAATGCGAGGTCATGGTTGGCAGGGCTAACCGGACCTTGTCGTGCATCCACAGGTGCATCTCGAGTAGAGCCAAGGAGGTGATCCTCCCCCTCTACGCGACGCTGGTCAGGCCACAGCTGGAGTATTGTGTCCAGTTCTGTGCGCCCCATTTCAAGAGGGATGTGGACAACATGGAGAGGGTCCAGAGGAGGGCCACCCGCATGATCCGGGGACAACAGGGCAGACCCTACAGTGAGAGACTGCGGGACCTGAACCTATTCAGCCTCCACAAGAGAAGGCTGAGGGGGGACCTGGTGACCGTCTATAAACTCACTAGGGGGGACCAGAAGGGTTTGGGGGAGACGCTGTTTCCCCTAGCGCCCGCTGGCATAACAAGGAGTAATGGGCACAAGTTGATGGAGAGGAGGTATAGATTGGACATCCGCAAAAACTACTTCACAGTTAGGGCGGCTAGGAGCTGGAACCAACTTCCAAGGGAAGTGGTGCTGGCCCCTACCCTGGGGGTCTTTAAGAAGAGGCTGGATGCCTACCTGGCTGGACTCATTTGAGTCCCGTTTCTTGTTTTTGGGGTTTTTGTTGTTCTCCCTCCCTGGCGGGGGGTCGGGCTAGATGATCTACTAGGTCCCTTCCGACCCTTAATCTATGAAACTATGAAACTATGTTGTGTCAAATTTATCCTTTGGCTTATTAGAAATGCATCTGGGAAGGCTTTGTCCTGTGGTCTGCTATGCCCATATAGCCACCACGGCTAGGTATAAATAAACTAGATATAAATGTGTATAATATCCACATAAACAAGTATAAGTGATCAGAGACTGGTTCAAATCTGTAACACAACAGAAGTTCAGTGTGCATAAACCACTTTCAAAATGGCCAAAACAAGATTAAGATAAACTTGAACTGTTGATATTCCAATATTTGTTGTCTTCAGACTTAACTGATATAGGTTAAATTGGTTTATTGAACTTCTGTCCCGAATCCCCTCCAGATTCAAGTTAACTCACAGTCCCCCAGCATACCAGGATGCTTTGCACCTCCCCTGCAAGCCCCCTCCTGGCAGGGTGGGTGGGCTAGCCTTGTTCCCAGCTGTCTGCTCTAGCCAAACAGGCAGGCATGCTCTTGTGCCCTCAGCTTCTGGCCTGGGCCACTGCAGGCATGTGGCTGCATCTCCAGAATCAAAAATAAATGTCTGTTCACTTGCTTATCAGTTCAATCTATGCATCTTAGCCTAACCTGTGAAGATTGAATTGATTCAGCCTCAGGCTTTTTGACTGCCTGTACTTTGCCCATGACAGCAGGTAGAGTTATGGATGAAACAGCAGAAGAAAAATATCCAGATATGATGGTTTAATGCTGTTATAGCCTACAGCTTTTAAACAGTGTCACACCCAATCAAGAAATGGCTACCATTAGCACAATGCTAGCTACAAAGAAAATACTGTTAGTTTTGTATCAAGGCAATGTTTACCTACAGTTCATTAGTTTCCTCTTCATGGACAGTTCAGACCACACCTTTAGTCTGTTCTCAGGAACAAAACACTCTTACCTCCTTTATATTTTACTAGGACAAGCTACCCACAACTGCAAGTCTGCAAAACACACTCGACATCAGCAGTACCATTATCTGACAATGAAGAAAGGTTTTCAGGCAAACTAGAGCACCCTGTTATATTTCTGAGCAAGGTGGAGGGATAGCACAGAATAAGCATTTGGGTATGTAGGCAGACTGATATAGATGCATATGGTATAAATGAGATTTACCAAAAATCAGCATCTAAAACCAGAAGATCCCCAGCCTTTAGAAGTATTATGGCCAGGCTCTGAAGTTTTCAGCTCAGGTGCTTCTGTAAGAGGCATATAGATTTACTGAATGGGTGAATATATCATTGTTCATAGGCTGTACTGTAGCAAGGGTGGTGCCAGTGGTTCACTGGCACTGGAAGCCCTCACACTGGGGGTGGGGGGCACTACATACACTGGAAGTAATTATGTCATAGCACATAGACAGGTGCTGTGCAGTTGATTTGCACCAGGCACAAAAGTGCCTGACTATGCCTCTGTTCATGGATTAAATCCATTTAAAACCTGGATTCCTAGTTCTTCACCATTTTCTGCAGTTTCACTTTGTACCTATTGTATGTTAGCCTTATTATCTCTTAGGTTTTTTGGGGCAGCCTACCTATAACTAAACATATTTATTTATGTATTTGATGTAAACGTGTGTTAGAACAGTGAAGCAGTGGAGTAGACTGCCTAGGGAAGTTGTGAAATCTCAAGAAGAGGTTGGACAAAGTATTGGTCAGGGATGATGTAGAAGTACCTATGTCTATCCTCTACTATAGGTATTTCTTACGCTTCTGGGCTTTCCTGGTTGCCACATTTTGCTGGGAAGAATTTTTTCCCCCTTTTGTATATCAGGAGGTTGGGGGGGTTGTGGTTTTTAGGGGGGGTTGTTTATTTTTTACTTCCTCAGAAGCATTTAGTGTTGGCTATACCCAAGGTTGGGGATTTTGACTGGGCGTACCAGTGCTCCTGCAGAGACTTGAACCCAGAGCTTCCTGGCTAGAGGGTCTTGCCCCTCAACTCAGGGTCAGACCTATTACCGTATTTGGTGTCAGGAAGGAATTTTACCCCATGGTCAGGTTGGTATGGACAGTAGGGGGTTTTGCCTTCTTCCTTGGTTCTCTTGAGTGTATTTTAACAACCCTCATACCAGCAGGACATTTCCTGTTTCCCCCGCCCCATTGCTTTACCTGTGGCAGGTTAGGGTGTTGCACCTTGTAACTGTGTCAGGGTTGTCTGTGTAGTTTTACTAATAGGCAAGACAATGGATTCGTATAGGGCAGTTGGGATAGGGCTGGTCCCACCTTTGGCAGTGGGTGCGGGCTGGACTAAATAGCTTCCAGAGGTCCCTTCCAGACCTATTTCTCTGTTATTCGATGCATTTACATATATATCTGGATACGCAAATAATATTTTCTAGAACATTAAATTAAGCTGCTATAGTTTTGATGGGTTCCCACTCTCCCCAGAAGGCCACGGAGAATAGGCAGTTGAATGCATGCTTGCCACAACAGGCTGAGCAGTGGGGAACTGGGGTGCCCATCAGCAGAACACTCCACATACAGAGAACTCAGGCACCTCTTCCCCAACCCAACATACATAAAGGTGTGAAAGGTGCCCACAAAGTGATGCAAGGTGCTGAATATGGCCCTGCTACTAAATCTGTTGCTGTTGTGATAGTTCTGTGCTAGCAGCAATGAAAGGCACAGGACTATTATGAGACTCTGAGATTATCTTCTTCAATTTATTCCTGATGCCCTGTTGACGTTCAGAATGAGGTTTCTTTCCCCAACAGTCACTGCTGTGACAGACCACTACATTTCACAATAGTTGGAAGGTTTCTCTAGCTGAATAGATCTAAAGCTATTGAAGTTACACATAGATATATCATGTTAATGGGTTCAGACACTCAACTTTTCACATCTGAATCCCATTTTTGATGTTAATTCCTCTTTTTCAATCTTTACTTCAGCTGTGTCCTTTCTGATCCTGACTTGAATTTCCTATGTCCCACGCAGTGATCCAGGTTTCAAGTAAGCTGACATTTTTTAAACTTGTACAATTTTGAGATTGTATGAATGGCCAGAATTTCAGCTTGTGCTTTACACAGGCCCCGACTAGAACATAATCAGACTGCTGCATGCTCTGAATTCTCATGGTTATGGGCACACCTTTTTTACCCCAGCAAGTCTCCCTTACCATTTGTCTAGTATTTAAGATTTTTCAGACTCAGTCTCTCTGTAGTCATAAGCCTTGATTTATACTTATAACTCCCCTAACTCACTTGTATGTAAAATTCCCATAACTCATACTTGGGTTCTGTCAGTTCCCTCTCTTCTTCTCATTTACCTGATTCAAGTTACTCACGTGCCCCTGGAGGAAAGCTCCCCATCCTGGAGCTGACTGCCTTCACTGCCCCCTGCCACACAGGTCGTGGGACTCCAATGGAAATGGAAAGGAGTCCCAGGACCTACACAGCAGGGAGTGATGAAGGCAGCCAGCTCCAGTGCAGGGAGAATCCCTCCAATGGTATGCAAGTGCAGGGGCTGTGTCTGTGTGGCAGGGAGTGATGGCAATAGAGGCAGCCCAGTTGAGCGGCACTTGCTGCAATGTGCAGTACTAACTGGAGCTGACCGCCACCGGGCACCAGAGCCTGTGCTGGGCACCAGTGCCCCGAGCATCCCTGCCTGCTGCCACTGCTGCTGCACTATAGGGGGAGAGTGGGAGGGTTCCTATCACCCCCACCCTCCCTCACACGCACATCCTGCCCACCCAGGTTCCGCACTGCTGCCAGCCCCAGCTCCATGCTCTGCACTCCCACCCAGCTGCAGCTTCTGCCCCCACCCCCCACCACTTCCCTACCTGCTGTCCGGGAAGAGTGGGATGCTGGGGAAGCCAAGCAGGTCCCCTAGTGGCTGCAGCAGCTGCAGCAGTAGCCCCGCCTGGATGCTGCGGCTGTTTGGGCCGGGCCCTTTCACCCACGAGGGTGGGAGTGAGATGCAGTAGGGTATGTTGGCGGGGGGAGGGGGGGTGTATATGTGGGTGCCTCACTCCCATGCCTCGTGAGCAGAAAGGCTGGGCAGGGTACAATTAGTTGGTGGGCACTGAGGGCTGGATGAAAGTGCCTGGTAGGTTGGATGCAGCCTGCAGGCCACATTTTGCCTGCCCCTAGCGTATAGACGTAAAATGCCCACAAGCTGTTCTATGGTAATGGCCTTTCTACATGCTGTAATCCTGCAGTATGGGGCAAGATACCTCACCTTTAATGGGTTCAGAGCATGCACACCAGTGTGCCATGGAGTACCTGATTCCATGCAAGTGCCTTGCTTACCTCATGACAAGCTATATTTTGTCCCCTTACCCTCACTGGTTTATTGTTCCCTAATGCCTCCTGCTTATGGCAATTTTATTTGTAGTAATATTGTTGTTTTCTGTCCTGTGTTGCAGAAATAAAACAGGGTACATGTTGGATCCTGCACTGCACCAATTCTACACTACATGCCAGTTTTCTGTCCCTCACCCCACCCCAATCTCACGATTGGTATGGAAGGAGCTGGTCCAGCCTTAGCTGACAGGGCCATCCTACACTGCCAGCTGGAGTGATTGTATAGGGACTATGCACTCTATTCTTGCCACCAAGACACCAAAAGGAGACAGGGAGAAGAAAGGCACATCAGGCAATGCTGCTTTATGACCACAGATTTCTTTGCATCAGGAGAATCCTCAACTGCCCCTGAGTATCAGCTTTCCAGTTGCCCTGCAGTGCATGTCCATAGTTGCTCTAGCATATTACCCAGGTCTGAATTCAGCCACTGGAGCCAAGATGTTCTCCCCCTTACCTAGTCCAGGTAACTGGGCTCAGCACTGGGAAATCCAGGGATCCTAGGCCATGAAGGCAGTATAGGGTCTTCAGCTTTAGAGTAGAAGCAGACGCCAGTCTGAAATTATAGGGAAGGCAACAGCAAGCAACTTTACATGGCAGATTCTCTGGAGCCATTTGAGAGCTTTTTCTATTAACCCCTGAAATGTCTCTGAACCAGCAGGCCATGGACAGTGATATTCAGGGATCCTGGTTTTCTCATTTAAAAAGCACAGATTCTCTGATTAAAAATATACATATCAGTTGAGCACGATATTTTATTGATATATTTACAACTTTAAAGCAATTTGGAAGCCTACCAGTGCCTCAATCACAGCAATAAAATAAATTCTAAATACCTATAAATTTTGGTATTTGATTTTGGGTTCTTTACCATGGAAAATAAGGGCTACCCCTGCCCTCTTTGCTCACCAGTGCTTTGTGGTACTGAGCAGCCCTGCACAGTGCTGTAGCAATTGGGTGGGGGGAAGCAGGGTGACTGCCCTGAGCACCAAAGAAGGGGTGCCAACAGGTGCTGCCCAGCTGGGGCAGGGTATGGGAAGGAGCCATGAGCAGGTCATTTGTGGGGAGTACAGGATGGAGGAAGGGTGGCTTCTGCTGCTGTGTACACTCCCAGGCAA
>NW_017729032.1:48762223-48774358 GCF_001723915.1 Gavialis gangeticus
GGAGGGGGGGTTCTGCTGGTGTGTACCCTCCCAGGCAAGCGTTTGGGGGGGGGGGGTCATGTGCCTCCCCCAGACCTTTGTGCAGGGCAAAGGTGAGCTGCTGCTGTGGGCTTTGCCCCAGGCACCAAACTTCGTTGCTACAGCACTGCCCCAGCCCATGCCATTGCCTCTCACTCCCGACCCACAGCCCCCTGGCCCCACTGGTGCCCCTCACTCCTCACCTACAGCCCCCTGCCCACCCAAGCCCTGCCCATTTCCGCAGCCCCCTGCTGCCCACAGCAGGCCTGAGCCCTGACTGCCACCTGTGGGAGGCAGCAGAGGAGCAGAGCCTGACTCTTCCTCCCCCATGAGTGGCATGGCAGGAAAGGAGCCTGTTGAGGGGCACAGAAGCACACTGCCTGTTGCAGGCTCGGGTTTCCTGCCCTGCTGCCCTTTGGGGACTCTGCAGCCCAGAGGGTGGGACCCAGTGCAGCAGGGAAGAGTGAGGCTGGGTGGGGAAGAACGTTGCTGCCACTGGGAGCTCTGCACCACCATGGTGCCACCCCTGCCCACCCAGCAGCAGTAAAGGGCACAACTCTGTGCCAGCACCTCCGCTGCTGCCAGGGGGTGCCTCACCATGGTGGCACAGAGCTCCCAGTGTTGGCAATGAGCTTTCCTACCCACCCCCCTGGATGAGCTGCCCACAGTCCCGTCTTGCTCTCCGCCCAGGCCTTGCGGCTGCACTTTCCAGCCCCAGGCTCCAAGCCCCACACACTGTCCAGGCTGGGCAGCAGCCTCAGGTCCAGCCCTGACCAACTCCCTCCCACCCCACCAGACTTACCTGTGGGAGCTGCTCTCCACACTACCTGATGGACATGTCAACATGTACATGCGCACATGCACGTGGCACTCCCACCTGATCGCTCTCCTCCTGCTCCCTCCAGCCCCTTGCAGGCTGGAACTCTGCTAGCCTGTGAGGGGAAACCCACTATTTCCTGTATTTTTCTCGTTAAAAAGAGAAAATCCAGGTTTTACTGCTTTTTTCCATGGCAAGCTGAAAACCCAGATCCCTGGTGATATCACATAGTACAGACACATCCAGGAGAGTAAGAGGGGCTTCCAGCATGCTTCCTTTAGTAGACATCTCTAAAGAGGATAGTGTGAGGCTAGTTACACTGGTTACATGCTGCTTGCAAGAGGAAATCCCCAGCTAGTCAGAGTCCCTGATTGTCCAGCTTCAGAAGCCAAAGATGTTGTCAATTGAATTGGTAGTCCTGTCAGATGAGATGCAAGTGGCTCAAGGGCAAAGTGATAGGCAGCAAGCTAAATTTCCCTCAGCAGTTAATTAAGAGAAAGACTACTCCTTCCCAAGGAGTGTGCCTGCCCTTCAACAACCAATACTGCAATCTGTCAAAACTGTTCCCTTGCATCTGTTCCTAGGAAAGAGCTATACAGTGCAACTGGCACACACCATTCACAGCCAAATTGATGTTTGCCAGCCACGGCCTCATGGAGTGATTCTGGGTACATCCTTGCTAACTGACAGGCAGCCAAGGAAGAGATGCTGTAGGTGCTGTCCAGCCAGAAAACAGAATGTCTACCAAGCCATAAGCTTTATTCCAGAGCTCAGCCAGAGTGAAGACAAGAGCCCATAAGGCCAAAGACTTCCCTACAACTTCTCTTCCTTCAGAAATGGTAGGCAAGGTTCAGGGACTGGGCTCCATAAAAGCAGTTGTGCAGTGGTGAGATACAGCCATTCTTCCATTATTTGAAAACCTTTCTGAAATTTTGGGTCACAGGGAAGAAGCAAGGCTGGGGGAAGGGATTTGAAAGAGAAGGAGGTTGGGAAGGATCGGTCGATAGGCAAACTGCAATAAGTTACAACCCAAGGGACTCAAGACCAAGTTCAACTGTCTGTTCTGCCACAGACTGCAAGGCAACCCTGTACCGCCTCTGCACCTCAACTCCTCATTTCTGGAATGAGGATCATAATTCTTCCCTACCTCACTGGGGTGCTGGAAGAGTACAGAAGTGGGGCCCATGTAAGTACCTAGAAGTTAGACAGAGAAACAGACATGACAGAGGTCTCTAGATGAGCACACAAAACCATCTCTCTGTTTTCTAAACTTCATGTTGTCTCGTGTCATGCTCTACACTTTTTTGACTGAAAAAATACTTCTGAACTGTGCCTCTGTGGAAAGAATCAACTAAACCATGATCTGCTGTAGAAGGGCTGGCTGTCTATGACAGCCGTAAGAAATTCTTTACGGTGAGGGTTGCCAAAATATGGAATGAGTTTCCAAGGGAGGTGGTGCTTTCCCCTTTCTTGGAGGTATTCAAGACGAAATTAGACAAGCACCTAGCTGGAGTTACTTAACCCCAGTGCTCTTTCCTGCCTAGAGCAGGGGATCAGACTCGATGACCTACCTACAAGGTCCCTTCTGACCCTAAAAATCTATGAAATCTATAGGTGCTCATCACACCCTGAAATCAATCAGGAGAAGCCCTGCATCTGAGTTGCCAGGTTATTTCCATGACCTTAAAGAACTTTAAGAGAAACCAGTGTTGTAAATAGCAAAACAGAGGTTGTAACTGGAGGGAGCTGATTATTCAGACAACCAAAAGTGCTTAAAATGATGTGCAATATTCTTCTCTACTTTCTTCTGTGTTCTATTTAACAGCATTTGTTAGACATGAAAGAAAAAGGGGATTTAAATGGAGAGCTCATACTGTAAAAACATCGCTGCAGAGTAGGCCAGAAAACAGAAACCTAATGAAACAGCACAGTAAATCTTAGGGCATGTGTAGATGAAATGGGGGCCCTAAATTGAAGTGGTGGGTTTTAAAAAACACTGCTTCAATTTAGGGCTGATTACACCCGCATGTCGTGCACACACTCTGCTGACTTACCTGCCTCTCCGGCAGGGTGGGGTAGGTGAGCTGCTGGTAGGTGGAGCAGTCCCTGGGCTGCAGGCAGGGGCTGTCACTTCCCTCCGTGGCAGCAGTGCCCCCTCCCTGGTGGTACCCACCCACAGGCACCTGGCTCGAGCATTTCCAGGGGGCACCGCAGCCACAGAAGGAAGCACCAGGCCCCCCCACACACCTCAGGCAGGCAGGCAGGCTCCGGGTGGGGAGGGAAGATCAGGTTCACCGCTTTCCTTGGGTGGAGCCTGCTTTCCTGGGCTGCTGCCAGGCTGCCTACAGGGCTTCCTGTAGAGCACCTGACCTGCATGGAGACCAGTGCTTTGGTCCACGGCTGTAGAGGCAGCAAACAAACTCCTCGGAGGAGTTTTAATTTACTGCACCCCAAGTCATTTAAGGCGCATTATGCTGCTGAATCTCCTACAGCAGCTGGATTTGGCCTGTGAGCAGATATTTGACACCCCTGGCATGCGCAATACACCGCCGAGGCATGCAAACACGAACACCATTAAAGCGGTGCAAAAGCATTTAGCCCGCTTTAAAGTGTGATGCACACATGCCTCTCGTTTTATCTACACATGGCCTTAGCCACTACTTTAAAGACAAACACTGTCAACTTCTAAAGTCTCCTTGACCCTTGTCTACTGGGATGTATCCCTCAAGAGGGCATTATATATAAATGGAAAATAAACAACCCATTATTTTTGGACACAGAACCAGAAGCCTCTGATATGGTGACCATATTTTGTCTCTTTCCACCTCCATTTTTCATTTAATTACAGGGTCTCTTGCAGCCTTCTCTACACTGGTGTACTACGTCACCTGAACTTTAGTCCCTTTGCAGTCCAATGTCACCACCACCCAAGCTTTTTTCCCACATTTCTAACAAGTGTTTCTGTCTGTCTAACTACTTTACTTGCTGCTGTGCTTGCCACCTGGATCAGGTTGTACATTTATCTGTGTGCCTTTCCACTGTGCTAGGGTCATCTTGACTGTATGTTACCTTGATGTTTAGATATTTGCAGGTATCCAGGAATACCTTTTCAATATCAGCCAGCAGCATCCCCATGTGACTCCACAGTAGCCAAGTCCTTCTTGTCTCCTCTACTCCCACATGGGTTTCTTCAGAAGCCTGGCATTTGACTGATCTTGGACTGGACTGCAAGTCCAGAAGTACCTGCAGACAAAAGAGCAGGTTGAGACCTCTGATAACACTGTGACTACCTGCCTGCTATAAAAAACTGGATTCGATCTTTTAAGCACCGCATTCCAAGATGACAAGATGGAGGGTTTTCCAAGCACCAAGACAATGTGACAAGCACACTGGATCCCAGATATACTGTGGGGTCTGACCAGGACTTTTTCCTTGGCACACAAGTATGTTTACAGATTACATGAGATCCTCATACAGACAGTTACATTCAAACCTCTGAGGAGAGCCAGCCTGAAAATGCGGTGGAGAGCAGCTGTACTATTCTGTAGTACAATACAATTGTCTACAGTTTTTTTCCAGGTACCAGCCTGTTGGGAAGAGCTAGGAGGCTCACCACCAATTCGCCTTTAACTCACTACGTCCATAACATAATCAAAATGGCATTTGTATCAGAGTCTTATAATTATATTTCCCTGCAGTATCAAATCCTACAATTGGATGTATTTGCTGTCTCCATAGACCACTTCCTGGGCTGCTTCTTATTTCACCTCCATTCAGTTCCATCCATTGCATCCCCCTTATTTCCCTCTGCTCAAGATGTAGGCACCATGAGGGTTAAAACCCCCAAACACTGCATGAAAGGCATGTATATTGTAGAGGCAGAGAGAAGGGAAAAAAGATCAATAGAAAATATACTTCAGCTCCCATTTTCATTAATGCATTTCAGCTTGAGATTTCTCAAGGTAAGTGGCTCAAGTCAGACTACAGCCATGGTTCAAAATGCATAGACATTACGAGGCTTCCCTACAGATTTGAAACCAGGCTGGGGGGAGGGGTCTGAATAATTGCTACAAAACGCTATTAATTTTGAAGCGTACTTTATGCCAGGGGTGCCAAAGATCTGCTCACAGGTCAAATCCAGCCTGTGAAGACATATCATGTGGCCTGCCGGGCTCTTAGAGGAGCTGGGAATTTGGGGGCAGAGACCCAAACTAAATTTGAACCTACAGAGCCTTGCTGGGGACTCATTTCAGTGGCAAAGGTGCAAGTGATGGGTGTGTTAATCCTCACAGCTCAGGAACCCTCAGCAGTTAACGGTTGGGACAGTAGGTATTTGTACTCTTTCAGGTTTCTTTTAGCACCTGTACAAGGACAGGCATTATAATCTTCAAGAAGACTAACAGTGTGTCAGTCCAGTGAGCTACGATCTGTTCCAAGAGTCATTGAACACATCTCAGAGAACCACACAGGCAGAAGCAGAGAACAGATGTTTCCTGGAACACGTGGCCGTAGACAGGAGAGGATGCATACAACATAGAGGGCACCCACCACAGGCTGCAAGGCCAGGCTGCAGGAGCCTTGAGGACCACTGGCTCCCACTTTTATTTTTAGGGTGGATTTTTTTCCTGATGATTCCATAGTAAAATTGCAGAGATTGCCATTTTTTGTGGGGTTTGCTTTTTTTGTGTGGTTTCCACAAGAAAATGTGAAATTGCAAATAGGGTAGATCCCTACCTGTACGAGTTTGTGAGCACTGGTATTTGGCCAGGCCTCAGTGCCACTGGCCACAAGTTTGTACTATATTTTTAGGCAACTGTTTTTTTTTTAAGAAAATGTGCGTTTTCAGGTGACATGAGTTGTTTGCTATGCCAAAAGATTCATTTTGGAATAATTTTCCTGAAGAATTTTAAGGTACAGCTCACCCCATAAACTGCTCATCCTACACTGTGCCAATGCCTAAGAAAAGTCGGTGTACAAACGATTCCTTCATTCCCTTGTGTCCAGCATATTCAGTGCTCTTAACTACTTCCTTACCTCAGTGCAAGAGGACAGTGCATCCCTGATCCTTCTTTCCTCACCACAGCAAGGACATTCCCTCCAGCTGCCATAGTGCTCACAAGTTTCTTCACCTTCTAAACCCACCCCGATTCCCACCATTGCTCTCACAAATGGTGTTCTAAATACAGTGAGCACTTATCACACAGGTACATAAGGAGGAGAAATGAATCTCTTTTGCAAGACACTACCCCTACCTGCCTCTCAGTCTTCTGAAGCACTGATACTTCACCCATGCTCTCTCTTTCCCAAGTAAAAGGACTCAGAAGCCAGGGAAGCAGAGGCCAAGCTAGGCCTCCAAGAGGAACAAAAGGAACTGTGACTCCACTAGCATCCATTGCAGTCCATGAAGCAAATGGTCCCTTGCTCATTTTAAGAAAGTCTGATTTTTTAAAGGAAGCCCTGGCACTACTGACCTCACCAGATGACCCCACATTGATACTGAGACCTTTCCACAGTGATCAGCTGGTTGTTTCTGTTGATATAGTCTCTGGCCTAGTGTGGGGCAGCTCCACTCCACCCCTCACAACAGTCACATATTCCATGAATAGCCCCATCCAATTCAGCAACACTATCCAGTCACAGAACCATTAGTAACCTCCTATATATATGGCCACGCTCTGTGAGACAGCACAGCGGCACTCTCTTCATGGCATTACATAACTCCATAACAATAGCCCTGACTGTCATGATCACAGTATTCAGCGGTAGGTCCCCCAGCTGCCTAGTACAGTTCTGCTATAGCATTAGCTAAATGGATGGATGCCAGTAAAGGAATTACAGAAGACTGGCAGCTTGAACCCCTGTTCCAAATTCCCTGTCCTTTCCACAAGGCATCTCACAATGCACAATGAAAAGAGACCACACAGCTGTGTAGCAGAGCATCAGACCATCGTATGACAACCCCATATTCTGAGCAGGTAAGTCAAATGTGTTAATTCAACAGTTAACAAGGTACCATCCGTTAAATAGGTACCATCAAGGCTGCTAAGCTTGCACAAGAGCTGCATTCGAGTCCATTTTTTATCTAGTTGCCAGTGCCATGCTGGGCAATAACAAGCCCTTTGCTATTTTTGGTACCTAGCACCTCTCCTTTTGTAAGGAAAGAGAAGATGTGCCAGAGACCAGAGCATGGGTAGCTTATCCCAACGATAAAGGCAGCAGTCTGAAAGCAAACCATTTGGGCTGCCCACGCTGCCATCCTAAGACAAAGTCAGGAGCCCAGGGCAGTAACCAACATGTAACCGAGCAGGGCAGCCCAGGGCAGTAACTAACACAGTAGTTGGATCTCTGAAGGCTAACAGGCTAGATACACAGTTCATGAGCCAGAAACCGGAAGCAGTCAATAACCAGAAGACCAGCAATCAGAATATCTGTTTCTGATAGTCTATAACATACAAATCTACCCTGCTTTCCGCCAAAATAAGTGGCAGGAACCAAAGATAGAAGCAATGGAGCCAGACAGAGGTCCATGACCACAGGCTACCAGTCAGAATGAAATTTGAGAACAGGGGTTTGAGGGACTGCTTCAGGCCCATGGATGTAATGTTCAGCACTTATCAGCTGTTCGTGCTGTCCTCATTTGGGTGCCATAGCTTATCAGATAAGCTAGTTAGCAGGCAGGTTGCTTGACCTCAGTTGCAGCCAACTAGCTCAAAGTGCCTGTTGCTGCACTGATTGATCTCCACGTCTGCAGAAGAGATTTAATACTTTAAAGGGGAAAGTTGAAGAACAAGTTCTGTGAAGAAATGTGGGCTGCTTTCATTTGTCTGTGTTTCAATCTCATCCCACCAAATAAAAAAAACAGCAAACATAACAGATCCCAGGTAACCTCTGAAGCTAGCATGGCCCTGGCCATCAGAGAAGGAACTCTGGATTTTCTCTGGCCAATAGGAGCAGGTAGTTGTGAAGAAACTAGAAATACTAGTGCTGCTTGAGAGCTCAGCTAAGCCCCAGGCAAGAATCCTTAATCAGATTGTCCCCTCAAACAGAAAGCAAGCCAAGAAGTGGATGAGAAAACTGTGAAAGGCCATGCAGTTGTTGCAATTCCTGTACTGCAGAAGAAATGGAATGTAAAGAATTGTAAACCCTTAGGCAAATTCCTTAAGGCTCCCTCCAGTCCCTCCCCCTCCAGCAATCCCAGGTGGGAGGCACTGAGAGCTGGAACTGTGCATGGCAAAATGAAGGCAGGCTATGGAAATTCATGAAAGTCCTTTCTAGCCAAATGGGTAAGTCAAAGCACTTGGATACTTCATGGGTGGGCACCACAGAAAGGCAGGAAGATAAGAACAGGCAAAGGAATGATGTTGATAACTGCAAGCACCTAGCTAGACACAGAAGATTTAGTAGCTCAATAGTGCATCAGTGAGCATCTGAGAAATAGAGCTTAAAGAGGACTAGAAAAAACAGAAACTCTCCTAGCAGCAGTCATGGTGGAATCCATTAATTTTCCATTAGCTCAAACATGACACACTAGTTCTATGTTTTGTAATCTGAACCCAAGTGACCTTCCAGTAAGAGGTCCCCAGTGATAAGAGCTGGGTTTCTGAGTTCAGCTATGGCTCAATGGCACCGAGCACTGTCAGCACCAGCACTGAAGTTAGAACAGTGAGCTGGGTGAATGGGGGTGGAGATAATACATGAACCTGTTGGAACTGTAGCAAACCCCCCAGGTTTTACTTTTTTTTAAACTTAAAAATACATTCCCTCCCCTTCCCCAACCATTTCTGACTTTCTCTCTGCCTTCTCCATCCCTTATAACTGATTACAAGTAGTACTAGGTAAACTAAGATAAGTTCTTATACTCCCTTATAGTAACAAGCCCCTTTGATATTGTAAATAATGTTCTATTATGTTTGTATTGATTTTTACTGTTTTATATTGTATTATATTATGTTCCTATTATGTTTGTATTGATTGTTACTGTTTTATATTGAATTTATATGATTTAGGCCTGTGTCTGTAAAGTAATGTCAAGTTTCCATTTTGTATGTCAAGTCTCCATCTTGTGTTCTCTGCCTGGGTATAACCTATTGTATAGTATGTCATAACTGTGATTCATGTCTAACCAGTCTAATGTAAATTTGTTCCTGGATGAATGGGAATGAATGAGGGTGCTTGACGTCCAATGGTAGCAGGCCTCTAACTGAACGATCAACTCAACAACCAGACCATCAACTCAGCAACCAGACCCTTGCCTTGCATTGACTCACCCAGAAACCACAGACCTTACCCAGGAATAGAGACAAAACCCACCATTTGAAAGATAAAGTACCTACAGGAACCCAACATTTGGAAGACAAAGACCCTACAGAAACCAGCAACCCCACCATTGTGTCCCACCAGACAATGAGGACACCTGGATCTGCACGTATGCATCTGAACAGGACTGTCTTTGCCTGGACATGTCCTTTCTATAGGAGACACAGGTAGCCCACTCCTATAAAAGGGGTGGTAGAGTGTAATCTCTTTGGGACGCCCCCTCCATCTGAACCAGCCCTATGCCACTCCACCTATCCACCCAGCGGCCCTGCTGGTGACCTCCCTCTGGACAACACCTTGCTAGAGAAAACCCTGACTGGCCATCAAGGATCAACTATCAGCCTGGGATAGGTAGCTATCACCCACCTTCTTCCCCCAAGCAAGAGACCTGAACTCTGTCTCTGCATACCTAGACCTCAAATCCCTCCATTAAGCCTTTCCTCTCCTGCTACCATTGTGTGGGGGTTTGTGTGTGAGTGTTTTTGCATGTGTGTGGGAACCAATAACTTCATGGGGCTGTGTAGTGTGTTGCCTGTTTAATAAAACTATTATTTTGGAACCCTGAGTTGGGTTTTTGTCTTACTGACCTCCTGGCCCTGCTCCAATCTCTGCTGTCTGCCCCTCTGACCTTTGTTCTCTCTCTCTCTCTCTCTCTCTCTCTCTCTCTCTCTGCCATCTTGGCTCCCTCTCTGCCATCTCCAAAACTCCAGCTTTTTCTCCCACTTCCATCCCAGCACCGGGTGACCCTGAGTAACCCTGGGGCACCAAGTGATCCTAAGTAACCCTGGGGCACCTTGACCCCAAGTAACACCAGCACTGTGACCCTGAGTAACCCTGAGCCTAAGTTACCCCAAATGCCCCCTAGTGTTAACACAGCCACGGAAGTGTGTGTTTGTGTATGTGCATGTGTGTATGAACCCATAGAGTGTTTGTGTGTGTATATAATTTTGTATCATGCCTTCCTGTCTAACAGCACAATATTGAGATCCCAAGTGTTGAATTGGCACGTATCAAGTCAACAGAATCAGCCTTTGCATGTTTACCAAACTAGATCCAAACATAGTAGATTTCGGTTCAGCAGTGTTCAAATTCAAGACATCATGAAGACACAACCAAGGTATAGGTGGGTGGCCTGTGTTTCCAGCAAAAGGAGGATTTGCTGACACACCCAATTTTCTTTCTAGGTACAGTTTTAATCTACAGAGGAACTGCCACAACAAAACCTGTTCCTCTACTTGTCCTCAGCCATAACCCTTGAAAGCCCCTACTACAGGAGCCTGCTATAGAAACCTGTCTCCCTCCTGCCCTTTTATAGGAACATCTGACTGCTCTGAGCTGCTGTGATAATCATACTGGGTCAGCTGGCTGCAGATTCCTGGATATTAAAGGGCTGGCCACTTTGTTTCACAAGGTTAATGTCATTTCTTCACAAAATGAGATCTCCATGACAGTCTCAGGTGATTTCAAGCATTACAGCAGGGGCCCAACCTCAAAAGAACTAACTGCAGGAGGAGAGGCCCATACACAAGAAAAATGGAAAATGACACAACCATTTCCTGCTTTTTGTGTTTCACAGTCATCACACAGGCACTACCAGGCTTCTGTATGGCCTTTACATCTTAATGTTAGCAATATTACAAGTTTAAAGTAGGACTGGTAAAAACATTTCCATCAAAACTGTTTTCAATGGGCAATTGGGTTTTTGACTAGCTTTGAGAAGGACCTGGTTCTCCTGTCCTGTGATTTGATATGAAATTTCAGAAACTTTCTTGCTGAACATTGGGATGAAAGTTTGAACATTCAAGGAGGTTTGAAATTTTCCTTAAAAAACAAGGGAGAGATACTCCTGTACCTCAAACTGCCACTAGCTAAACAGGGCACTAAGCTATTGCTGCTAAAGGCTGAGATTCAACTCCATGTTCCATCTGAGATTAGACAGGGGACTTGCTTCTTTGACCCCAATGTTCTCCATATGTATCCTAACTGCTGAGGTGTACAGCAGGTCTTACTGACTGTCTGGACTATTAAATATTTAATTACCTATACAAAGTCAAACACTTACAACAGGGAGGGGATTAAGAGTCTTCCCCAGCCTCCCCACTCTTTCTACCCCTAAATACTGGTTGGTAGTTTAGGCATGCATCTTGGATGTAGCAAACTGAGTCTTAAGTTCCTTGCCTAAGTAAGAAACTGAGTCTTGGTCTCCTGCATGCCAGCGAGTACTGTTGTCACTGGCCGCTCTGCAATGATGGAACATCTGTGTTTTCGGCCAACAGCTTCTATCCTGCTGGAAATTTTCAGTTTTGACAGATACGTTTTTTTTTCTGACAAGAAACTGTTTGGTTTCAAATTTCCCAAGTGGCTCTATTTTGATGGACTAAACTTTTCCATGAAAAGTATCAGCTTTCTACAGAAATTTTGATAATTTTTTCAAAAAAAGGAAATAAATAAAAAAAAGACTGTTCAAACACAGAAATATCTAATTTGCTCCCAGCACAAGCTGCCCTCTTCCCCCCTTACAAATCACCATTGGTGGAGAACCCCTGGAAAACACTGAGCATTTCCCATACCTTGGCAGTCACCTCTTCCCGTAATAGAATCATAAAATCATAGAAAGTTAGGGTTGAAAGGGATCTCAGGAGGTCATCTGGTCCAACCCCTTGCTCAAAGCAGGACCAGCTCCAACTAGATCACCCCAGTCAAAGTTTTGTCTAGCCAGGTCTTGAAAATCTCCATGATGGAGATTCCACCACCTCTCTAGGTAACCTATTCCAGTGTTTTACTACCCTCCTAGTGAAAAAATTCTTCCTAATAACTTCCCTTCCCTAACAACTTCCCTTACTGCAACTAGAGGCTGTTGCTCCTTGTTCTGTCATTTGCCACCACTGAGAACAGTCTAGCTCCATCATCTTTCAAACCCCGCTTCAGGTAGTTGAAGGTTGCTATTAAGTCCTGTCTCAGTCTCCTCTTCTCTGGACTAAACA
>NW_017729032.1:48779358-48780054 GCF_001723915.1 Gavialis gangeticus
TGGTGCACTGGCCGGGAATTCTCAGCAGCGGCCTTCCTAGCATAGTGAAGAGTAATAATGGAGCACCAGGCGGGTGTGGCGGGAATGGAACCTTTGCACCAACTACTGACTTTGATGGTGCAGGTATTACAACAACAACAACAGCAGAATATGCGCCAAACCACCTTGCAGGAGCATCTGGTCCAGCAGCAGGTATGGACGCAAAAGGGATATACGGAATGGCGTATACCAAAGATGATCCCGGAGGACGACCCAGAGGCCTTCCTAGAGATCTTTGAGAGAGCCGCTATAGCGGCTGGAGTGGAGAAGGCTAAATGGGCGGGGCAGTTAGGTACGCTATTGATCGGGCAGGCTCAGGCTGCGTACAGAGCCATGACTAGAGGGGACGCAGTAGATTACGATAAGGTGAAGGTGGAAATTCTGTGCCGGCTGGACATTACCCCAGAGAGGCACAGGCAAGCCTTTAGGGAAAGGAAAGCGAGTGAAATGAAAACCCCGAGGGTGTTGTGGCAGGCCTTAGTAGATCTGCTGAACAAATGGTTAAAACCCGAAACAAATTCTAAGGAACTGATTTTTGATCAGATCCTCATGGAGCAATTCATTAATGACTTAGAAGACGATACTAGGAATTGGCTAAGATGCCATTGTCCGGCCTCCTCTCGCGAGGCTCTACAGTGGGCAGAACAATACGACACA
>NW_017729032.1:48785054-48785456 GCF_001723915.1 Gavialis gangeticus
AGGTCCTTTTCTGCAGAGCTGCTGCCCAGCCAGTCAGCCCTGTGCAGGAGCGGACGAGCCGATGGGTCCCGAGGCGCGTGGGGCTCGAGCACTCACGGTAACAGATTGCCCACGGCCCCAGAGGGCGGGGCACTCCCTTACCAGATTCAGGTGGGGCTGGCACGGGCGGCTTATAGCAGACGCTGGAACCCGGGAGGAGGAGGCGGAACCGGAAGAGCCGGCTCAGGAGACGGCTGCCGGCGAGAGTACGGAGCGGCAGATGCACGGTGGCGCGCGCTGTGCCCACACATTTGGGGCAGCGGTAAGACCCTGAGGGACAGTGTGATTTGGGGTGGTAGCCCCAGAAGCTAAGGGGGCAGCAAGAGAACCGGGAGCGTCTGGCACCAGCAGAGAGGGCCGAGT
>NW_017729032.1:48800842-48805266 GCF_001723915.1 Gavialis gangeticus
CTGCGCAACTCGATGTCTCATTTTTGGACCGGCACATGTCGGACTATACACTGAACCGGAGAATCATCAAAGTCGTGGCAGGTGGGTTGGATGCGTGCGGCGCCGGAGTGAGTACTCTATATTGCCAGGGAACCCAGCAGAACTTTCTTAGAGCAGAGGGGACAGATTGACACGTCCACATTTGGTGCATTGGCCGGGAAGATTCGGCAGCGGCCTTCCTAGCATAGTGAAGAGTAATAATGGAGCACCAGGCGGGTGTGGTGGGAACAGAGCCTTTGCACCAACTAATGACTTTGATGGTGCAGGTATTACAACAACAACAACAGCAGAATGTGCACCAAACCACCTTGCAGGAGCATCTGGTCCAGCAGCAGGTATGGACGCAAAAGGGATATACGGAATAGCGAATGCCAAAGATGACCCCGGAGGACGACCCAGAGGCCTTCCTAGAGATCTTTGAGAGAGCCGCTATAGCGGCTGGAGTGGAGAAGGCTAAATGGGTGGGGCAGTTAGGTACGCTATTGATCGGGCAGGCTCAGGCGGCGTACAGAGCCATGACTAGAGGGGATGTGGTAGATTATGATAAGGTGAAGGGGGAAATACTGTGCTGGCTGGACATTACCCCAGAGAGGCGCAGGCAAGCCTTTAGGGAAAGGAAAGCGAGTGAAATGAAAACCCCGAGGGTGTTGTGGCAGGCCTTAGTAGATCTGCTGAACAAATGGTTAAAACCCGAAACAAATTCTAAGGAACTGATTTTTGATCAGATCCTCATGGAGCAATTCATTAATGACTTAGAAGACGATACTAGGAATTGGCTAAGATGCCATTGTCCGGCCTCCTCTCGCGAGGCTCTACAGTGGGCAGAACAATACGACACAGCCCAAGGAGATCGACGTAGAAATAAAGGGACAAAAGGGACTGATACCCCCGTGAAGCGGGGCATAGAAAACAAAGGGAGCAGAAAGGGGATTCCCTCGGACCCTATCTGTTTTGCATGTGGGAAAAGAGGGCATTTTGCCCGGGGTTGCCCCCAGGAGATACGAGCCAGCACGTCTAAGGACAGGGAGCCACAGGATAACTGCCCGAGACTGGGAATCCTGCCAGAGGTGGAATCAATGGACTGTGGAATAGGAAGTCACAGAGGGGAGAAAATCCAACTGTTACCTGAAGTACAGGCGAGGGTTGAAGGGGTCCCCATTCAAGCAGTGGTGGACATGGGCTGTGCCCAATCGTTAGTACGACCCTCACTCATCCGGTGGGAAGAAGCACCTCAGGATGCAGGAGTCCGCATGGTGTGCCTGCACAAACAAAAAAGCTATGTCGAACAGCGGTGGCTAATGGTACGGGTGAAGGGGGTCCAGAGAAGAATCCCTGTAGGGTTGGAAGAAGAAATCTTGTACCCAATGATCCGGGGCAGAGATTGGCCCGAAATATTCGACATCATAGCAGGGCAACGGAGACCTAGGATCGAAAGTGAGGGGCTACTGGGCACCGAATCCAGAACACCGGATGACCTGCAGATGGGGGAATGGGCCCAGACCGAGCAGTTCCGGGAGGCACAAGAGGCGGACCCGGAGCTCCGACCCATTTGGGAGGTGGAAGCGCCAAGAGACAGAGCGCAGGTAAGCACCCCCTTATGCGGAAAAGGTGTTCCTAGAATAGAGGTAAAAAACGGGTTACTATATAGAGTGAAACAAGGAAGGTTAGAAGGGGAAGAGGTAACCCAGTTGATTATCCCACATGACTTCCAGGAACAGCTTCTATGGCTGGCCCATAAGCATCCCCTTGTGGGGCATTTGGGGAAGGATAAAACAGAGGCCCAGTTGACCCGGTGGTGTTTTTGGCCCCACATTTATGAGGACGTGGAAAGATATTGCTGCACTTGTGAGATATGTCAGAGAGTAAGCACGCACAAATCTCCAAAGGCGCCGCTACAACCGATGCCCGTGATACGGGAACCATTTTCCCAGATAGCTTTGGACATTGTTGGCCCGCTACCCCGGGGCTTGGCAGGGCATCAATTCATCCTGGTACTGACTGACTATGCCACCAGGTTCCCGGAGGCTATTCCGCTGAGGGCAGTAACCGCCAGTAAAATAGTGGAGGAGTTGATGACCTGGGTCTCCAAGTTTGGAATTCCACGTGAGATTGTGACGGACCAAGGGTCCAATTTTACGTCCTCAGTATTAGGGGCATCATGTAAAGTACTCCAGATTCAGCATCTGAGAACGGTGGTATATCACCCACAAACTAATGGACTAGTCGAGAGGTTTAATGGAACGTTAAAAGGAATGTTGAGGCAGTGTGCACAGGCGGAGCCCCGGAAATGGAGTCTGATCATTGCGCCCCTCTTATTTGCGGTAAGGGATGCACCACAAGCCTCCCTGGGCTATTCGCCATTTGAACTAACATTTGGGCATCGCCCGCGCAGCTTGTTGGACATTAGGCGGGAGGGATGGGAGACAAACCCTACGCCTGGGAAGAGGCCAGCTGAGTAAGTCCGGGACCTGAGGACCCGTTTACAGGTAGCCCAGAGGATTGCACAGGCTAACTTAGGACAAGCACAAGTAAGACAGAAGGAAAATTATGATAAGAAGGCCCAGACCCGAGAGTTGAACGTAGGGCAGAAAGTCCTAGTATTGTTACCGGACTCCCCTAGTAAGTTTCTGACATGTTGGCAGGGGCTATTCTCGGTAGTAAGGAGAGTTAGTCCGGTCGACTATGAGGTAGTACGCCCCGGGGCCAGATGTGAGCGACAAATATATCATATTAACTTACTAAAGGAATGGCATGAGCCTGAGGGGCTCCTGATCTGCCCGGATGTAGGGACAGAAGAGGTAGAGGGGCAGGCAGAGAGCGGCCGGGATAACAACCAGGAGAAGGGAACGGTGCCACTGGGGGAACAATTAGGAACCCATCAGTGCCAGCAGCTAATGGAGTTAGCGCAGGAGTTCCAAGATATCTTTTCGGAACACCCAGGGAAGGCCAAGGGCGTTGAACATAAAATTATTACAAAGGAAGGGCAGATAGCCCGAGAAAAGTGGCATCGTATTCCATTCCATAAAGGCCCACTGGTAAAAAAGGAGATAGAGAGAATGCTAGAACAGGGGATCATAACGCCCTCTCGCAGCCCTTGGCATAGCCCCATAGTACCTGTGGAGAAGCCCGATGGGAGCCTAAAACTCTGCGTGGATTTTAGAAAGCTGAATGCATTGACCCAATTTGATGTGTTCCCCATGCCTCAAGTGAATGAGTTGGTAGAGCGCATCGGCCAGGAAAAATTTATCTCAACGCTCGACCTATCCAAGGGCTACTGGCAGATCCCACTACAAAGGGAGGATCAAATTAAGACAGCGTTTGGCACGCCCTGGGGACTATTCGAGTTCAAAAGAATGCCCTTTGGGCTCAATGGGGCGGCGGCCACCTTTCAAAGATTAATGGATTGGGCTCTCGCCCCCCACCAAGGGTATGCAGCAGCCTATATTGATGACATTGTTGTTTATACTGAGACGTGGGCACAACATTTGCAGGCTCTCAGAGCCGTGCTGCAGGAGCTCAGTCAAATAGGCCTGACAGCCAACCCTAAAAAGTGTGCCCTGGGACAACAAGAGACTAAATACCTGGGGTTCCTGGTGGGACAAGGCCGAGTACGACCGCTAGCAGACAAAGTAGCAGCTATTAGAAACTATAAGGCTCCCGTAACCAAGAAGCACATGCAAGCTTTCCTAGGGCTAACCAGCTATTACAGATGTTTCATTCCCAAGTTCACAGAAATTGCCAGGCCCTTGGTAGAAACGGCTAAAGGTCGCCGAGCGGGAGGAATCGAATGGAATGAGGAACGGCGGAGAGCATTTTCCGAGCTGAAAAGAGCCTTGTGCCAGGAGGTAATGTTGCACACTCCCAACTTTGCAATCCCGTTCACCTTACAGAAGGATGCCTCGGCAAACGCCCTTGGGGCAGTGTTACCACAAGAGAGAGATGGCGTGGAATGACCCATTGCATATGCCAGCCAAAAATTGAACGACCAGGAAAAGAGGTACTCCACCATAGAAAGAGAATGCCTGGCTATTTGGTGGGGGGTGGGATATTTCCGGGATTATCTCTTGGGGCACGAATTTAAATTGATCACAGATCACACACCATTACAATGGCTACACACAGCCAAAACGGATAATGCATGAATTATGCGTTTCATAGATTTCATAGATTTCATAGATTTCATAGATTAAGGGTCAGAAGGGACCTAGTAGATCTTCTAGCCCGACCCCCCGCCAGGGCGGGAGAACAACAAAAAACCCCAAAAAGAGAAACGGGACTCAAACGAGTCCAGCCAGGTAGGCATCCAGCCTCTTCTTAAAGACCCCCAGGGTAGGGGCCAGCACCACTTCCCTTGGAAGTTGGTTCCAGCTCCTAGCCGCCCTAAC
>NW_017729032.1:48805835-48815520 GCF_001723915.1 Gavialis gangeticus
GGTTGGTCTGACATGATCTCCCCCTAATAAATCCATGCTGATTGCCCCTGAGCATCATTTCTGATGCCGGCCCATCACAAATGTGCTCCTTGATGATCTTCTCAAAGAGTTTCCCCAGGATTGAGGTAAGACTGACGGGCCTATAGTTACCCGGCGTTGGGCGCTGGTTCTCCAGCCCTTCCACTTTAGTGTAACGTACAAGCCGGGGAGAGCGAACGTAGTGGTGGACTTCTTGTCCAGGTGTGAAAAGGAAGGACAGGAAGCTAATGAGAATAAGGGGAAAAGGGGAGAACAGGTTGGAAGAACACCGAACTGCGTCTTGAGGGGCGGGAAGTGTGCAGGAACAGACGAGCTGACGGGTCCCGAGGCGCATGGGGCTGGAGCACTCACGGTAACAGATTGCCCACGGCCCCAGAGGGTGGGGCACTCCCTTACCAGATTCAGGTGGGGCCGGCGCGGGCGGCTTATAGCAGACGGTGGAACCTGGGAGGAGGAGGCGGAACCGGAAGAGCCGGCTCAGGAGACGGCTGCCGGCGAGAGTATGGAGCGGCAGATGCACGGTGGCGCGCACCGCGCCCGCACATTTTGGGGCAGCGGTAAGACCCCGAGGGACGGTGCGATTTGAGGCGGTAGCCCCAGAAGCTAAGGGGGCAGCAAGAGAACCGGGAGCATCTGGCACCGGCAGAGAGGGCCAAGCGGCGGGATACCCCGGTGGGCGGGGCAGGCAGATGGGATAGCCCTGCTCTAAGGCTGAGACAACAGGCGACCCTGGAAGGAAAGGGGACCCAGACAGGCAGAGGGCCCTACGAAGGGAAGGAAGATTGGATTGTAGAGCGGAGAAGACGGACCCTGTTAAAAGCGAACGCAGGAGCCCGAAGTCCGCAGCCCTGGGCGGGAGTGATATTTGTGTTTAACTTTTGCTAATTTTGTTGAGGTGACACCCCTCAGAGGGAGAGGTGGATCACTAAAGTGGCCACGCCAGCCGCAGACTGATATGGAGGCCCAGGCGAGGGGGTAGGGGTGGAGGAGCCCTCAATGGCGACGGACCCTGCGCAACTCGACGTCTCATTTTTGGACCAGCACGCGTCAGACTCTACACTGAACCGGAGAATCATCAAAGTCGTGGCAGGCGGGTGGGACGCATGCGGCGCCGGAGTGAGTACTCTATATTGCCAGGGAACCCAGCGGAACTTTCTTAGAGCAAAGGGGACAGATTGACACGTCCACAAGCCCCCAGCCTGTACTTGTGCATGGGATTGTTCCATCCTAAATGCAGGACTTTGCACTTGTCCTTGAGATTTCTTTTGGCCCAATCCTCCAATTTGTCTAGGTCACTATGAATCCTAGCCCTAACCTCCAGTATATCTACTACTCCCCACAGCTTGGTGTCATCTGCAAACTTGCTGAGGGTGCACTCTATGCCATCTTCCATGTTGTTAATGAAGACACTCAACAAAACTGGCCCCAGGACCAACCCCTGGGGCACTCCACTTGATATTGGCTGCTAACTAGACATTGAGCCATTGATTACTACTCTCTAATCCTAATGCTCCAGCCAGTTTTCTATCCATCCTTACAGTCCATTCCTTCAGTCCATACTTCGTTAGCTTGCCCATGAGAATGTTGTGGGAGACTGTATCAAAAGCCTTGCTAAAATCAAGGTATACCACATTCATCTGTCCCCCAGCATCCACAGAGCCAGTCATCTCATCATAGAAGGCAATCAGGTTGGTTAGGCATGATTTGCCCTTGGTGAACCCATGCTGACTGTTCCTAATCATCTTCTATTCCTTCAAGTGCTTAGAAATGGATTCCTTGAGCATCTGCTCTATGTTTTTTTCCAGGGAGTGAGAGAGGCTGACTGGTCTGTAGTCCCCTGGATCCTCCTTTTTCCCTTTCTTAAACATAGGCACTATGTTTTCCAATCATCTGGGACCTCTCCTGATTGCCATGAGTTTTCAAAGATGATGGCCAATCACATCAGCCAACTCCCTCAGCACCCTTGGGTGTTTCCCATCCAACCCCATGGATTGTACATATCCAGCTTTCCTAAGTAGTCCCTAACCTGTTCCTTCACCACTGAGGGCTGCTCACCTCCTCCCCATATTGTTGCCCCGTGCAGTAGTCTGGGAGCTGACCTTGCCTATGAAGACTGAGGCACAAAAAGCATTGAGCACTTCAGCCTTTTCTGCATGCTCTGTCACATGGTTTCCTCCCCCATTCAGTAAGGGACCCACGCTTTTCCTGAACTTCCTCTTGTTGCTAACATACTTGTAGAAACTCTTCTTTTTACCCTTCACATCCCTCGCTAGCTGCAAGTACAACTGCATGTTGGCCTTCCCGACTTCATCCCTGCATACCTGAGCAATGCTGTTATATTCTTCCCTAGTTATTTGCTCAAGTTTCCTTCCACTTCTTACAGGATTCCTTTTTGTGCTTTAGTTTACTGAAGAGTTGCCTGCCAAGCCAAACTGGCCTTCTGCCATACTTGCTAGTCTTCCTGCCCCCACAGACCAAGGGGTGGGTGGTGTCCCCACAGCCGATCCCTCTGACCCACAACTGGCAACAGCGTGCTGCTGGCAATTCCAGGCACACCACTGGAACTCCTGGCTCAGCTGGATTGCCAATCTGCCCCCCTCTCCCTTGCCTCTTAAAAACAAGAAAAAAATATAAAGGGGTACATGAGCTGAAACTCTGAGGCAGAAGGGGTACACTTGTTAAAAAAGGTTGAAAACCCCTGCACTATTACATTCCTTCTCAATTCATCCCTGTTTGTAAGCAGTAGGTCAAGAAGCATGGCCCCTAGTTGGCTACTCTTCTTGCACTAGGAAGTTGTCCCCAGCACTCTCCAGAAACTTCCTGAATTGCCTGTGCACTGCTGTATTGGCCTCCCAGCAGATGTCAGGGTGATTGAAGTCCCCCATGAGAACCAGGGCTTGTGATGGGGAAACTTCCACTAGTTGTTTGAAGAAAGCCTCATCCACCACTTCTTCCTGGTCTGGTGGTCTAGAGCAGACCCTCAGCATGACATTACCCTTGTTGCTCTCCCCTCTGACCCTAACCCAGAGACTCTCAACAGGTCTATCTCCAGTTTTATATTGGAGCTCTGAGCACTCATATGGCTTTTACATAAAGCGCAACTTCTCTTCTCCCCTGTCTGTCCTTCCTGAACAGTTTGTACCCACCCATGACAGGGCTCCAGTCATTCAAGCTATCCCACCAAGTCTGTTATTCCAATCATAGTTCCATGACTGTACAAGGACTTCCAATTCATCCTGCTCATTTCCCAGGCTCTGGGCATTTGAGTACAAGCACCTGAGGTAACTAGTTGATTGCCCTGATTTCTCAGAAAGTATAAGAGCACCTCCCCTGTTCACCATTCTGCTTAGTCTTCCTCCAGGTCTCCTGCTTCCCCACTTACCTCAGGGCTTTAGTCTCCATCCCTGGTAAACCTAGTTTAAAGTCCTCCTCACTAGATTAGCGAGTCTGGCTGTGAAGATGCTGTTCCCTCTCTTCATCAGGTGGATCCCATCTCTTCCCAGAAATCCTTCCCAGGAGTCAGTCAGTCTTGATGTAGACATTGAACATAGGATGCATTCTGCCAGCATATCCTTTGGAAAGCTGCTTCACTGTATCTTTGTTTACCAAGATCTGCAATTGGAAACTAAGATCCTGGTCTACAATGCAGTGGTTATCCTTGTGCTCCTGTACGGGAGTGAGACGTGGGTGACATACCAAAGCCATCTTAAGTGCCTCGAATGTTTCCATCAGCGTTGCCTCAGGAAGATCCTTCACATTAGATGGGGAGACCACTGCACCAATGCATCCTCTCTGCTCCCAACGTAACCAGTATTGAGGCAAAGATCATGAAACACCAACCATCAACTCCACTGGACTGGCCACTGTCTGTGGATGGATGATACTCATCTCCTGAAGCAAGTCCTCTTCTCTTAGTCACGGTAAGAGGACCTGTGGAGGACAGAGAAAGCGCTACATCCATGGAGAGGGGAAAAGGTTCATCATGGGACATCTGAGGCTGGTGCATTATGGAAAATATAGTCTGGCTATGGAACCTGGTTCATAAAGCAACTGAATTGCAGTTCCCATGAGCTGCAGCAGTAGTATTTCCAAACTGAGATCATTGACTATCCCTTGATATAAGGATGATGTCTGCTGGAGGGGGAAGGGGGATTACTGGTGAGTTTTAAGGTGGTTAAGGAGTCCTATCTGTGTTCTGCAAGTTTTTCCATAGATATGAAAAGTGGTGCCTTGGGGGAAGTACAACTATTGGCCAGGATGTTGTGTGCTTTTCTTCCTCCTCTGACATTTCTCAGTTTCCTGAGCAAGTTGGTACTCTTCAAAGTGGGGTAACTTGATGTATGGTGTAGTATCATTGAGACCTCCTGTTACCAGCCAGAACTTTCCAATTCATAAGGTTGATGCCACCCTTCTTAAGGTATGCTTAAGGACATCCTGATACACCTTGCAGCTGGAACCACATTGTGCCGGACAAGGCTGCGTGCTGGCCGGGGCTGGCAGGGCTGTTCTGATTCCCTCACCTCCAGCTGCAGCTTCTCCTGCCCCACCCCACTGCACTGTTCTAGGTGGGTGGGCAGGAAGCTTCAGCAGGCGACGCCTGCCCAGGCCATAAAGGTCTGGCTCCAGCTCCCAGCAGCTTTGCACCCACACCATCCACCTGGCTCAATAAACAGCCCCTGTGGGTGGGCGGAGCGGGTGGAAGGTGGCCAGGAACTGGAGCTGGATCTCCATGCGCTGGACATGAGCATCCTGCTGAATCTTCTTGAAGCCCACCAGCCCAGAGCAGTGCAACACAGTGCAGCAGGAGCAGAAGCCACAGTTGGAGGCAAGGGGGGAAGAACAGCCGAATCGGCCCCAGCCAGTGTATGCAGCTTCCAGTGGGGCTGTTGCCATTGGAGGTGAGGGGAGCAGAGGAACATCCAAGTGGGTTCAGCCACACTAGGAACAGCCCTGCCAGAAGCTGCGCGCTGGCTGGGGCCAGGGCTGGTGGGAGTGCAGGTGCACGCTGCCTGGGTGGGAGCAGGTGGGGCTCAACCCCATGTGGAGCATTGCAGGGGCAGCCACAGGCCAGATCCAGCCACTTGCTGGGCCAGATCTGGCCCGTGGGCTATATTTTGCCCATCCCTGGTTTAAACCCACATTTGGGTCTTCAAACCTCTGATCAGCCCCCACTCAACAGATGCACTCCTCAGCTGGTAGGGTACCTTCTCTGGCCTGCAGCTTCTCTTCTCTCTTAGTTCAGGCTGATAGGAGCTCCTCTCCTGCCTGAGGTTTAGGCCAGACTGACTGCTGTGCTTCAGGAACCCAGGTTTATATTGCCCGAGCTACACCTCTTCTGGTCAGTTGCAGGTGTGTTTCCTCAGCTCAAGGAGCAGCCTGCCCTCATCTACTGCAGATCTACTTGTCTGGAGCTCTGCCATATTGTCTTGCAGCTGGCCACCAAGTAGCTACTTTGCAACCCTATAGCCCCTACCTGCTGGCTTTCTCTGGCTTCTTATTCCCCTGCAACTATCCATACCTCAGCTGCCTACACCAAACAGCAGCCTTCTTACTGTCTAAGTAGCAAGAAACACTGTTAAAGACCTATTATGCAAGAAGTCCTAAATACCTGGGTACCTCTAACACCATAGAGAGGCATTTGCTCAAGACTAACTGAGGGGGAAAATACAACTTCTGAACCATTAGCACTGCATCTTAAAGCACTTGAGTACCTGTTGGAAGCCCCTCAGCCAGGCATTGTCATGGCAAGTCTGTACATTAAGGTTAAATGGGATCCTGCTACCAAATCCATTGCGCAGACCCAATAAACTTTACCCACATAATCCTTTCTCTTGGACAACACGCTCCACTCCCCTGAAAAGACTTCCCTTCAGACTTCCCTCCCACAATGGGGTTACCGTCTTCCCACACCTGACACTGAAATCTTTGTTCCTCAGCAAGGCAAGCTAGCCTACTCCAGAGCCATGCACTGCCTGCTGCTCACTGTCATGGCAGGCAGCGATCCAAAGATCCTGGTTTAATTTGCCTCAACTCAACTCAGAAAGTGAAATCTGACAAGACCATAAACAAAGGTGATTGGCTCCAGCACAATGTCATCTTGTGAGGACCTAAAGAACTGCAGTGCTAGCAGCTCTGACACAGTTTGAGAAGTCCATGTGTGCTGGAAAAAACCCCAACAACAACAACAAAACCTGAAAACAAGGCAGAAATGGTTGTGAAGACGTTACTTTGACTTCTGGCAGGTAGTAACAAACCCTACCCCAATTTCACTCACAGCTCTCATCTTACATTACAAAAAACCCACTGTCATATGCTGCTCTGCATAGCTGTTTTTACCATGTAATCTAGGCATGTGATTAAGGTGTTGCTACTTGTTAAGTTTTAGAATAGAAGGATCAGATTACCTGCTGCTGTAAAAGCCTGCATAACTTGTCAGTGCAACTCCCTACCCTGGCTAGTTACACAAGTTGTAGAGCTTGCCACTGCCTTGGGGTACCCTACGTTTAATGCACCTTCTCTTTTAGTGGATGACTCTTCTTCCCAGCCCTTTTTAAATGGGTTTTAAAGGGTATTGCCATGGCTTATTTTGTCTAAAAATGAACAGGATTCTATTGAGAACAAGCATATTTAGTCAGACACAGAGAGGAAACTACATAAAACTTCCAGGTGTCACTCATTTTGCCCCTTTGTTTCTCAATTGTTTCAACAATCAAACATTAAAGATCCAGTCTACATTGTAAGACCTAACTGAGGATCCAGTTTAAATGTGATAATCTCCCAAAGTGTTTAACACCTGGTTTGGTCTTGCAGTCTGCCCAGAGTTAACTCCTGTTTAAACCATGAATCCTCAACTATGTTACATGATTGGACTGTGTAGGGCTGTTCAGTTTGGGAATATCATTCATTCCAAGCTGCTAGCATGCTGTAACTGGTTCCCCGATTGTAGTATTTGTTTACAGCATGGAGTAGACCTTAAGCAAGCTTGTCAAGGAACTCCTTTTTACTGAAGGTTCAGCAATAGCTGTAGCCTGTATTAAATTGTGTCTTTCAATGGTCAGTGTGACCGGAAGTGGGTTGGATACCATTTATGACACTTCTCTCATCAGTTCCTATAGAATGTAAACTTTAATTTAAAAAAAAATTAAAGTAGGATTCCTTGCTCCAGGTAACCTGCAACTGATACAAGACCTGAGTGAGAAGTAAAAATGACTTTAAACCACTTTCATGGTTCTCCACCCCTACAGTTGGCCAGGAAAGGACCAAGGAGGTCTAGTTGCAGCTGGGGTTCAGTGAAGTGCAACTGCACTGTGGCTGTGCTTCATCAGCTTTGGCCCCATGGTACAAGGATGGGTGTTGGCATAAGAGCTTTTCAATACTGGCAAAAGAACTGCTATGTCAGCTCTATCCCATGTGAGTATTTCTCTATAGGCAGAAGAAACTCAGCCAGATAAAAGGAATCCTCAGGTAAACCAAAAGACTATTCCAGCTGCTCTGCAATGCTGACTAAAGCAGTTTCTAGATGTCACAGTTGCAAAACAATGAAACACTGCCTTGTTTTCTCAATGTGTAGAAAGAGAGGCAAGGGAAGTGTATTCAGTATTCATACTGTATTCATCCTAACAGTATTCAATAGAGAATTAAGACTAGTGTCTAAAGATGTGGTGTGACTGTTTCATAGTTTCATAGTAGCTCATACAGCTGGGCCAAGGGCTCTGCGATGATCCCTGCCAGCTCCCTCAACACCTTTGGGTGGAAGGCATCTGGACCTGCAGATTTAATAATGTCCAGCCCTTCCAGAAGATCCCTAACTACCTCTGCACTGACTGAAGGTCTGACAGAGCTATCCCCAAGATTGTCCCTATCTCTGGTAAGTGGGATATCCCAGTCCCTCTTCAAGAAAACAGAGGCAAAGAAACTGTTAAAAATATCAGCTTTCTTGTCTGGCGTAGCCACAAGATTACCGTTTGCATCTTGCAGGAGCCCTACATTGCCTGGTGCCCTCTTCTTGCTCCCAATGTACTTGAAAAAGGACTCTTTGCTGTCCTTAATCCTGGACGCTAGCCTGAGTTCCATCTCTGCCTTGGCCTTCCTAATAGCCCTCCTACACTCACGGGCCGAGGAGGAGTACTCCTCCTTGGTGATAGCTCATCCCTTCCACTGGTTGTATGCCCCCCTTTTAGTCCTCAGGCATTGCTGAATGCCCTTGCTGAGCCAAGGGGGGTTCTGAGCACTCTTACCCCCCTTGCTTCTCTCAGGGACTGTTACCCTTTGGGCCTGGAGGATCAGCTAGAGGATCGCAGACTGCTGTAAATCTCTGATCACTGCCATAGAAATATCCAGCGAATGTGCTTATCCATTGTATTAGGATATCATAGAAATTATTAATGGGAGAGATCAGGTCACCAATGCATCTACCTGTCAATGCAATTGTTTTGTACCAGGTATTATCCAGTGCTTTCTACTCAGGCAGTTTTAAGCAACTCAACTGCACAGATACCCAACACTTTGCTTCAGGACTATTCTCAAGACTAATAAAGCTCATTTCTAATCTCCATGATTAAACAGAATATTTTAGTTCACCAATTGCTTCTTATAACCGAGGGTCCCACTGAGCAATCCAGAAAAGGGAAAGAGGGAGGCAGTCAGCAAGGGACTCCAAGAAGGGTAATACAGAAGGTAACATCTCACCTTACTAAAGTCCAGAGATCTATAGAACTGCTCTGTGCACCCATTCTGCAGCTTGACTTCATTCACAAAGAACCAGACACTATAATAACAATTGTGAGCTCAAAACGTCTTCTAGGCTCACAGAGGTGTTCCTCGAGTACCCTTGCTCTTTGCTTCCTTTGTTAACTGGTGCTAACGTTATTCACAGGCTGCAAGGATCCATTTGTAGTTCTGGCTGGGCTTCCATATCTACTAACACCAGCAGTCCACATAAGTCCCAGACTCTCCGCTACAGAGAATAGGGTTTACAGCAGGGGTGGGCAAAATATGGCCTGCAGGCCAGATCCAGCCCACGAGGCAATTCTATCCGGCCTGTGGAGCCCCTAAAATTTAGAAAATTAATATATATGTGTTCTTGGTTCCTGTCAAAAATGATAGAAGCCAGGGGCAGTAGGACTTAGGGGAAGCCCTGGTGGGCTCCTACAACAGCAGGGCCCACCCAGACCCCACCCCAGCTGGAAGCCCCAGCAGGGATTTCTAGTCTGAGACCATGTATGTGGCTCCCCTGCTGCACCAGCACAGGAAACTCAGGTAAGCGGGGGGGAGGAGGGGGGAAGGGCAGGGGAGGACCACGGGCAGGGAAGGAGCCTGAGGAAAAGCTGAGCATGGGAAAAACTGGTCCCTCCCCCACCCGTGGCTGGCGCTTCCTGCTGCAGCCGCTCGCAGCCTGCGCAGAGCTGTCCTGAGCAAGCACAGGCAGCCCCACACGGGCTGTGAGCGGCTGCAGCATGGGACATCAGCCACAGGGCGGGCAAAGGGCCAATTTTCCCTGCACTCAGCACCAGCTTGTAATCCGACCCCACTGCCAGCCTGGGCCCCGCGCTGGCTCTGGGCTCACCCGTCGGGGCTGCACACAGCGCAGCAGCTACATTGGCACTCTAAGGAGGAATACCCATCCTCATCAATTAACAAAGAATCA
>NW_017729032.1:48815531-48828429 GCF_001723915.1 Gavialis gangeticus
TCAGATCCCTTCCAACCCTAGAAACTATGAAACTATGAAAGTTGCCCCCACACTTGCCACACTGGGCAGTGTTTGCTGCTGCTGCCCGCCCTGAGCTCACTTGCTCAGCAGCACAGAAGCAGCGGTTGCAAACATTGCCCTGCACAGCAAGCAGGGGGGCTGCTTTCCTTTGCGCCGAGCAGCTGCTGTGCCATGTGCAGCCCCGATGGGTGAGCCTGGAGCTGGTGTGGGGCCCAGGCTGGCTGTGGGGGTGGATTACAAGCTGGTGCTGAATGCAGGGAAAAGTGGCCCCTCCCCAGCCCCATGACTGATGCCCCACACTGCAGCCGCTCACAGCCCACATGGGGTTGCCTGTGCCTGTTCAGGATAGTCCCACATGGGCTGCAAGCAGCTGCAGCAGGGAGCGCTGGCCATGGGGCGGGGGAGGGGCCGCTTTTCCCCCACGTTCAGCACCAGCTCCTTCCCTGCCAGCAAGCAGGGTGTCGGGGCTGCATACTGCCTCCTGCCTGTACCATGGGGCTGGGGAGGCACTGGAAATGAGTGGGTGTGGGAGTCAGTGGGAGCACGGGGCCCACACCAGTGTCCTGGGGCCAGTGCTAGCGGGGCAGGAGTACAGGGTTCTGGCCAGCAGGGGCTCTATGGAGCCGGGCCAGCTCCCCACTTACTTCTCCCTTCTGGTGCAGCCCAGCCCAGCTCCACAGACCCCTTCCAGCCTGCGTCCCACTCTGGACCCTGCCGGTGCTCGCCCTGAGACACTGGTCCCAAGACATTGGGACATTAGTCCCAAGATGGTGACCAGGAGGCAGGGCACCTGTCAAGGGGCAGGGCTACCCATGCAGCCCTTGACAGCTTGCCAAAACTGGGTAAGTGACCCTCCGCCCAAAATAATTGCCCCCCACCCCCGGTTTACAGCAATAAACCATTTTTCCACTGCCACAACTCCACCACAAAATCTGAATCCCTGGCTAAGCCAATACCACTGAACCATTAACTGCTGTAGTCAGCAAATACTGCACTCACTATCTGACAAGGATAGAATTTTTTTGTAATGCTGGCCCCAGGTCATGTGACATTGAGGACAGAACATGAGGATGCATATTTCTAACTAGAAAAAACATGTTGTCATCTTAAGGATATTCTGTTTTGCTTCTTTCCAACCTAAACCTAAAGCTCTGAGGTAATAGATGGCAAGGACCTTGCCCAGCCATCAATGTTTTCACTTTGCTGTGATCTGTATATCTCTATTTGAGAAGGCAACAGCTTGACAACCATTTACCTTGGTGTGTTTATAAGCATACAGGCTAACACTAAGATGGCAATAACTTTTGATCAGTACCAATATGGACTGGATGTGATTCAGAAAACTGTGGGTACTGACAGATGTGCAGCTCCCTGCTGTAACTTATGGTACTTCACAGGAAACACCATGAGTTACAGTGCCCCCCACTCAACCCCCCCTGACCCAACAGATGTTCTCTGTTGAGTCTGGGGGGATTGTGGCAGAAAGCCACCTTGGTTTCTCCCCAAAAATCTCTGCCCTGTGACACTGTGATTTAAATCTCTGTGCTGTGACCATTCAATTAGGATGGGCCCAGCACACAGGGGACCACACCCTCAGCCTGTCTCTTTAGGGAACTGGAGCTGGCTGCATTCCTGAGGGAGGGGGGAAACCTGCTCCCTCTGCCTACGTGACTGGTACCTGGGTGAGGGGCATCTACCTGGGGAGCTGGAATCTGCCCAGTAACAGGTGATGCATTTCAGATTGGTTGGCTGACAGCCAACTGGGGCTGACCTCCGCTGGCCCAGGTGAATGAGGTCACAGGGGCTATATAAGTTAGGACGGGGAAGGAGGCGGGCTCTTCAGCCATGAGGTGAGGCTGGAGCCATGAGGGGGGGACTCAGAGGAGCGTAAACATCGGAAAGGGCCCTCTCCCCCAAAAACTCATGAACAAGGAACAGCCGGACGCTAGAAAGGATCTCATCAGCCTCTGGAAGAAGTGTGTGAGTAAGCTACTCGAGATCTGATAGATATCTAGCTGGCAGTAATTTAGATGCGTTATCAAAAGGCTACCACAGCCAGACTGTTTGCTCGTTAGGATTTCTAAGATATTGCTCAATCCTGTACCCTAGTTTACCCTACCCCTTGTAATCAATAAAGTTCTCCTTTTTGACTGGTGTGGGAGACTTATTGAGGGGTGGGTCTAAATTATGCCTAAGAGACCCCTTAGGTCTGCGGACTAAGGGAAACTTTACTTTTTGCCCCCGGACTGGGGGAAGAGCCCCAAGTGCCTGTATTGGGTCGAGTACCCGTAGGACTATTGGGCCTGTGTCTCCCTGAGGATACAGGGCCGAGACAGTCCACTCTTGGGGTGGTGGCGGCACGTTACCCCCAGACTAGCGAGTGTGCTCCGGGAGAGGGGTCGGCCAGATATAAGGCGCCCCTAGGGAGGCATTCGGAGCCTGGCAGGTGGTCGGGCGCAGGGAGGTGGGTGGCTCAACGCAGAAGCGGGGGATCACGCTCCACTTTGGAGCCAGCTGCATGTTTACAGCCTCTCTTCCCTAACCCTGGCCCCCGCCATAGCCCCAGTGCTGTCTGCAGAATGGGGGGGGAAGGGACGGGAGGGGAGGGGAGGGAGCTCAGTCTGGGGTTTGCCCAGCCTGCACTGGAGAGGGGGCATGGATTGGAGGCCCCATCTTGGGGGAGCTCCAGTCCACACCCAAGACCAAGCTCCCCCCACCCCCTTTCTTCCCCCCCTCCCATTCTGAAGACAGCACTGGGGTAGAACTGAGCTGCATGAGCCAAGCCCCACTCCCTGGCAGGCACTATTACAAGTTAATGAAGGCACTCCGCTTTGGAGCACCTTCACCTGAACCCTCATGTAATGAGGATACAGTTGTTGTGTGACTGGGCACTTTTAAAGTGAAGCTATGCACTTCTGTTAGGGCACGGCTGTAGAGCGCTTTCAGGGGGACAATTGTCCAACAAAACTTCACTTCTGTCAATGCTCTATAGGCACTAAAGCCCAGTGCCAATCTTCTGAGCTATTCCATTCTTCTACAACTACTCACTGTAGTTCTGAAGCTAATCGTTTTCCTTTCAAAAAACTACAAATATTTTTTAAAAGGTATTTACAATTACATTGGCTTCAGTACTAGTAGCAAATGTTCAGCACCTCCGAAATGCAGGCTTCTTATTTAATATGATACTGAGAGCTTAATTTGGGAGACAAAAGTTTGCCAGTTTTGGCTTCATTACATGAAACTGCAAAAAAATTACTTCTGCGTTTAGAGGCTGCTTGATTTTATTGTGTTCTTGTGTCAGTCATGCTCTGTAGGAGGAAGAGCCTGCTGCTTTAGAACTTGAGACCCCCTTCTCCCCCTAAAATCAAGAGAAGATGCAACTAAGCCGCATGCAATTATCTATGCATGTTCCTCTGCTTTACACATGATTACTAAGTTTGAATTTAGAAGACTGAAATGACATAATGAATGATAATTTTCTGCAGACAAAACAATCTTCTTTTTCACCTTTTCTAACCTAAGGCTGAACTAATTTGAAACTCCCTCTCCTTACCTGAAGGCCTCAAAAACAGCTCTGGTTTGGCTTAACACTTGCATCTTAACACTTGCATCTTATAACCTACCTCCTATTCCTCCTCCAGGGAGCCTCATCTCCACACCCTTGTTTCTTTTTCCTAAACATGGGTTTATGCACTTTTTAAAAAATCCCATCCCTGCGTCTGGAACAAGTTATATACTCTAGTTCATTAAGCCACTACCACAGAAGTGCTATGTATTTGTGTATATGTAAATAGTTAGCTAATAGATAAAATTCCAGCAGATGGTGCTCAAGAATATGTAGTGTCGTTTCTGGGTTCTCTAGAACCAATAAAACTTGTTGCACATGGCAGCTCTGCATATCAGTTCTTAATAGCCACCATTCTATTGCTGCATAGCTGCCTGCCTGTAATGATATCTACAAGTCATTTATAATATTCCATATAAATAGGAAAAATTGAGCTGGTTGAAATTCTCCGAATTTCAGTTTGGGGTTACTGTTGTCAAAAATTCACATTTCAACAACCCCCCAAAATATGAAATGTTCTGAAAACATTCACCATTTTTTAAAACAGCTTTACTGAAAAAAAAAATCAGTTCCCACTCCTTCTTAGTTTCCCATTGTGTTCTGTTTTCTCTGTGTTTATCTTTTAGACTAATCTCTGTGTCAGGAATTGTCTTTGCCTGTGTATGGCATCGAGTACATTCACTGATATTAAAATTCTGGTTCGCTCCCTGAAAGTCCAGTAAATCTGCTTCCTAGAGCATAATGAGTGTTATTCATGGTATAAAACCAGACTATATTTTTGCTGCCTTCAAAATTAGTTTCATAGTGCCATGTTATGCAAACATTTAAGCAAATAGAAAGAAAAAACTAAAACATTCTGACACTGTTATCATGAATAACCTGAAACTGTTCCCAAAGGTTACCTTTTCACTAAACCACACCTCCACTGTGAAGCTGCATTTCACAACAGTAAGAGGTGTCCATTTAGAAGCTGGCTTCCAGAGTCTGAACAGCAACTCTGTTGCAATAACACTGTTGATCAAACAAAAATTTCTGTTTACAGAGCAGAGCCAAAAACTGTTTTTGACTGCTGCCTGCAGCAGTATTTCTTGACTTAGATTTATTGATGTTTTAAGCAATGTGCAGCTCTATAAATCATTACCAATGTTTGAAATCTTTCCATTCTTCCTATTATCTTAAGATATGTGGAATGGAGACTATTTACCTTCCCTTCATAGTTAATTATGTTTATTAAACAATAGGAATGAGGAAACATACATGATAAGTTCAACATATCAGCCCTTTCTACTTGTTTTAACTTTATTTTCCCCAAAACTCAAAGTAGATTCAAACCTCTTTCTGAACCAGGAACTGAATTCAAATCTTCCAAACTTTGGCTAGCCTCTGAGCAATGGTGCCATCTTTTCCACATACAGGAGTATCAAATGAATGGCACAACCTCAAAGCTGAGCTATGGTAACTCGACACAGCAACATGTGTCAGTGAGGGCTCACTTTCTGGGGAAAGTTGCACTGATATGAGCTACAGTGTGAATTTAAACCAATACAGGTCTACCTTCCCGCTGAATTCTCTGTATGGACTCTTAATTTGGTAACAAAAAGTGTCCATTTTAGCTAAATGGAAAAACCCATTCTTATTCTATGGTAGGAGGACATTATATTGGAATAAGACTATTAAGCGTCTAAACCATATTGTTTTATTTATATTTCTTTAGGATGTAGAAGCTCCATTCAAACACCAGGATCCTATTGTGCTAAGCGCTGTATAGCCACAGTACAAAAGGATTGTCTTGCTACCGGAAGTAAAGCCAGGCCTCTGAGGGAACTTGATATCTCAGAGGACTGATAATGATCTGCGTAGCCTTTCTTTCTAGGCTGCTGGATTCAGAAGAAGGTAATGATTTGTTTTTAACCATCTAATGGAAAGGATAATTTTGCAAGTACCATTATTGACCAGGGATTCAGGAGGTCTACAATCTATTCCGGACTTTTCCACAGACCTCTTGCAAAATTAAAGGCCAGTCACAGTCACAGTTTCTCCATCTCTAAAACAGGAATACTAGTACTTCTCAGCATCAGGTGAGAAGCATCCCAAGCAGCCTGAGGGATGCCTCCTGCCACTGGTAGTAAGTTCTCTCTCTTTGCTGTGCCTGAATGCAGCTGTAGGGGGATATGCCCTCAGGTTGGCTTTACTGCCTTATTTCCAAGTATGATGCATGCAGAGCAGGAGCAGGGGGGTAGGGCTTGCACCACGGATGCAGTATAGATATATCTGTAGGCTCCTTAATGCCTAAATCTTTTGAAAATGGAATTTGGGGTCTTAAGTCAAACAGGCATTTTTGAAAACTTTTGCCCACCATCTAATGGATTCTGCGAGTGTACTCATGGTTGCAGTCCAATTCTTGGAAGACAAGAACATCTGCACCCAACTGGTATTACTTGTGGCAATACAAGCATGGAGGCCAAGGACAGAATGGGCACATCCCCACAAGCACACATGGTTTGCAGTGCCGCAAACCCATCTTCAGCACTACAAACCACATGCATGACACATGCAGGCATTTGCCACGCTGCTAATTTGCAGTGTGGTGGGATTTTTTGACACCCAGAGATTGCAGTGTCAAAAAAACCCGCACTAGAAAAAAGTAGGATGGTGCACATGTTGGCAGTGTGCACTGCCAGAAACCTGTTCCAGCTCCAGCTCCAGCTCCAGGTCAGGCCCAGGTCACCACTGCTCTAGCCCTGGCAGGCCCCTAGGACCCCAGGTAAGGCTTCTGGGGCCAACCCAGGTGCTGGCCCCAACCTCCCCTAACCCACTCGGAGCAACTTGCTACTCACAAGAGCACACGTGCAGGGGTGTTCCCCAGGGGCAACTAGCAGTGGCACCAATATGTGCCACTGCTAGTTGTCCCCAGGGAATGCACACTCTTGGTCATGGGGACACACCCAATGATCACAGAGACACAATTACACTCTCCCTCTCAGAGGTGATCTCTGCATTTAGGTTTGACAGGTTGCTATGGAGAATCTTGTCACCCTTTGTGCTCACTTCACAGCTGAAGAGACTACATTCTCCTAGGCTGGTAGCCTGTTTCCTTTCATAAGAACTCTATTCATATTAAATTAGATAAAAATGGGATGTCACCATGTCCAACAGGTACTTTCATCTTCCACATGTTGTGACTGACAAAAAACATGTATAAACCTTGACCCACTTTGAAAAATGTGTGTTTGTTGGCTGGCATTCTCACCCTGAGCTTGTCTTTCCCACCATCTGCATCTTCTCATAAGCTAACTTGTAAACTCTCTGGGTCTGGGATCATCTTATGACTTTGTTGTTGTTGTTGTCCATTGTAGTCAGACAACCACATTTCATCCAATGATAAAGGTATTCGGCAATAGGGGCTCTGGTAGCTGATAAGTCCCATTATTTTTTTTTTTGGAAAGTACAGTTACAAACTGAATGTTGTCAATTAGGAGAAAAACTGATGCTGAAACGTTTGTTTTTGCTGCTTAAGTTCTTTATGCACTTGTTCTCATAGCTGTGGCATCAGCAATGGATTTGCACCACGGATTTTTGTTGTGTTCATGGGCTTTTTCTTCTCAGTTTTGAATAATGCACTGAATCAACAGTGTGTTTAGACAATCATTACATTTTAACTGTCACTCACCATGTGAACATCTACCAAAGTATTGTCCTCTATACAGGATTTTCTTGGGGGAACAGTTGTCAAATATCTTAACTACATTTCTAGATCACCTTTGTTGCACTTCCATAATCATAACACCTATACTTGGTGTATTTGTTCACCGGAGAACTTCAGTATTTAGGTTTCTATCTTGCTTTCTTAATCTCATTATCTTTCTCAGACAACTTAGATGGAAATAGTTCAGTTTCTTGACAGGATGGTTGTAGGTTTTCTATGACAACCTACACAAGAGCATGCTATCCTAGAGCAAAGGAAGGATAAAAAGTGCATCAAAATATCAGGTTGGCTAAATTGTGACTTCTTTGATGATTTGAAACTTAAAAACAAAATCTCACATGAAGTGGAAACTTGGCCATATTACTAAGGTGAAACATAGGAGAGTAGTATAGACACATAAGGAGAAAATCAAGAAGGCTAAGGTACTAACTGATATGCAGCAAGCAAAGGACATAAAAGCAACAAAAAACATTCTGCAAATATTCAGAGAAAGAACAAGGCAAGTGTAGGTTTCTTAATGAAACAGGAGAGGAATCTTATAGTGGATGATGCAGAGGAAGCTGCAGCATTTAATGCCGTTTTTACTTCAATCTTCTCTAAAAGTTAGTTAGATGACAATCATAGTTGGCAGTAAGGGTAAGGAAGTGGATAACCAACCTGGAGTAGGGAAAGAACATCTTAGAGATTACTGAGACAAGTTGGATATTTTCAAATCAGTAGGCCCCATTGAGATTTAGTACTCAAGGAATTACTGAAGTAGCTGCAGAGCGATTGGCTATTGTCTTTTGAGAGCTCCCCGAGGTCAGGTGAGTTCCCAAAAGATTGGGAAAGGCAAATGCAGTGCCCATCTTTAAAAGGCGGGGGAAGGAAGACCCAGGGAATTACAAGCTTCAGTCTAATTTTGTTATCCGGAAAGATACTGAAACATTATCATCAAGGAATCTATTTCTAAACATTTGGAGGATAGTAAGGCAATAAGGTATAGCCAAATGGATTTCTCAAGAGCAAATCATGCTTAACCAAACTGATTTCTTTCTCTGAAAAAATAATTAGTTTTATGGATGGGAGGAAAGCAGTGAGTGTGATATACTTTGATTTAGCATGGTTTCGAGCATTTCCATTTGTTAAATTCTCATAAGTAAGATAATGAAATATAGTCCAGATTTAAACTATTGTAAACTGGGTGCATAACTGGTTGAATGGTTATGCTGAAAGAGTAACAACCATAAATGGCTCAGTGTCTAGCTAAAAGGAGGAGGCATCAGGAGGAATTCCCCAGGAGACTATCTTGGATCCAATACTGTTCAATTCTTCAGTAAATAACTTGGAGGATGGAATAGAGTGCACACTTAAGAATATTTGCAGGTGACACCAAATTGTATGGGGTAGCATACACTTTGGAGGACAAGATTGGGATTCAAAATAACTGTAATAAATTAGACAAATGGTCTGAAATAATTTGAATGAAATTAAATAAGGACAAATGCAAAGTAGTAACCATGGGACAGAACAATCAAATTAAAAAATGCAAATCAAGGAATAGATGCCTAGGCTGCCATACTACAGAAAATGACCCAGTGACAGGGCGAAGTGGACTACAAGCTGAATATGAGTCAAAAGTGAAGTACTGTTGCAAAAAAATCTAATAGCATACCAGGAGGTACTAACAGGAATGTTACATGCAAATCAAGGCAATTGATCTTCCACTCTCTTCAGCACTGGTAAGGCCTCACCTGGAATACTGTGTCCAGTTTGGGCAAAGGACTTCAAGAAAGTTGTGAACACATTGGAAAGAGTCCAGAGAAAAGAACAATATTGATTAGAGGTGCACAAAACATGACATATAAAGAAAGGATGGAAGATTTGGGATTATTTAATCTGGAGTAGAAAAAGCAGAAGAGGAAGAGTTGGTAACAAGTTTTCACATGCAGATAGTTTGTTAATAAAGAGGATGACAACTAATTGTTCTGTTTTCACGGGGGACAGGACAATTAATGGGTTTAAATTGCAACAAAGGAGATTTTAGTATAGGTTAGACAAACACTTGGACAAGGGTGCTCCTGCCTTGAGAAAGAGGTTAGACCTCCTGCAGTCCCTTACAGTACTTTTTTTTCCCTCTGATTCAGTGATTTACTGGCATAAAGTAAGGAGGTCAGGACTACTGTCTTGTAGATTTCCAATTTTGTCTGCAAAGTTACACCTCTCCTATGCCAAAGATGTTCATGTTACCATCTGAAGGCTTCATAAGCATTAGAAATTCTGATGGAAAATTTATCATCACTGTGAATTTTGCTTGAGAAAGTATACCCTCTAGTTGTGACTGCTGGTGGTGTGTGGGGCTTACCAAGAGCAAACTTGTACATAACCTCTGTGTTTTTAAAGCTAATAGTCAGTAGGGCTGTGTGAAGCTTCAAACAAAGCTTCAGAACCAGAGAAGCTTTGGACACTTTGGGGTCCAAAACACCATGTCCAGGTTGAAGCACTGGCCTTGTTAGGCTTTCCAAAGCGGTTTGGAGCTTCAGAAGTGCTTCGGAGAGCCGGCCATAGGGTATAATGGGGAAACAATAAAATATCTATAACTTTGCTGTTTTTTGCCTGATTTGGATGAAGTTTTCAGGAATGGTAGACTCCATAGAGGGCATGAAGCCTGCCAAGTTGCAAGAAGATCAGTGCAGGGGGGTGGGGGGAACTGCACCCCAAATTCCTGAAAGCAAAACTCATGTCACGTCTAGGCATTACAACATAGGGGGGTGAAAACTGCAGGGGTGGTAGCCTATGCTGAGGCCACAAAGCCTGCCAAGTTTCAAGAAGATCAGTGGAGGGGTTTGGGGGGAACTGCACCCCAAATTTGTAAAAGCAAAACTCCTGTCACGTCTATGTGTTACAACACAGGGGGGTCAAAACTGCAGGGCTGGTAGCTCTTACTGAGACCACAAAGCTTGCCAAGTTTTAAGAAGGTTGGTGCAGGGGGTTGGGACAAACTGCGCCTCAAGCTGTGGACAAGCAAAATTTGTGACATGGGTGATACTGTGTGTGTTAAGGTGCAGCAGGGTAACAGCTACAGGGATGGTGGCCCCTGCTATGGCCACAATGCCTGCCAGCTGTTGAGGAGATTGGTGCAGGGGGGTTCTGGGGCCCTGCACCCCTAGCTGCTGACAGGCAAAACTGGTGCCATGGGTGCTTGTGCAACTGTCTGTCTCTGTCTTGGGGGTGGGAGACATTACTGCAGGCCAGGCTTGTAAGCTACTGTTACCAGTTACCAATCAATCATGATTCACTCAGGGACCAGTTCAATACACAGGACCTAGGTAATGTAGCCAGTTAATTGTCATCAACTAGCACCTACAAAACTGGACTAAGGAGAGGAAAGAATCAATACAGACAATCAACTGCCCCAAGGCAGACACAGTCACAAGCACCTGTGGCATGAGTTTTGTCCGTCAGCAGCTAGGGGTGCAGGGCCCCAGAACCCCTGCACTGATCTCCCCGACAGCTGGCAGGCGTTGTGGCCACAGCAGGGGCCACCATCCCTGCAGCTGTCACCCTGCTGCACCTTAACACACCCACGTCACAAGTTTTGTTTGTCCGCAGCTCGAGGTGCAGTTCCTCCCAATCCCCTGCACTGATCTTCTTGAAACTTGGCAGGCTTTGTGGTCTCAGTAAGAGCTACCAGCCCTGCAGTTTTGACTCCCCTGTCATGTAACACATAGACGTGACAGGAGTTTTGCTTTCAAGAATTTGGGGTACAGTTCCCCCCAAATCCCTGCACCGATCTTCTTGAAACTTGGTATGTTTCATGCTCTCAGCAGAGGCTACCATCCCTGCAAGTTTAATCAAGATTGTACAAAAACATCAAAGCTATAGATATTTCATTGATTCCCCATTATACCCTATAGCCAGATCTCTGAGGCAGCTCTGAAGCTTCAAAGCTGCTTCTGCCGGATCAAGGCGGAAACCCAGTCCAGAGCTCCGGATCAGATCGCGGCCATCCAAAGCCAGATCAGATCGCTGCCGACTTGCACAGGCCTAATAGTCAGTTCAAAACAACCAAGGCACAGGCATCAGCAAAGAGAAGTTTGTAGACGAGTTCCTCAAATGCTTTTGTTTTTGCTCTCAGCCATCTGGCATTAGCTTTCCATTAATCCTGAATCTAATCCAAATACCTATATCAAGATCATGGAGGGCACCAACAGCATGGCAACAAACAGGGCAGCCAATAGTATGGGTTTGAGGTCACAGCTTTGTTTTATATAATTTATTATGGGAAATGGATCAAAAATGTTCTCATCTTCCATTAATCTCGCCATCAGCCCATGGTTAAATATTGCAATGAATTTGTCGGGGCAGTCAACCTTCAATAGAAGCTTCCATAAGCCTTCTCTCCTTGCAGTGTCAAATCCCTCTGTAAGGTCAAAGAAGACACAGAAGAGGTCAGTATTTTGCTCTCTAACAGCTAGGTGCTACTGTAATAGGAACCTGAGTCACCTGTGATATATCTCCATATGATGGGAATAACTGTGATGTGGAAGTTAGAGTATGCTCCTGTTCCTAATTCAGTGAATTCCAAGATAAGTATATTCTTCCTACCCTTCTCTTAGCTTTTTACAAGGAATAATGCCAGTTGTTTAATTAAACTGTAGAAACATCTGAGTAGCAATAGATGTTGACAGGACTTAAGACTTTTTTCCTTCTATCTGGCTGTTTTGTGGTGGTATAAAATGTTGCCTGTTGGCTGATGGGTTGCCTGGAATGTTGGGGTTTTTGCTGTCTTCATGCTGGCTAAAGGACAAAGTCTGACTGCTTGTTAAGTACTACATTTAAATTGTTCCCTTAACTCATCATTATTAGCTATGTCAAATTAATGACAAGTCTATAGTTTTAATAAAACAGTGATAACAATAACTGTTATATTTATAATAGTGACTTCTATTAACTTAGCAGTCATAATCATTATCATAATCATTATCCCTAGTTTCATGGCATGTGGTAGGGCACAAACACAGCCAAACTATGCTCGCTTGTTCACAGAGGAGAAAACTTTTCGGTAATCCTGGTCATCTAGAGGAGTAAAACTTTTTGAATGAGCAGGTTAATCCACTTCCAGTATTCCGGAGGCCTTTACCATTTACTTTACTATAATTGACTTTATGGACAGCACTGCTGGCACCTCAGGCTTGCCTTCTTGACGTATCAAATCAATTTCACTTTTGTATCTGGGAAATGGTATCTTAGCTTCTTTCTGCCGGTGCACTTCACTGTCATATAAAGGCACAGAAACATCTGTGAGAGTTCTGCTATGGCCTTCTCCACCTGACCATGCTGTCTGGTTGACATTGTGGCACACTGTGATGTCTGGTGCTTATTATTATCATTATTAATAGTGGAGCTTGGGATAGAATCATAGAAAGTTCAGGTTGGAAGGGACCTCAGGTCATCTAGTCCAACCCCCTGCTCAAAGCAGGACCATCCCCAACTAGATCATCCCAGCCAAAGCTTTGTCTAGGTGGGTTTTGAAAACCTCCAAGGATGGAGCTTCCACCACCTCTCTGGGTAACCTGTTCCTGTGTTTTACTACCCTCCTAGTAAGAAAATTCTTCCTAATATCT
>NW_017729032.1:48833429-48839941 GCF_001723915.1 Gavialis gangeticus
ACCTCCAAGGATGGAGCTTCCACCACCTCTCTGGGTAACCTGTTCCTGTGTTTTACTACCCTCCTAGTAAGAAAATTCTTCCTAATATCTAACCTAAACTTCCCTTGCTGCAACTTGATACCATTTCTTCTTGTTCCATCATTAGGATCTCCTAATGGATTATGAACCAAGATCCCATTGTGGTATACAAAGATAAAAAGATAGTCCCTGCCCTGAAGAGCTTGTACTCTTAAGTAGGAGACATCCAACAACAGATAGATACGGACAGACAATAATGGTATACTGAACCAAATGTAACAAATGCACCTGTTTGTTAAGGCTTTCCCCCTGTAGTACACTCACTCTAATAGAGTCACTCATTTATGATACCACCCAAGACTTCCTGGTGGATTTGGACAGGCAGGAATAAGTGAGACTGTTGTCATCTGTTAAGTAATGAGACGTGCTCAGATACTAAGGTAATAAAGACAATGTAAGTGCCTGGGTAGAAGGTCAGAGAGATGGAAGAAGAGAAAAAAATTGCAGAAACAGACTTTCCAAAACAACTACTGTCACAAATAGCATCACAGATACTGTTTTGCTAATACCAGGGTTTTCAGATTACAGGGCCAAAACCTCATCTGATAGAAAGAACTGAAGCTCTATTGAGTTAAATGGTGCTGTGCTCCTTTGTGCCAAAGCAGGATCTGGCCTAGAGTTTGTAACAATGCAAGTAGAGACACAGATTTATTACGAGTGAACAGTTTTAAAATCCAATTTCAAGACACAAAAAATGCATTAATCTCTTTTAATACCTAAACAATTCAGTTTTCAAGATAGGACAAGGCACCAGATATTCTCTAACAAAACCAGCACTGCAAAATTTCTAACAACAGACTTAAAAAACTAACACCTAAACACCCAACAATGAAATTGATAGTATCTCTTCAAACAGTAGCTCTGGAAAACTTTTATGTAAACTCCTCCTTTTATAATACAATGTAGTTGTCTGGGCTTGTCTGTCAGGAAGCAAACACAGATTCATTTTGTCTGCAAACACTTAAGGGGAAACTTACCCTCACCTCACAAACTGATCTGTTTTGTCTATGGAATGCTAATAATTCAGTTTATCACAGTCACTGTAGACTGTTTTCTTACTTCTAGGTTGAATACCTCCTTGAATCTGGACTCTTTCCTTTCAAACCATGTCATGATGAGCAAAAAGTGGAGTGATGTTTGTTCATGTTAGCTCAGCTGAGTTAGTTTAACATGAATGAACAGCCCTTTTATTATTAATTAATACACAGATTAATGTCAGATCTATAGTACACCCCTTAGGTCTACACTAGAAACTGCTGCTGGTGAGTTATTTCCATGGGGAATTCCATTGAGAATTGAAACACTTCTAGACTGATGAAAGCCTCAATCCTGATACAGTTCTACTAGCACAAAAGTGTATAAAAGTGGTTTTGCTGGTAAAGCTTATTTTGCACAAGGATTAACATAATTGGCAAATTAACTTTTCTACTGCTGTGAGTACAGTAGAAGGTTTGCCGTCATAGCCATGCCCAGTATAGCTTTACTGGCCCACTTTTTAAATGAAGACTAGACCTAACTTATTTGAAGCTGCATTAGCTGGCTGTGCTGTGACATTGGCTGCATCTGCAGTAGCTAATATCGCTTCAACTGTATGAGGAAATTACCACTTGCCCATTTGGGGTCTCCCCCAGGGAATATTGTCCTGGAGAAAGAGGCTTTGCAAGTAGGAACAGAGCTAGTATAACTGTTCCTATGCTCTCCCCATCTTCTGGCAAAGGACCCCAGAAGTGACTAACTGGTGATGGGTATTGCAGCTGTTCTTGCACCCCTTTGCATCAGCTATTTTTGGCTGGTGCTGTGACCATTGCAGCCTGGGTGCAAATTAGGGTCAGCTCCAGCCTTTGCAAGGTGTCCAGACTAAGGGAGGCACAAGTTCAGGGACAGTGTACTGACACACAGATAAATCAGGCCTATTGAGTTCAGTACAAGCAGGACCAGGCCTTAATTTTACAACTGACAAGAATAAGCCTTGCCTGTAAGATTTTCTGGGCTAGCTTGTTTATATTTAAGACTGTTTAATACCTTTTAAAATGTGCTCTTGCCTTGAAGCTACAGGCAAGTATGTGCTGCTCTGTGCTAAATACTTGTGCAATAAGTACAAACAGATGTCTGAAGATATGCTTTGAAGTAAAACTTTACCCTGTAGATTCTCTCCCAGGAATCTTCAGAAACAATATACATCAATATGCACTGCCTAAAAAGCCCTGAAGAACTGAAGAGCACGAAAACTAGCAAAGTGGGAGAGGGAACGTGCAGAAGGAGCTGGTGGAGCAAGAGCTCAAGTTCATACCTCCACACAGTAATACCGTTTAGAGCAATGTTTGGGCATCACACGTTCCAGAAATTAATTGGCTGGGCTGCATTCCTCCAAAGCTGCCACTTATTGCCTCAGGTCTTTCTGAGCATGCTCTGAGCACTGGTATCTTAAGTTCTGCCACTGTCAAGAGTGATGAGTTATCCCCTGCTGGGTAAATAATCCCACTAATTTCAATAATCAGCTATCATGTGTTATGGACACTGGCGATAAAAATTAGTCCTCTGTTCACAGATGGATTTCACATGTCAATTCTATCAACTGCACACACACAGCTGGAAACAACTGTGTAAAATGTGCATGTGCTGGTGGTGTTCATTATTTGGACCGCACAACTGTAAAGTCATAATCAGAGCCTTGCTGTAAAGGTGCTGTACATGACCCCCATCAGACAGCAAAGATAGTCTCTGTCTCAAGGAATCAACAGGAGTCAGAGACAAATAGAAGAGACTGAAGAAGAAAGGTGAGAAGGTAAGAGTGAAACAAGCCAGTTGCACAGCTGGCAGGAAGCACTTCAGGGGAAACCAAAGCAAAGCCCCTTGGAAAATCTGATCCATTACACAGAGGTATTTAGCTGTGTTATGTAGGCAGGGTAATATCTTAAAGATTATATCGTTCTGAAATACATGTGCTTTGTAGGAAACAGCCTACCTTCTCAAATGTTATGAATGGACTTGAAGAGAATTTGGGTGCTAAATAGAAAAGAATAAAGTAATTTAAATACAAAGGATAGAGAAAGGGGGAGGAAAGGATAGTAGTGGCAGAGGCCCTGCTGAGAGAGGCAAAGGCAAGTTAAAAAGAATAAATAAAGCAGTTAACCCTTTGAGGGACATACGGGTTATAAAAGCTAGTGTAGGTAATGGAAAAGTCATCCGGAGTCTCTGTTAAGACCATATCTAACACAGTCTGATCTGTGGATGATTTCTTGGTATGGAGTTTGACGTTCAAGTTGTTTTTTAAAAGTTTTCTTGTTTAAAAACAGCTCCTCTGAGGCCAGCGATGGACGGTCCAGGGAGGTTAAAGTGCTCCGCCATAGGCTTGTGTGTCATTCTCAAACGGAGATCAGTGTAGGGTTACCATATTTCCAGTTCCAAAAAAGAGGATACCTGTCACAGAGACACCTCGCTCCCAACCCACAACTCCTTGGCCCTGCCAGTGCCCCTAACCCCCAATCTGCAGCCCCCTCCATCCTTACTGCTGCCACTCACTCCCAGTCTGCAGCTCTCTTGCATTGCCAGTGCCCTGCATTCCCAGCCCCTGCCCCCCTGGTGCCAGTCACTCCCCACCCACAGCCCTGTCAGTGCCCCTCACTCCTGACCCGCAGCCCTTGGCTCCCCCCAGCTCTGTTGGAGGGGGCCTCCAGCTGCCCCCATCCCGATCAGGCTGGAACACGGGGCTGAGGTGGCTCTGGCTCAGTCAGGTGCCAGCAGAGCAAGTCTGGCCCTGATACAGGCTGGAGGGAGGAGAAGGAGATGCCTGTAACACCCCCTGCCCTGGGCTGGGGCTCCTGAGCTGCACCAGGTGGCCTGGCAATGCTCCTCCCTGCCCTGGGCAGCCTCTCCTGGGTGCCCTGCCCTTGCAAGAATAGGCACCAGTCCCAGTGCCACTAGCTCAGCCACACAGCTCCCTGCTGCCCCTGAAGGACCCACTGCCCTCTTCCCCCACTGGAGGGGCTGGTGCCTCCCCCCTGCTCCCCCCTGCTTTCAGTCTTTCCCCATGATAGGAAAGACAGTCTGGGACCCAGCAGTCTAGAGCTTAAGTTCCTTGTTCAGCCACAAACACCCATTCGTGGTTTTAGGCCAATTACATAGTCTTCCATGTGCCATAGTTTCCCAGTCGTGAAAGGTAAGCAATCAATCCCTCCTTTACAGGACAGAGGGTTATGAGGATAACAGCCATTAATGGTTGTTATACTAATAACCAGGGATCCTGGTTTTCACTGATTAAAAAAAATCCCCAATTTTCAAATTAAAAAAGTAACCCAAAATCCACATTTTTCCAGGATCAAAATGAAACACCACCACTAATATATCTATCTATCTAGTATATATAGAGTAGATAGATAGATATATTAGTGGTGTTTAATTTTAATCATAGAACAATGTGGATTTTGAAAATTGGGGATTTTTTTATCAGAGAAAACCAGGATCCCTGCTAATAAGGAGGGCATAAAGGAATCTACATGTAGCCTTCAGGTGAAAGGATTCTCTCCAGGGGAAGCACTGGGCTCCCAGGAGTTGTACCCACTGAGCACTATCAGGCAGGGAGGCCTGAATGGGACAGCCTGAGCAAACCCCAGCTGCACTGAGGGGGGAAAAAGTTGCAATCACAATGATCTAACCTTTTGACCTGAGGTAAATCTGCCATAGCCTCTGATGACTCCAGTCCCCCACATCCACACCTGCAAACACGTGTGCTTGCAGCAGCTCAAATAGAAGTGGTGAAAATTTGAGCTGGGGCTTTTTGCCTCAGTTCATGTGCTCGGACATGCACTTTGTTGTGGAGCAAATTATGCCACTTGGGGCAAAATAACCCTGCCTGGCTCTTCCTGGATCTGAAGCCAGGGGGAGCTAAAGCCTGGGGCCAGTACCTATGCTGTCCCCAGCAGTATAAAAAGCTGCCCTGTCCTGGCCCCATCCATACAAAAAGCTGTCCTGGCAAGCAGCTCAGGGCTACTCGCTCTTAGGATCTTCTGGGGGAGGAAGTTGGCTATGCCCCTTCCTGTCCCAGGCTGCTGCTGCTGTGGCTGGTTGCTGCAAGCTTGGTCTTGGGAGCTTGTCTAGGTAGAAGATGGCCAGGCCCTTTCCTGCCTCTGGCTACTATTAGCTGCTGGCTTGGTCTCAGAGTTTTTGGAGTAAGTTGGCTGCGCCCCTTCCTGCTTTGGGCGGCTGCTGCTGCTGTTGCTGCCTCCCCACCCTGGGGGTGTCCTCTGTTTCACGCTGCTACCCCCACTGCACCACACCACACCCCAGCTTCTACACCCCTATTCCGGCCTGCTGTCCAGCTCACTGCCAAGCCACAGTCGGGGGACAGCCTTGGTCCCATCATCAGGGACCAAGGGCAAGGGCAGTGGGAAGGGCTCCTCTTCAGCCTCCTCCAAAGCTGGGGGTGGGAAGGGCAAGGGCCCTGCCCCAAAGCCTAGACCACCAGCACCTGAGAGGAACCAGGTGCACTACACCAGCCAGCACATCCACTCAGCCTGTCCCTGGCCCTCGCTTAGGCCCCACCAACATGGCCCCCTGGGAGGGAACCGCAGCTATGCACAGGCAGCTGCAGGGAGACCCGAAGCCAGGGGACCTTGCTGACCAAGCTGGAAGGGCCTCTGAAATTTGTTTGTGCATGTCTCCAGGAGGAGCACCAGTGGGTGGCATCCACCGGCTCCTTGGATGCCTTTGAGGACCAGTGGGTGAGGCCCAGGAGGCTCTGCTTTATGTTCCCCTCAGGCGCACTTATTTTCACGTTTTGGCCCTTTGACCCACGCCACACTCCTATCCTGTTTTTTGCCTTTTTTTGTTCCAAGAATTCTATTGTATCTTTCACCAATTGGCCCCACACAGTAGGGGCTATTAGTTAGCCAGGTGGGCCTTAGAGCCCATGATACTTGAAGGATACAAATAAACAGGAGCTTCTGGGGTCTGGGGACACTACCCCTTGTGGCATCTGGACTGCTGCAGCAGCATCCCAAATCCATTTTTTTTTAAATACCCCCAAATCCATGTTCTTCCATAATTAAAACAAAAGACCACTCTACATATATACGTATACACCCCTATAAAGAGAGAGACAGACAGTGATCAGTTGGGCAATGCTTTATTGGTATATTTACAATGTCAAAGCAATGTGGAAGCCTACCAGTGTATCTATCGTCCTGAAAAAATAAATTCTAAAAACCTATATGTGTAGATGTGTGCTTTTGGTTTTCTTCCCACATGATGGGTATGTGATGGGGGGATGTGGTGCTTGCAGGAAGGGGTGGGAAGGGGTGTGGGGGAAGGTGGGTGGATGTGTGTGGTGGGATGTGGGTTGGTTTATGGGTAGGTGTGGTGCAGTTGCTGGGGGGACTGTGGGTGTGGGGGACCTTGTGGGGGGGCTGCTCAGGAGGGGTGGGTCCCTTGGCCCC
>NW_017729032.1:48841273-48841854 GCF_001723915.1 Gavialis gangeticus
CCCACCTCTCCTGAGCAGCCCTGCCACAAGGTCCCCCACACCCACAGTCCCCCCAGAAATCACCCCACACCTACCCACACACTAGCCCACATCCCTCTACACACATACACCTGCCTTCCCCCACACCCCTTCCTGCAAACACCACATCTCCCCCATCACACACCCATCATGTGTGAAGAAAACCAAAAGCACACATCTACACATATAGGTATTTAGAATTTATTTTTTCATGATGATAGACATTGGTAGGCTTCCACATTGTTTTAACATTGTAAATATACCAATAAAGCATTGCCCAACTGATCACTGTCTCTCTTTCTATAGGGGTGTATATGTGTATATGTAGAGTGGTCTTTTAATTATGGAAGAACATAGATTTGAGGGTATTTTTAAAAATGGATTTGGGATGCTGCTACATCAGTCCAGCTGGCACAAGGTATAGTGTCCTCAGATACCAAGTGGCTGGGCCCCAGAAGCTCCTGAGAGTGAGTAGCCCTGAGCTGCTTGCCAGGGCAGCTTTTTGTATGGATGGGGCCAGGACAGGGCAACTTTTTATACTGCTGGGGACAGCACAGGTGCTG
>NW_017729032.1:48846854-48848218 GCF_001723915.1 Gavialis gangeticus
GGCTGCAGATCCAGGAGGAGCCAGGCAGGGTTATTTTGCCCCCAAGTGGCACAATTTACTCCACAACAAAGCACCTGTCTGAGCACATGCACTGCTCAAAAAGCCTGGCTCAAATGTGCACCACTTCTATTTGAGCTGCTGCAAGCACAGGTGCTTGCATATGTGGATGCACCCATAGAGGGTAAATTCTCTCTAAGGCAAGGTAGTTTCTCCCTAGGTCAGCTGCCCCGAGGTGTTTACCTATTGTCTCAGGGTAACTCTGTTTGTGGCCCCATCAGCTAAGGCTTGTTTGCTCTACCTTACTGTGTCATCTTCCTTTCTAAGAGAGTCAGCTTTTCAGCTTGCCCTGGTTTGAAAGAAGCTCTTTTGTTTGGTAACAATGGCAGCAGGGGTGTTAAGTGCTTCGTGATGTGTACTGTACCAGCTCATTCAGACTCAGGGACAAGGTCAGCAGGCTTTGCTGCAACCAGGCACAGCAGAGTTCTCTTTACCCAGTAACTAAGAGGCTTTTCCTGTGCCCCAGAGCTGTCTCCTGGAAGTATTGTTCTGCTGTCAAAGCAGTACACTGGGAGCAAATTGTTTCCCATTTGATAAGCTATCCTTAAAAGCGGACACAGAATTGTTGTCCTAATCATTCATGTTAATTAAAAATTGAATGACATTTTCTCAAGAGAAAATTTGCTAGGTCCAATGTTTTGAAGTCCAGTTGGGAAACTGTGTTAAGTCTATCCCTTATTCTCCCTTGTGGTTTCTATTATAAAATAGTTTTCACTTGTATCCAAACTCCTCCATACTAATTCTATACACTGTATGCTTGTTTTTTGTCTCAACCCAGAACTAACTACAATCCATAACAGATTAAGTGCACCCAGCAAGTATAGTTTACTTATAAAGTTTGGTAAAGGATTTGGACTCTAGATGCTATATATGCATTATGATGATATATTATCTGACCAAATACACCTCATCCTAGCAAAAAGTTACAATTACAAAATGCTTTATCTCCCAATTTTTCTCGAATTCTTTATTCTAAAATTACAGGTACAAAATAAACACGAAGAAAGAAGACCATGTCATATTCTACATTGTGGTGATGATTTTTAGATTGATTTAGTTGCTGATTAACAATATATCTCTGCTAAAAACAGCATCTTCAGTCCATGTGTGAACTGTTTTGCATGCACTGGCCTCTTGATCTAAGTTTATGAAACAGAATGACCATCAGACAAAATCTCAGACTATAAAACCCTACAAAGACCTTGCAAAGTACAATAAACAAGCACAAACATGTGTAACAAAATGGTCAAATGAAGTGTAGAGACACGAGAAGAAGACCCCATAAATATGAGCCCACTGTTAACAGT
>NW_017729032.1:48853218-48861498 GCF_001723915.1 Gavialis gangeticus
AAAAATCTCAGACTATAAAACCCTACAAAGACCTTGCAAAGTACAATAAACAAGCACAAACATGTGTAACAAAATGGTCAAATGAAGTGTAGAGACACGAGAAGAAGACCCCATAAATATGAGCCCACTGTTAACAGTTAGGTTACAATTTCAAATTGGATAACCTAAGGTTGGGCCTTTACATCTATATGTAGGAACCTAAACCAAAGTTACCTAATTTCCAAAAGAGCCAATCCCCAAAGACTGTAGTGTTTCTGGGTTCATTAAAGCTAAGACAGAATATTTTTAAATTCTAACTACACTGACAGACTAAATAAAAAGTCTCCTTGTATATTAAATCAAACATCTCCTTTTAACAGTATGTTCAAAACTACTCAACCGCTGGAAGTGCAGAGATCTTCCACATGACAACTGCTCTACGTAAGTGGGAGGCATCTCCTTGTTTTGGTGTGACAAGGCAGCTTAGACTTCACCATTTATGAGACAGAAGCATTAAAATGACTGATTGAGATTTAAACACCACTATATCTAAAAATTAGCAACTGTTCCAGGAGTGAGTTAATTTACTAGCTGTAGTAAATATCATTATAAAGCTTGTCAAAAGAAAATGTGAAGCAACTGAAAAGAAATGGCCATATTAAGTGGCCTTAGATATTCAAGGGAACAATCTGTTTTTTGTGTTTAGCATTTCAGTATGTGTCTTCTATGACACTGAGGTCTCTGGCAGAGGTTATTGTCATGCCCACAACTTCTCTAAGTAGATGCTTGACATTTGCTCCACCAAACTCAGACTGGCGATAATGACAATCAGCAGTTACAGATTCTAGACTGGTATTTCATTGATAATCCCTTAAATTCATCCCTCCAACGTGTGGCTGATTAATATGCCAGGTTACCATGTCTAACAGAAATAAACATGATGTGCAGGCCACCTGTTTAGCTGTAATATCTTTCAGTAAATTTACTTGAGTGAAGTGAAAATGACTATACAGGCCAGTGGTGCTCAACCTATGGCCCATGGATCTGTGTCATCTGGCCCATGGGGCTCTCCATGGGTCTGAAAATTTGGTGGTGGTGGGGAGGAGGGAAGGCAATGGCAGGGTTAACTGCTGTGGCTTCCAGAGCTGTGTTAGTTAATACTGCTACTGCTTCCCCACCACCAAATATCTGGACCCATGGGGAGCCCTGCAGACTGGGATGACATGGCCCTGTTCACCAGATAGTGCTGGCATGTGGGGTCAATCCAGCCAGATCTAGCTTGTAGGGTTGGGCTGGCATGGAGGGTCATGTTGCAGCTAGATATGGTGCATGAGGTCAGGTCAACATGCCAGATTGCACCTGCAGACCAACCCCATGAAGCCCTTGGACTGGTCCCTTGCCAGTCATCCAGCCCATGGGGCCAGATTGATTGAGTATTGCTGGTCTAAAACAAGAACATTTTTTCCAGCCATCACAAATAAGTCTAAGCCTATTTTGGTCCATGGGGCCATTTTTTCCTATGCCATTAACATGGGCTGTCTTGTATGACTTTGCCTGTATTCATGCATATGTGATCAGCTTTAATTGCTTTCTCAACATCCCTGGTCATTTAAGGCTAGTGTAAAATCTCTATGGCTCATCTCTCTGATTTTTCAGTTCCTCCATGGCTTTCATGTATTTGTAAAATATATTTTTCAGTTACATCATAAGAATCAGTTCTTTTGTGCCCCTAAAAATGTCTTGTCTACTACTGATCACTCTCAGTTGATAATAGAGGTGAGGATATACTGTCCTAGACTTGTACATTTTGTACATGTACAAATGTACTTGCATATTTAGTCCATATACTCCCTTAGTAGGGAATACATTCACTGCCTGAAGCCCTGGGTATCACTTATTTATGTTCTACTGCCTGTGGTTTTTCTTTCCATGCTAATATCACTTTTTCTGGTGTCACACTGGCTTGTGCACCTGTGTCTAACTAGTCAATAAGTGTCTCATTTGCTTTCAGGTAGTCCACTCATCTGCCACTGAAACATTGCCCATTACTCCTATGGAGAATTCCTTTGAGTGGGTGGTAGTGTTGTCATCCTTTTTGTCCATGCTATGGATATTCTACTCGTGCTTGCAAACACTTTCAACTGCAGTTTTTGCATCTTTTCCTAGTGCCAGGCATTGTTTTGGATTTGGATGTTTGCCACAGCATCCCCAGCTATGTTTTGTTTTCATGGACTCTGAGCTCTGCATGACATTTCTGCTTCTGGTCTTTTTTCTTTTAGCATTTTCCTTTCAGTATCATGTCTGGAGCATCAGGGCACTGTCTGGCCTCCATTATTGTCAGCCTGGACATGACAATCTCCTTTGCTTGGCAAATTCTGATCACTCCATCAGGGACTAATTCTAAGTCTTCCTCTGGTTTCTTTGTGACTGCTTATCCCAGATACCAATCATGATTCAACCGCTTTTGGGGGCTAACTTAGATGCTGTATTGCAAGACTTACTCTTCACCCTTAGAGCCATATTGCACGTTACGCTTAGCATATGCTAAGTGTACTTAAAATGCAAAAGACCATGTGTTCAAGCAGTAAAACACATGCTAAGTACACACACATTGTGGCAAAGTTATGACTGCGTGAGTAGTATCTCCAGATCGTATTAAGTGACGTGTTCAGCTATCATCGACTCCTCCATGGAGATAATACAAACAATCTGTGGCCCTCACTCAGCTGTGACATCAGCCAGGGACCCTTCTGCTGTACCAAACCTCCAGGTGGGAGGAGGAAAGCAACACACATCAGGAGGAAGGATCCTGGACTCTCTCTTGTCAGGATCAAGTTGAAAGTCAGATGCCCACAGCCCCAAGACCACAATGAAACAGGTTCAAGACTCTGCTGCTGTGTTGGGGCTGGGACAGACAATCAGCAAGCTGTGCATGTTACGGATATTAGTAAACATGCAACTGCCCAGAACACATTCAAGCTTTACTATAGCAAAGATTTAACACATATTGTGTCCCTTTAGATCAATCTAAAGCCCTCATATTTTCACGTTCTTTTTGTTCCCTTTGTTTAAAACCATTTCTCATACATTTCATTCTTCACACAGATTGCAACCTTTGTCTTAATTTTGCAACTCAGTTCCATAGCTGACTGAAAACTTAAGTGTTTCAGAACATGCTTCTGTCACAAATAAAGTTATGTTCTGTCTTCCTTCCTGCTGTTACCATGTCTTGCAGCTACAGAGAAAAATACTATGTAAGCTTTCTTGATTTCCCCACCACCCCTCCACATTTCTGATGAGGCTTTTTTTTTAACTCTTCCATTTTTATTTTCCTAATTTGTTTACTCATAATCACTCAAATCAAGGAGTCTGGTAGACATCCACTTCATTCACTGTCTGAGTTCTAAGTCATCAGGACTTAGTAGCACAAAGCTCTACATAACTTAAGTAAAGGTTTCAATTGGCTGGTGCCAGAATCTCTTAAGTAAGAGTTCCCAAGACCTCCAAAGCAAAGCATAGGTACAGATCGTGAGCTCTGTGATGATAGTTAATGCCTCTTGGAAGACTGGAAGAATGGTTTCTTGTTTATCCCAGTCCCGGGCACTTCACAGGTTCTCCCTTCATGCTGCTTAACTGGACATGTCCACACACTCTTCTAACTCCTTCCACAGAAATACCAGTGGTGAATTTCTGCTCGTGCTGAAGTCAGTGACAAGACTTCCATTGACTTTACTCAGGCCAGAGTTTCACCTCTCTTCTGAACATTTTATTATGTCTCACCAGTCCTCCTTCCATCCTCACTGAAACTGAGCTTCCCAACTAGCAGGCCAAGGAGTTTCGGAGGGGTGAGGGAAGGCAGTACACTGAATCTTAAGATCTACAATTTGGGCACCTCCTTTGAGCAGCTTTACAGGGAGCCCTAAGGCTAAGTAGCAGCAGCATGTTGTCCTTTGTGGATGAAGATGACTGCATCCAGTGGGGAGAGAGGCAGGGAAGAAGAAAGAAAAGAAGTGGGAAAGAAAAAGAGAGGGAGAGTAGAGAAAGGATAAAAAAGAAAAAGGGAAGAGAAAGGAGTGGGGTGAGGCTAGGTCATGTGGGTATGTAGGTGACCTATAGAAGCCCGATCTTTGCCTTCAACAGGCTGCTGCAGCAGGGGCAGGAGAGTGATAAGGACTGGGTATGGGAGGTTTTCATTTTCCTGACCATGCATTTCTTCATTGCTTCTGCCATACATTGCTGTTCGAAGGCCAGTGCTCCATTCTGGATTGATGACCTCCAGGATGGATGGTCATGAGCAATTTGCTCCTGAGACTCCAGGTCAACGCCAGAACTCTTTAGGGACACCTTTAGGATGTACCACTTTTTTAGTGCACTGTGAAAGCATACTTCATTTGACAGTTTACTGTAGAAGATTTTCTTTGGCAGGTCAATGTCAGGCATTTTTGAAAGGTGGCCAGCCCATCTTAGCTGTGCCAGTTTCAGTAGTGTGAAAACTGAGGAGAGCTGATCTTCTGAGCACCTCGGTGTCCATGATCTTGTCCTGTCACTTGATCTTTAGTATCTTTCCCAGGCAGCACAGGTGGAAGTGGTTTAGTCTCTTAGCACGACGCTGGTAGACAATCCAGGTTTTACAGGCATATAGGACGGTCGGGAGAATGATGGTTTTGTAAGCCTTCAGTTTCATCGACTTTACGATGCCTCTGCAGTCCCAGACTGACCTATGGCGACTGACGAAGGCCACACTGCCTTTCGCTAGTCTCTCATTGACTTCATCGTCGATGTGGACAGCACAGGAAAGGGTGCTGCCTAGATAGACAAATCTGTCAACCATTGACAGCCTTTTACTGAGATGTGTGGTTCCTGGGATGTTGTACCAGGCACAGATTGAAACATCACTTTGGTCTTCTTCATGTTGATAATGAATCTGAAGTTGTCACAGGCTGACAAGAGTAGGTCCATGGACTGTTATGTGTCAGCCTGTGAACCTGCGCATAATGCACAGTCGTCAGCGAACAGGAAGTCATGAAGCATGCTTGTCTAGACTTTGGACTTAAGCCTTAGGACTTTGGTCCAAAGTCCTAAGGCTAAATACAGGCATTCAAAAAGCCCAGATCTGAATTGATTCAATTTTTTCAGGTTAGTCTAACCTGTGTAGATTGAACTGGCAAGCAAGTGAATAGACATTTAGTTTTGATTCCCAAAATGCAGCCACATGCCTGCAGTGGCTCGGGCTAGAAGATGGGAGGTGCTAGAGCAAGGCCTCCCTTCCCTTTGGCAGGGAAGGCTGGAAGGAAGCTGAGCTGGGGGGTGGGGTGTGGCCAGGCCTCAGTAGACCTGAGTATGATTGGGGCGGGGTTGTAATCCCCACCCTGGTCCGCAGAGGTGTGCCTGGAGGGGGAGTAGAGAAGCAACCCTTACATGGCCCCTGGCTGGCACTGAAGGGTTGAGACCCCACCAGCCCCGTGGCAGGAGAGGATGAGGAGGGGGACTACCCTTCCCGCTGCAGTGGTTCTGTGACAGCCCAGCCCGGCCTCGGTGCAGGGAGCTGGAAGCAAAACAGGTACACAGCTCCCACAGCTCCAGCCCAAGCCACAGTGGGCTGAGAAGGGCCCTCCCCCTGTGGTCTGCTCTGGCCCCCCCATGACTGTCCTCTGCAGTGCCCATGGGCCAGCCTAGCTCAGCCCCACAGCCCCAGCCTTGGGCAAGGTGGGTGCGTGGTGGGACCATGCTGGCCAGAGTCTGGCCAAGTCCCCACCCCTGTTGCTGGAGCGGTGAGTGGGGGTGGGGACCCTGACAGGGGCAGCAGCCCCTCTTACAATGTCCTGGGGAGCACAAGCCTCTTCCCAGTGCAGGGGCTGAGGGGGATGTGCTGTCAGCAGAAGTGGGTTGGGCACAGTCTGCGTGGGGCGAGTGGCAGTGGTGCTGGGAGGGGTGGCTATGGGGGCTCAGGTGAATTTTGGGGTGGCTGTAGCCCCCCCAAGCACCACCTAGCATTGCTGCCACTTAGCCCTCATAGCCACCCCTCCCGGCACCACTGCCACCACTGCTCACCTCATGCTTACCTGAGGCAAAGGAGGCAGGGAGGGGGTTTGTTTATTCCTGCCTCCCTCCCCTCTCCCATCAGGGGACCACAGCTGGGGTCTGCCAGCCCTGGCCACCAGCTCCGCCACTCACCCCTGCACAAGCTGAGCACCCCTGACAGGGGCTGCTGCGCCCCAGCCAGGCAGGCCCCAGCTGGGGTTCCCCTGCCCCTTTCACCTTGGGGGGCCGTGCCAGGCTGGTGTCTGGCCATGCCTCCACCCCTGCTCTGGATAGAGGGGCAGGGCCAGCTCTGCTCTCTTAGCAGACAGCACAGCCCAGCCCAGGGCTGAAGAGCATGCTGAGATGCTCAGGACTCTGATTTAATTTAAACTGGGAAGGGGTCTGGGACAGAAGTTCCATAAACCAGTTTGACAATTAAGTCAGATACTACATTCAGCCAGGTTTATCCTAAACCAGTTTCAGCCATTTTCAGACTGGTTTATGTGCAGTGAACTACTGTTCTGTTACAGGTTTAAACAAGTTTCTGATCACTTACACCAGTTTATGTGTAACTTCTGTCCCTAGCCCAAATGTTCTGAAGTTAAGATTTGGTAATGCACCAACAAATCAGAGTTGAAATAACTTAATTTGCCCTTGTGAAGCAGATTCTGATCTCATTTGCAATGGTGTAATTCTGGAGCGATTTCACTGACTTTAATAGTGTTGCTTCTGATTTACATTGATAGGGCAGAAAGCAGAATATGGCCATGCACAAATCCAGGACAAGTAAGCCAAGCTGTGGAACTCACACTGATATGATAAAACTCCATGACAGTGACAACTCCCATCACAGCAACCACCTGGCACAGTTGACAGGTGGACATTACGAGTTTAATAATGGTACCAAGTCTGCCAGGGTTGCTGGAGATGTGATTAACAAACACCTCCTTTCAACCAAAGGATTGTTAGCCTGCCCGCTCCCTGCTGCACTAAATCATCACTTACAGAAATACTGGAGCCTAAATGACAGACAGAGGCTGACATACTTCCAAAAGTGCCAATTATGGGAAGTAGGGAGCAAATAGCCAGGCCAGAAAGAAGCCTTTCCTAAGTCACTGGAAAATCTTTAAAAACAAAACAACCCCCCCCCCCCAAAACAACAAAAACCAAAACCCAATACAGACTCATGGGTTTGAAAAGGAGCTTTCTACCTGTTTCAGGGTAGGTCTGGTTTTGGTATCTGTGACCCATACCAAGGAGATGTCTCTTAAGTATAGCTTTGAATGTGTCTAGTGCAAATGATTCCACACTCACTCTTATAGAATCCAGTGTCCAACTGTTTCTATACTGGATTTAATTCTTTTCCTGTTATCTATGCTGAATTTCTGAGCACCTATCACCCAGCTGTGGCTATAAAGTTTTAAAACACAACACCAAACCCTACTTCCTATCCAGAGCTTGTGTTTTTCTATTCAGCAAAGGTTTCTGTACTGTATCCACGACCATGTTACCTGAGTAAGTTCAACAGGAGTTTGGTGCCCTGAAGAAAAAATGTGTAAACACTAGCATTTGGTCCATGTGACAATGCAGCCTGCAGCCACTCAGAAAAGGTAACCAATAGTTGTGCTTATTCTTGCAACCAAGAAGCCTCTGCAGCCATAGTGCTCTCAGACTGTCTGGAGGATATTCTGATGAAAAAGAACTGACACTAATCAAAGTAAATGTCATTTACATATCTTTGAAGAAAGGAGTCACATAGGGTTGCACCTTATAAAGTAACTGAATAGGAGATGCATAAGCTTTTATGAGCAACAGTTCATTTGGTCAGATGCCGTGAAAGGGCATGCAGAAAGCAGGCTATCAAACAGAAGGAGTGATTTGTCAAACTCTACTTCTGGCAAGCTGCAGGACAGGACAAGAGGCACAGATCCTCTACAGAGAAAGCTCTGCCACTGGCCCTTGACATGTCAGCCTTAGACAATAAGAACATAACAGCTTAGCTTAATTTCCATAACAGAACAGAGAACAATTAGTTAAGTGCCAGATCCAACTCAGGTAACAAGGATCTGGTTCAACAGGGCTGTGTGAAGCTTCGGGTGGCGATTCGATTCAGAAGAGATTCAGCCCAATTCAGTGGCTGAATCTCTGAATCCGAATCGAATCAGGTGACCAATTTAAAGGTCTGAATCCGAATCCAATCAGGTGACCAATTTAAAGGTCTGAATCCATTCAAAGCTCTCTGAATCTTCGGAAAAGATTTGAAGAGCTTTGATTCGGGCA
>NW_017729032.1:48866498-48867089 GCF_001723915.1 Gavialis gangeticus
TCAGGTGACCAATTTAAAGGTCTGAATCCGAATCCAATCAGGTGACCAATTTAAAGGTCTGAATCCATTCAAAGCTCTCTGAATCTTCGGAAAAGATTTGAAGAGCTTTGATTCGGGCAGTCCCCAGTGGCTGCTGCAGCTGACTCTGAGCTGGTAAGTACTAGGGGTGGGGGAAGGGGTGGGGACCATAGGGAGACCCCTGCCAGCCCTCCCCTCCCCCGGCCCCAGCTTTAAAGAAAAGCCCTGGTGCTCACTGGGTGCTGCTGGGCAGGGGGGGCAATCCCCGCTGCCCCACACTGCATGGGGGGCCCTGCCATGAGCTCCCTGACCCCTCCAGCTCCCCCAGCCCCCTCATGGGTGCCCCGCCCAGGCTAGCTCCAGCCCTTTAAGAAAAAAAAACAAAAAACAAGAAAAGCCCCAGGACTTATCACTTCTGGTGCAGCCTCAGGGCTTCAGGGGCTTGTGTAGACCGCCTCTAAGTGGTGTGGGGCAGTGGGGAGCAGCAGGGATCGCTCCCTGCCAGCAGCGGTGAGTCCCGGGGATTTTTTTGGATTTTTTTTTTCTTAAAGGGCTGGAGCTGGCCTGTGCAGG
>NW_017729032.1:48867100-48874982 GCF_001723915.1 Gavialis gangeticus
TTTTACAAGTGCTGGGAGCTGGGGCAGCCATTGCTGGGCTTAGAGAGGGGCAGGGGGTGGGCCTGGCCCGGCCGATTCGGAGATTCAGCCAAATCGAATTGGGACAGTAATTCGAATCACTGAATCGAATCACTGTCTCCCAAATTGGCTGAATCCAAAGTGAATACTAGCTGCTTCGCACAGGCCTACTGTCTAATGCTTTAAAGAGATTCAGCAGTCAATATTGCCAAGTGAACACAGGCGCTGTGTCCAGAACAAGCTGCCCCACCCAGCCAACGGGGAAAGTGCTCTGTTAGAGCTTCTAGGGTGTTCACAACAAGCCCTAAGAATATGAATTGCAACAGCATAATATCACCTAATGCTATTATCATAAAAATCAGAGAGGACTTGTATAATTTAAATTAGAGTGGAAAAGTCACAACCTCCTGGCTAGTCAAATAAAAAGTCTTTGCAGGCCAACACTGTTCTCCGATCCTGCGGGAGCAATACCTGGACCCTGAGGCTGGGAAACAATCTGGCAAAAAATACTGCAATGTATTCTGAAGAGCAGAAATAAATAAAGCTAACAGACTGGGATTTCACAGGAATGGGCTCTGACCTCTGACCATCATTTAAACAAGAGAGAGAGAAGATATCACTTACATTTTATCTACTGAGAATTCCACCCCACTTACTCTCAAATTCAGCAACCCTGTACCAGCAACCCGGTACCAGAAACAATGAAATAAACTTACAAAGCAGGGATGTAAAGCTTACCTGTGGCCCTCAGCTAGATCCAGACCATGGGGCTCTTCATGGGCCAGATCCAGCCTGGGGCATGGGGGTAGCCTCTGAGACCACCACAGCAGTGGCCAATTCGGTAGCAATGAGGGACATGGCAGCAGGTCTGGATGTGACAAGGGGTCCACTGGTGGCAGGAGGAGTCTAAGGGCAACCATGATTGTGGACCAAGCTTGCCACCGATGGTCATGGCCAGCAGGGTCAAAGGGCCCCAAATTCCACAGCAGGCCATACCCCCAACTTCTGGTGACCCACAAAATTCAGCCCGTGGGCCCTATGTTTGATATCCCTGCTTTAAAGCATACAATCCCTGCTTTAAAGCATTTGTAACACAAGCTAGATAGCATATTACCCAAAACCAAGACCCACATCAACACTCCCAAAATGTGAGAACTTAAAGTAGACAGTAAGCTGTCATTCCGCCAGTCTGATCTGGTCTTTGGTTCTGCCCACATAGAGCTATTTTCCTGAATTCCGTTGGGAGCAGAGGGGATTTCCTGGTACCAAATAGCCCTCCTCTTCCCTGAACTTCAGAAAAGGTATGGAAGACATCTCAGTGCCTACAGACAGGCCCCAACCTGGAGCCAGCTTCAGTCAGGTGTGGAAGACGATGATTTTTCTATGCACTTATGTGCAAAATGAAAACAAACAAACAAAAACCCCACCAATCTGTTCCCTTTGGGGCTTCCTGTAGATAAAAAAAGAAGCTCTGTAAGTTCTTTCCCTTCAATACCTCTGTCACACCTGCAGAGGGTAAGGAAAAGGATGCCTCCAGCACCTCTGCAACTAGCCTTTGAGAAAAGTAGTTGATAAGTACTCATGCTGGAGCCCTGAGAGGACATAAAGATGCCTGTGCTCTCCCCTTCTCTGCACTAAAGACCCTGCTCCTCCCTTAAGACCCTGAATTCCCTCCTAAGCTTCCTCTGTCATGTGCTATCTACCCAGTCCTGCTCCTGGTGGAGGCAATGTTAGAGCCAGGATGGGAAGGTGCAGCAGCACCCTAAAAAGCATGCCCAAGGTGGAGATTCATTTTCTATGGGAAAATGAGTTCTGCTCCCACCTTCTATTGTTTTTCAGAGTTAGCTGGCAGCTCTCTCCCCACATCTTCTGTCTCTACTGGGGACAAGGGACTTAGCAGCCACAGCTGTCAACCAGGGGTATAAAAAGATCGTACTTTGCATCTGCTGGAGCTTTGCTAGCAAACCCCCGCCCCCCCGAGTGGACACAGCCTTGCTGATAGAAGCTGGTTTCTTTTAGCTAAGGTTCTGACATTCTGGGGAAGCTGGTGTAACTCTGGCAGCAGAAAACCTGCTTCTGGTGGCACATATTGCATCTGTACTGGGGCCACTCACACTGCAGTTGTGCCATTGAATTAAAGTAGTAGCACCCCTGGAATAGTGGCAAGCTGTCGATCACAAGAAAAGGGAGGTGGGGGTGGCAACCAGTGTATGGTGCATTCGTGACACCAGTAGCAAGGCACAAACAGGCAGGGGAAGGTATGATGTGCCTAGGTGATAAAAGAGTAGTCCTCACATGGAGATTCAGTGAATTACTTTCATGCTTAAAGATAAGCATGCGTCTAAGTCTCCGTACCTGAGTTAGAAGTTGCTGTGTACTTTCTTCCCGTAACTAATTAATAAAGACTTTGTACCTTCCTTTCTGTCATTTATTACCAGACAACAGTGTGTTTCCTAGGCACACAGCAAGGACTTCAGCCTATAGCAACAAGCATTTGGAGCACCTATTTCTGACATACTGCCAAGTGCCTGAAAGGGTTTTTGTGCGTCCAAGATGCACAGCAGCACTTTCAGAGGACTGAGATACCTGAACTAATCCATCAAGCAGCAAATCCTGTCCTTCTAGAGATCCCTCTTCAAGACCTACTTCTGCTGTGAGACATCAGATGACCTGGCAGTTGAACGTGGCTGGGCAGGCAGCCAATGAAGATTAGTGATATCATTAATATCTCTTGTTTATTTATGGCCTTCGAAAAATCTCAGACCTGCAAGATGAGCACATAGCTTGTCTGCCTAAACTAGTGTTGCCATTGCTGCTAACCTCGCTCTTTGCCTCTCCCTCAATTTGTTGGTTATTTCAGCTTGTTGTGTCTTCATTTAAACTGTCAGCTCTTTGAGAAGGAACTGGCTTTTCCTTTATGATCATTCAGCCTTTCTACACCAGGGTTTCAACCCCTCTTGGGGCTTTTTGGCCCTCCCATTATTAATCAGTTAGATTTGTATAAGAAAAATAAAGGGGTGGGAACAGTTAGGGCCCAAAATGCTCCTGCAAGACTAATTAAACTTAACAGCCAGCAGAACTCCAAAATCCTTCCCACCACAAACTGGATTCTTCATATTCACTCATTGCCTTAGCACCCTCCACAGATTGCTGTGCCCTGCAGCAGGCTCTGAGGCCACATCTACACTGTCAGAATGTGCAAGCGAATGCTCCCGTGAAAACATGCCCTGCTCTGCTCCTGCTCTGTGTGTACTGAATGCCAGAAAAGGTCTTATGGCTGCCATTAGAGTGGTGGTAGGTCTTGGAAAAACACCAAAAAACAGCAGAAATGAGCAGAGCAGGGAATGTTTTCAGAATGGGACTCACTAACACTATCCCACATTGTGTAGACATCATGGAGGATTAACAGGACTGGACTGTTTCAGATCTGAAGGAAAGAGTGATCCAGAGCTGAGAGCCCCTCACAGAGAAAGCTCTACTGCTCTGCCCTTGGCAACCACCTTGGACTCTCAAATGCTGTACGTACGAGCCATAAAGTTACAGTCAAACACAAAACAATAGAAACCAAATGACTGGCAAGACTTCCTTTGGCCCCATAATGGCTGCTAAGCTGACAGGCAGGAATAAAAGGAAGGAAGGACAATAATAACTTTTTCACATAAAAAGTGAAGTTCTCAAAAAACAGCCTGTGCAAAGGAGAAATGTTCATGAAAAGGTGTTTGTAATATTTATTGTAATGTGCCAAATGCATTATCAGCTTCTTCCACAGCTGCCTTCTCACTTTCTTCCAGGCAGCCACCCTGTCCGGGCGTGGAACACCCTTCCAGAACTGGTTTACAAAGCTACCAGTTTCTTCTCATGCAAGCCCCTCCTGAAAACCTACTTCTTCTGTGACCCCTGTAACAAATTAGCCAACTAAACAAACCCCCCAAAAACAGAGAGTTAACTGAGGAAATAGGTGTGTGCGCATGTGTGAGTGAAGTGCCATTCATCCCCATAAACACCATACTTCTCTGTTGTTTTTTATTCCTCCACTTTTTTATTCATTTATTTATTTTGTGTTTTGAGTAAACATCCCTCTTCAGAAGTGCACTTCAGTACGCAGCTTTCTGAATCAGGACCTGAAATGGTCAGCTCAATGGCAGAAGTACTGAAAATTCTCTTGCCTCTTCATCACCCGGTGCCTTTGACCACTACTGTACCATGAATAAATAAATAACAATTGCAGAATCTTTATTACTAGTGATTAAGTGCCAGCCAGAAAGAACCAGCTGGACTGCCAGGTCCTAGGGGAAATTTGCACGGTTGGAAGTTAGGAAAAAATAACAGTATTTTTTTACTTGTAAACTGAGCACGTGTTATGGGGTCACTGGCATGCAATGTGGAACCTCTTACTCATGTGTGTGTGGTCAGAGTGGAATCAAAATGTGGCTTTATCTTTAAAGTACTTAAATTTACTCTTTAATTTGCTTCACCAGCACATATACTAACATTAGAATGAACTAATGCGGGTTCATCTCACCTATACCCTTTAGAGACTTATACTTGGAATAAAGGACTGGTGGTAAGCAGATCTAAGGAGAATCCTAACCCCTGGCTCAGCCTCTTGCTACAGGGTAAAGGAGTTGAAATAGAGAATAAGGAGCTCTAAAAACTCTGGATCTGACCAAAGGATGGATTTCCCCAGGACAGGCACTGCAAAACACATTAGCAGGCTGCCTCCTGAGGAATTTCTTACAAGCCCAGAAACTGGAGGGTTATTTAGAGCCACCTTAAATACAATATCACCTGGCCTGTGAATTCTGTGCTGCAGCTCTTTGAAGCACAAAACAGCAGCTCACATTTACTCTACACTCTGGCACAAATTTGCTTGGACATGGGGCAGGCAGTTCATGTAACTTCTGTGCCTTGGTTTCCCTCTCTGATAATTTAGGCTTGTGATGTTTAACTACTTCTGTAAAGTATTTTGCAATGTTGGATGAAAGGAGTGAGGTGGTGGTTGTTGTTGTTCTTATTGAATAATCTCTCACTGGGACGGCATTTATTTCCCTGCCTGAAATGACAAGTGAGATCCAATATAGTGTTACAGGTCTCAGGGGAAAAGGCAGGTCACCAGAAACAGCTGAGGTAAAGAGAAGGAGGAGAGATTGTTTTGCTGCTCTGCGTTCATAGTAGGAGGGGATAAGGAGAAGAAGCAGAAGTCTCTTAACAATACATTTACAAACAGCAGTTTCTGCTCTTAGTCCTTGAACATCTGACTAGAAATGCCAGTACAACTTTCTCTTCAGATCAATGTAAGATTAGAGTGGGCCTTGTTCAGTGGCAGCATATCATGTGACTAAAGGATCTGCCTGCAGCTGTTCAAAACAAACTATGTTGGAAAACTCATATAAAAGTCAAAGGTAAAAAAAAAAACAAAAAAACCCAGGCAGCTAAAACATTGCTCTGTTGTGTGAAAGCAGCATTTTTCTGATTGGTTCATGCTCCTAAGGAATTGCTCACCCCTGACACAGAAAGCGAGTGCCAAGGTTGTATTTTTTCCTGTGTTTAACTGAGCAACAGTCAGTTGTAACCGTACTTAACCTTCCTCTTTCTAGCTGCCAACACTGGGTGGCACTAAGTAACTCCTCCTGACATTTGCAAAATCAACTCTAAATACTTGAAACACAGAGTCTTGGCTCCAGCCTGTCCTGACAGCAAATGGTTTTGTTTGAGAAACTTTTTGATCATATGGCTGTTACAGTAGAAACATCTGACTCACATGGCACATTCTGTACTTCCTGGGTTTGTTCGGCTGTTGAGCTGCCCTGCTTCAGCTGACTTGCTGGGAAAGGCTCAATGTGCTGCCTGGACTTTAAAGTGAAATTTCCTGTACTAATGTCAGAGTTGCTGGAATACATTAAAATAGCTTGCTGACTACCAAAGAATTAAACAAAGATTCATGATGGACTTCTGAAATAAATCAGCTTTCAGGAGAAATAAAACTGAATCAATTTATTTTACCCCTTGAAGTTAATTTTTACTGTACTGAAGCTTGCTTATAGTTTAGTGACCTTAACTGAGTTACAATGGCATAAAACTGGAGGAACACAATAGAGAATTGGATGCCCAGGAAAGCATTCTCAATGAAAACTCAGCTTCTGTTTTACAGGCTGTTGTACTGGGTGAAGCTACCACGTGACAAGCTTCTGGAACTATTATTTTGTGATGATAAAATATAACTGGCATAATTTTGTTTGTCAAACTCCTCCTTCCCTAACCAAAGTGCTGTATGTTTAAGATATAACAGGCAACAGTTAACAGAATAAGTGTAATGAAGTACTACTGTGCCTCAAAGCAAGTGGAGATGTTGATGACAACAGATAGCAATCCTGAGATAAGGAAATTAGATTCAGTAACCAAAGCCAGTTTCAGAAGGGCAAATTCAACAATAAGTTGCCCTGGTGGTATCATCTTCCTGCACAGGATGCCCAAAGTCACAGCAGCTGAGGAAGGAATTGGCTAGCATAAGAGAGCGGAGTCACTGAAAGAAACACTTCACCTTTTAGCAGAAAAGCTGAAATTGAGAGCTTTATACAGAAACCAGTGGAGTCAGTGGGCACATCTACATGTTCATTAATGTGCCGTAGTTATTGCTCATTAAGTTGAGTGCTTGTATAACCAAGTATTAAATCAATGAGCAGTAATTCGCATTACTGCGCAGTAGTGTCAGCACACAGCTTTTTAGTGATGCTAACTGCACAGTAGTGTACTGAGGAGTAGCGTATTAGCATAGTTTTTGCCATGACACACTACTCCACAATAGAATTAGGCCACTGGACAGTTAACTTCTTGTGTAGACATGCCCAGTGGGTGGCTTTCCATTGACTTCAGCAGGAGTTGCTTCAGGTCCTTAAAACAGTAGGACTGAGTGAATTATTTTTGGCAAACAGCACACTCGCAGAAAAGTGCAGTTTCTGTTTGACAAAAGCTGTTTGGAAATTCAGTTCAAATTTGGTGAATGGTTTTGGGCTGCCAGAAATAAAAGCAGAGAGTGAAGAACAATTTGTTTTGACATTTTTTAAATTATCAGTTTTTTAATTTTGTGTGGGGTTGAGTTAGATTCTCAAGGGTTTTCAGAAACAATGGTTCTACTCCTCTTCATGTCCCACACAAAAGGCCTTGGTTTGAGTTCTAACTCTGATTCTTGCAGCGAGGAGATTTTAACCTGTGCCTCTCATACACTAGGTTAGTGTCTCCAAGCACTAGGATAATAAGGACACTTTTTGCTCTTAAGTCTTGTAGATGGTGCCTAAGGGCATGAGTACTACAACAAAACCAAGCCTTTCTGCTTTATGCATGCATGCCCTTATTTCCTGGAAGCATCCCCTAGCATAGTAAGAGGTTTTCTAAGTCCTTCTGTAGATCTAGTCCTTTGCTTCCCCATTTTCTCAGGTTATGTGTGTATGTGTGCATGCGCGCAAATGTCTGTGTGCACGTAAATGTGTGTATACATACATACATATACATTATATATTACATTATACATTACACACACACACATATATAATATCGTGTGGGTCTACAATATTATATAGTATTAAATATTATTTACAATTTATTATTATTATGTTTTATTTTTATAATAATATAATATTATATAATAATAAAATAATAATATTATACATTATTTATAATTTAGTAGTAGTAGTACTAAATATTATTATTTATATACACACACACATATAACCTGAGAAAATAGGGAAGCAAAGGACTAGATCCACAAAGGGACTGAGAGAGAGAAAGAGAGAGAGAGAGAGAGAGAGGTTATATATAATATTGTGTGTGTGTGTCTGTGCGTGCACACGCGTGCAGGCGTGTGCAT
>NW_017729032.1:48879982-48882492 GCF_001723915.1 Gavialis gangeticus
CATATAACCTGAGAAAATAGGGAAGCAAAGGACTAGATCCACAAAGGGACTGAGAGAGAGAAAGAGAGAGAGAGAGAGAGAGAGGTTATATATAATATTGTGTGTGTGTGTCTGTGCGTGCACACGCGTGCAGGCGTGTGCATGTGTATGTAATCCTGTAAAAGTTTTGTTCATCCTTCATACAACAGACTCTGGCCTTACAGGAATCTTGAGCTTGCTGCCCACTTTGTGGGGTCCAAAATTCAGGGGAAACCCTGGAACAGGAATCTCACGTTTTTCCCTCCCTTCTAAAAATCTTTCCTATAATGCAGTCCACATTGATTAACCTTACGCACTGGATTCTTAAAAACAGATTAATGAGAGCATACTGAAACTAGAAACAGATGCACCATCTTGTGTGTGGCATATAGTTTTGAAAGGAAGTTACCTAAAACACAGTTGTTCTGAGTGTTAATATTAGGCTTTGCTTGGCTACAACTTTCCCCAAAAGCTGAAGCCCCCATAAGAAAATAAATCAAACCAGTAGTGTTTATTATTAATGGGCTGACGATAATATTGTGGCCAATGGCTAGAACAAAGCTTTTTCTATACTGGAGTCCCAGCCACTATTCTAAGACACATTTACATTAGGGCTCTGTACCTGTACAGCTGTGCAGGCAGATAAAATCCCAGAGTAGTCAGCTTTAGGTTTCAATCTAAATACATGCATATGCCGCAAAATATCTTTCTGCTACCTGCTATGCCTCACACTACAATCCCATGCACCACGCACTCTATTGCTTCTCTTCAGCCACATACAGATGTTCCCAGGATCTGATTTAAAATCAGGTTGCGTATTTTAAGCAGGGTTATTGTAGATCTAGTGCCAACTGTACAGACATTCACCAGTGCCAAGAATCTGATTTAAGTCAAGGTGGTGGGAAGGATGGGCAGGACTGGGGGGCTAGCAGGGTCTGTGGGAGAGTTTGGCAGGATTGGAGTGTGTGTGTGTAGGGGGTGGGTGGGTCTCACTAGTGGCTTTGCAGGACGGGAGGGGGGCACTATCTGTCTAGGGCAGTGCTGGTACACACATTTGGGTTAGATTTGGTACAGGTTAGCCCAGTCTATGAAACTGGGGTTACGTAGTCCTAGGTGAATTAAAGCTAGATTGGGCCAGCCATTTTTTGCCCAATTTTACTTTTCTGAATATATGTACAGATTGGCACTAAGGGCATTTTTAGATATGTGTGATGCAGTGACAGGTGGTTTTGAAAGCACCCCACGTTGTGCCACATACATTTGTATAAATGGCTAAAAGTGTGTCTTCACTGAGAAAATGGCAGCAGTTTACTTTTGAATTAAAATACATTGAAGGTGTTTTAGTTCAAAAGTGCATTGCTGCCATTTTCTCAGCACCGATTTCAGGAAACAAATAAACCTTTCAGCCCTGTCTTAACCTCAGTCCATTTCCAGAACCAGAAACAGTGCTTTCTGTGGATTCCAAAATGTCCATCAACTCATGTGTTACCATGGCCTGAGATGGAGGTAGCCTCAGGTGTGTGTAGACAAGGTGCCCTGAAGATGATTAAGCTGCACAGGTGCCTCTGAGGAGAGAATTTGGCCTGGAACCATTAAACAGGGAACTTCAGAATAAGGACCCACTTTCTTCTGCCTTTGCAAAGTGATGGCAAGGAAAATTTTCAACCATCTGTACCTTTCTTTTCCCTTGGTTTCCCTTTGAAATGTCATTGCCACCTGTAACAGGAAACCCCAGCCCTGTTATCAGAAGGCAGGGTGGCCCCTTTAAGACCCGAATCTTCAAAGCACAGCCTGCCAGCAGGGCAGGGGGTAGGGGCCAAGCCCGCAGGCCAGTCAGCTGACTATGCCTCTCAGGTGACTGTGAAAGCACCTAGGGCCAGAACTATAAAAGCCCTGGTCTGAGCAAGCCTGGGGACAAAAGACTGAGATGGATGGCAGAATCCAGCAAGTTTCAAGCAAAGCTGTGGCTGCTCTACAAGCGAGAGCATCCAGCAGTGGAGACACTGAGATAGGGAGCCCATGAAAAGAAAGCAAGTAAGAAGGCTAACTGCCACCCTTAATTTTGTTTTATAGCCCAAGGGCTTATTATTTATGTTATAGTTTAAAACCAGTGGCTTGTGGTTGAGGCTGTAGGGGAGGTGGAGACCTCATTAGCATCTGTGGGACACAGATGCAGAGGGGCTGGAGAGTCCAGGGCCAGAGGGCACAAACCACAAGGGGCTGGAAAGCCCAGCACCAGAGGGGTGCAACAGACAAGGGCCAGGGGCCCACTAATAATTATTGTATTAAAGAGCTAGTAAAGAGCTAGAGCCTCAGAGTCAGACTCGACTTAGTGGGTTTAGGCTGGTGGGCCTAGCTAAAGAGAAAGGGGTATGTCGCGGGGCACTTCCGCGCCCCGCTCCTAAACAGGCTCAACCCCAGGGGGGAAGACACTAGGGTGCCTGCTGCTAGCATGGGCAATAAGGCTTGGCTGCCAATCAGTAGGGCAGCAC
>NW_017729032.1:48882678-48889156 GCF_001723915.1 Gavialis gangeticus
CGGGTGAGGGCCCCAGAAGCGCGGGTGGAGGCCCAAGGCGGGCTGATGCATGCAATAGAGCCCAAAGAAGGGTGAACACAGGAGTAGGCCCCAGAGAGGGGCGAGGGCTAGCGAACACAGGGGCGCTAGAGCCAGGGGCGTCGGTCGCATGACAAGCCCAGGGGCGCCCGAGGAAGGGTGTGGGTTGCGTGACAAGCCCAGGGTGCCAGGCAAGGCACAAGTGACCAGACAATGTCCGGAACAGCTGCGAGGCTCAGGGCGTGCTAAAGGGGAGGTAGGAGGCATGCATAGCCCATAAGGCTGGGGTTGCACCAAGTCACCCCCATCTGGTACAGGAGGGGCAGTTATGAGCAGAACACTGTGACCAAGGGGATCGTAAGGCAGCCTCCCATATCAAACTATTATACCAACAAGACGTGGCAGGCGAGAATCGAGGGTGCTGGATCGCTCACTTGGCACGGTAGGGGGCGCTAGCGGGATCACGGCCGCTCCTAGGGCCCACCCCATGATAGGGTAGAAGCTGAGTAGGCTGAAGCCCCAACAGAGGCACACAGATAATACCTGAAAGGCATGGGGCATATTAAGGGAAGGTTGGAGTATGCAATTAGCCCTTAAGTCAAGAGCTCTTCACCTTTGTGAGTCTGAGCATAGATCATACCTGGGAAGCCTTGGGGCAGCCTTCCCTTCAAGAACCAAGGAACATCAAGACATGGCAGGTGAGTGAAGGGGAGCTTGTTTCCAGAGGAAAGGTGGAATAAGGGACTCTGGGGTGTCCTTGTGGGCTTGGCAAGTGCTGCTGAAGATGGCACCCTATTATACCACCTTTGAGGGTTTTTTTTAATCCTTTTGCTTTTTTCTTTACCTTTCCTCAAACATTGCACTTCTCCCCTTGTTAGCTTGATATAGCTATAGCTTCCATTCCCCGGCTTAGCCGAGAGACAGACAGTCTGTCAGACCTGCAGTCTCACAAATCCAAGATAACAGCAGAGCCAGGGCAAAGTTTAAAAAAAAAAAAAAAAAGAGACCGCCAAAATCCAGAGTATGCAAGGGCAGCAGATCTGTTCTGTACTAAAAGGCCTGCATGCATGTTCTCTGTACAGTCCCCACTGCTGCAACACTAAGGCAGAATAGTTCAAGCACTTTCAAGACCTGTTTGCTTCCCCAGGGTACAGCGCCTCTGCTACAGCCAATCCAGGTGCTAAGACATGGTCTCCCAGTATGACCAGCTTCTGTGTGGGACCAAAGGAAGCAGAAGTAATTGACCATTTCACTTTCTATTCCAAATCTCTCAGTTAAGCTCAACCCCTTCTCATAAACCCCACAAGAACACGTCTTAGTTGGAGGCACAGCTCTCCCAAGCTCCCCTCTACACACAGAGATGATTTTAAAAAGTGACCGAAGTTTTAAGGAATTTTCCACAAAATACAAACTCCAGCACCTTCTCCTCCTCTTCCTCAGATAGGAACCACGAGTACAAAATCATAGAATAATAGAATCATAGAAAATTAGAGTTGGAAGGGACCTCAGAAGGTCATTTAGTTCATGAACAGTGCTTGCCCCCAGCGGCTGGAGGGGCATGGCTGCACCAGCGGCAACGGGAGCACAGTGGCAGCAGGAGCCCGGAAGAGGTGAGCAGGGAGCTCCCACAGACACCGCCAGCACTGTTGGCAGTGGTGAGGGAAGGGTGGCAAGCGCGGACCATGGGTCAATGAACAACCACAGGTGCCACCAGAAGTGTTGGTGGCAGCCAGGGGTGATCAGGGACCACCCTGCAGATGCCACTGGCCTTTTTGCAGGGGGTGCACCACCACGCACAGTGGGTGCGCATGCACCAGCGTGCACCCCCTACATGTCATTCCTGATTTAGTTTAACCCCCTGCTCAAACCAGGACCACCCCAACTAGATCAATCCAGGCCTTAAAAACCAACAAGGATGGAGGTTCCACCACCTCTGTAGGTAACCCGTTCTATGTGCTTCACCACCATCCTAGTGAAAGTTTTTTCCTTATATCCAACCTAAACTTCCCTTGTTGCAACTTGAGACCACTGCTCCTTGTTCTGTCATCTGCCACCACTGAGAAGAGTCTAGCTCCATCCTCTTTGGAACCACCTTTCCAGTAGTAAAGGCTGGTATCAAATCTCCCCTTAGTTTTCTCTTCTGTAGAGAAGAGAAATAAATAAGCACAGAAACTAAATAAGCCCAGTTCCCTTAGTCTCTCTCCTTAAGTCATGCACCCCAGTCCCCACTTGCTAATATACTTGTAGAAAACTTTCTTTTTTACCCTTCATGTCCCTTGCTAGCTGTAACTCTGATTGCACCTTGGACTTCCTGATTTCATCCCTGCATGCCTGAGCAATATTTTTATATTTCTCTCTAGTCAGTCACCTGTCCAAGCTTCCACTTCTAAGCTTCTCTTTTGTGTTTAAGCTCACCAAGAGTTCTCTGCTAAGCCACACTGGCCACCTGCCATATTTGCTGTTCTTCCTTTACATTGGGATGGTTTGTTCCTGAGCCCTCAGGAAGGTTCCTTTAAAATACAACCAGATCTCCTGGTCTCCTTCCCCCCTCAGACTGGCCTCCCAGAGGATCCTGCCCATCAGTTCCCTAAGAGAGTCAAAATCTGCTTTTCTGAAGCCCAGGACCCATACTCTGCTGCTCTCCTTTCTTCCTTTTGACACGATCTTGAACTCTCATCTCATGGTCACTGCTGCCCAAGTTGCCATCCACTTCTACATCCCCCACCAATCTTTCAAGAAGATATGATTTTAAGTTATGTATATATTTTAAAAACCTCAGATCTAATTGGTATAAGCCCTCTACCACCAACCAGAAAAGAATCTCATCTTCTCACTTGGATCATAATAAAAGAAAGGAGCAGGAATGTTTCCTTCAAAGGCACATGCATAAACCAGCCTAATAATTATGTCTTATAAAGTCAAGAAAAATAAATGTTCTTATATTCAAATTCCACATGTGGATTCCACACAGATTTCGGAAAAAAAAGAGGGGATCTCATTTTGATAAAAAGAGACTTCTCCCAAACAGTTTACATCAAAAAAGAGGAAAGTGAGCTTAGAAAAGAGGCATAAACAATGGCCTTAAAATCCATCTGGTAAGTCTTCATTTCAGAGTAAATCAAGATTCTTATTTGGGTGTTACCCCTCACTCAGCTGTTTGTTGTTTGGTTTTTTTTTCACATAACAAAATCCTTTCAACACAGTTTAGGGGTGAGTAGCTGGCCCATCATGGGTTCTAGGCTCAAGCCCCAGAGAAACTTTTGCTCAAGTGGGCATTTGCCCTCATTGCAGTAATTGAGGATACATGTTCAAAAACCCATGCGCTGACAATCCTCCAATGCTTCTTCTGTGTGTCCAGGACAGACAAGTTTTCCCACAATTTCAGGAAATGAATCACAAAGAATCTCATCTTATTGCAACGCAGAGAACCATTGATAAGTCCCAGTGATGCACAACGGTGAGGGCTATACCTGTGTGGGCACAGTAACTCAGGGGGAGCTTTGTTCCCATTTGTCTGCTTGCACTCGGATATGGGTGCTGATCCCCCTATTCCACAGGAAATACCAGACCCTTAGCCCCTGCTACCTGATTTGCACAGGTTAACTTGGTCTAAAATGCTATCAGAAATAGGAAAGTTGATTCACTTCTTGCATTTTCACATGCTTTCCTTGGCTAACATAGGAGCTGTAACAATTCTCTCTGGCATTTAGGTGCTCCTAAGTCTTTTGCAAACAGAACAGGAGAACATAGATCAGCTGTCTGAGTACCATTGATTCACTAATAATTTAACCCATCGGAGATGCAATTGTGTGTATTTCCTGAGTGTTTAACAACTGTAAATGTACTGATTGAGCCAAGTGTTTCTGGTTTCAACAAATAACCTTTGCATCTATAAGATTAAAACCAGGCTTTGAAGTTCACATCCATTAAGATGAAGGAGAACGTTCACAATTTTAATGCTATTGTTTGTCTGCTTGGCCACAGACCAAAAAAGACAGCGACATATTAAATGTACAAGGACAACAGCTTCTGCATCCAGGAAAGCCAAAAGTTTCATAAAATAATAATGGATTACATTCTGTACAAACTCAGCAAAATGACATTTGTGTATGGGGGGAGGTAGGAAGGGGAGGGAAATAAATCCAGGAAATCCATGAATTTTTCATAATTGTTAATTTCTCTGTTTGCCATTTTTAACTTCCTCAGGCCTCCCATACTGGCTGTGTCTACTCCAACTATTCCCTTCCACTCCCTTAAAAATTCCCACAGTTGCTTCCTCTTTTCCTCAAATTACACACTGTTGCTATTTTCAGACAGAAACTGAAGAGGGAAAATGGCTCCTGTGGACAAGTGCCAGTAGGACAAAATCTTTTCCCAAGTAGTACCATCTCCCTGTCTCTAGCCTTCCTTTACTAGCTAAAAGAGAGTCCTGATTTAACATATTTAACATATAGCTTATCAACAGCTTACACTAGGATTTTCAAAAAAGTGTTAAGAATGCCTTACACTTGTTTGAAGTTCACAGGTTAAATGTGTTTTTAGAGACTCCTGTTTTTACTGTAAATTAAACCCAGTGAAAACAAATATGACACAGTGGGAAAACAGGTCTGGCTGTAGGAACATTGTCTAAGCTAAGATTCCTTGGCTGATAACTGGCTTTCCACAGCTAGATGCATCAGGTCTTCAGCTTTAGGAGCAAAGCTCTGTGGCTGGGAACTAACAGTGAACTCATGATGTCCACACAGAGGGAAACACCACATGTTCTGACCAGTGGGTTATACTATCACCAATTCACTAAATATCCCAAATGTCAACAAGGGTATAGTCACCGAGCACTTACAGTTTATTTGGCCTCTTATCCTGGACCCCAAATGGCTCCACTTCACACATAGGGGCAGAGACTGTTCGGGTATCTACACCTACAAATTTTAAATATCACCTGTAAAGAAAAAGAAAAACAGACTCCTTTACTTTTTATATAATGGATAAAAGGAGCCCTTTATGGATTTGTTTGAGGTTTCTTGGTATGGTGTTTGGTTGTTTAGTAGGTGCTTGGTTGTTTTTTTAATTAGTGGTTTGCATCCTGTCTGGTTTGGAAGATTCTACAGTGAGATAAGAATTTGTGAAATCATGGAATCATAAAAGTGAAAATTGAGCAATTGAAAGGAGAAGTCATTTTAAAATATACTGAAATGTTTCGGCCATCTATCCAACTGCCTACAGGGGGGAAGCTTCACTGGATTGTCTTGATTTTCTGTAGGGCACTGGATTAAAGCTGTGTTTTTAAGCATCTTGGAGGAACACTGTTATGCATCACTAATATCTGAACACAGGAAATCGGGAGTTAGAAAACTGAGAATGAAGGCATTTTTTGATGTCAACCATTAGCCCTTAGACCACTGATAAACTGGACAAGTCAACATGCAATATTTTTACTAGAGGTGCACTGATATATCAGTCCTGTATCAAATTGGCACCGATATAGGGAATATTGAAAGCATCAGAAATCAGCTTTTTGTGCCTGATGTGGTTGATAAAGTGGCCGATAAATGCCTTGTGCATGCGCACAGCAGCATGCACAGGGCAAGGAGTGCAGCCTGGTGGCTTGGAGACCAGCATCTGGCTGGTAAATCTGCTGTGGGGGAAAATGGGGGGAGGGCAGATCAAGGTCCCTGCGGTGAGGGAGTGAGTGGGGCTGGAGCAGGCACTCATTTGGGGGACATGGAGGGTGGCTCTCGCACTGCACACATCCCGTGAGGGCATGGCAGGTTTGTGCTCCTGGATCTGTGCGGGGTGAGGGCACAGATGGAGGCTGCACCGGGCTCTTCCTGGCAGGGGCTGGGCTGAGCTATGCTTGGGGTGGGCAGCAGTGGTGCTAGGTTTGGGGTTATGGGGTGGCTACAGTGAATTCTGGGGTGGCTGCAGCCCCCCCGCATAGCCCCACTCCCAGTGCCACCACCCACCCACCCCAAACACAGCCCAAGCCACCCCTTGCTGGGAGGAACCTGGCACCACCCCAGCCTGCAGTGGCAGCCTGCCCTCACCCCAAGCAGATCTGAGGGTACATGCTCCCCATGGCCCCCCAGGGTGCGTGCAGGTTGGGAGCCGTGCCCCCCGGATGAGCCACTCATGGTTCCATCCCACACCCTGCTCCACCTTGCCCCAGCTGAGCAGCACCTGCCCCAGCCCCACTCCCTGTTGGACCTGGTCCTGGCCGCAGGCGACGACCTGGTAAGGGGCCTCCAAGTTCTTGATCACCTGGGCAATAGTGATCATTGCTTGCTGGAATTCACCATCCAGCGTAGGGTGTCAAGGGCCCGCAGCAAGGCGGTAGCCCTAGACTTCAGGAGGGCCAACTTCATTGAGATGAGGAGATTAGTGGGAGAGGCACTGGGGTCCTTGAGGGCAGAGGAACTCAGTGTCCAAGACGAGTGGTCGTTCCTTAAGGAAACGATACTCA
>NW_017729032.1:48889967-48903669 GCF_001723915.1 Gavialis gangeticus
GGAGCTGGAACCAACTTCCAAGGGAAGTGGTGCTGGCCCCTACCCTGGGGGTCTTTAAGAAGAGGCTGGATGCCTACCTGGCTGGACTCATTTGAGTCCCGTTTTTGTTTTGGGGTTTTGTTGTTCTCCCGCCCTGGCGGGGGGTTGGGCTAGAAGATCTACTTGGTCCCTTCCGACCCTAAATCTATGAAACTATGAAACTATGAAATTATGAGTCTTTAATTTGTTTCAGTCTTCCAAACATTCACACTGAATACTGCTAGTAGGCCTCTGATGTTCTTTGGCTAAATTCAGTCTTTCTTTCTCAGTTAAATGGCTTCTTCTCTAGCCATTGACACCAATGCTAAATGAGAGTAAAACAGTACCAAACTAGAATACCCACACTTAATACTCGCTCTGCAAAGGATAGCAGAAAAAACTTAAAGATGATGCAGGGCACAAAAAAGTCAAGTTCATACACTTCCTGCAGAGCAAATGGATCATTTCTGCCAGATTCAGACACTCTCTCTGTACCACTCTTTTGCTTTCAGAGCAGTCACAACAGGCATAGACTCCAGTGACATTTCTCTAGATTCTCACCAGCGTAACCCAGATCAGAATTTTACAGGATATGCTTTGGCATATTATCTATTTAATCTTTGGCTGTAACACTAAATAAACTGTGCTTTATTATTAACTCTCTGTATAGTATTAGTTATACTTGCTGCTGGTTTATCTTCCAAGTCATTTGAATAAACAAATGAACCATAAAGAAAAATTATTAAACCTTTTCTACTGGACATTGAGATGTATTAGAGTTTATTAATATTTCTTTCCCATTACAAGGTCAAAGGCTTAAACTCTATAACTCACTTTGTCAAATGGAAAAATGACTAGATGTTTCAATTATTTGGCTAATTAAGGCTGATTTTGTGGCTCAAAAACAAAGCATTTATTATACTAATTTATATATAAGTTCCCTCATAGTGCTGTAAATTCATAGTGGTATTGGGTGTTATCAGAGCATTACATAGTCTTATTCTGGAATAAAAGGATAATAAATACTCTCAGTTAGTGTTCCCACCCAATCAGCAGCCAGAAAAGAAAGCCCCCCCTGCCCCATTCATCAGGAAACGGATGTTATATTTGTCAAATTAGCATCAGAAGCTACAAACACAACCTTGCTGTCTACGGAGTCAAAAAGCCTGCCTACCTACCCCAGGACTTGCATTGGCCAATTGGTGTGGGCATTTATACATATGCTCCAGGAGCTGGAGGGCTGGGGGGGACTCCAAGAGCTGCTCTAATTAAAGTGCCCAGAGTATCTCGTGTATCAGCATCTCCACCCTGAAAAATGGTTTCCCACTGCCATTTTTCAGCACGGGGACACTGCCACACGAGACACTGGAGTCTTGCAGGAGTATGGTAATTACACACTCCAGCAGACTCGACAAACTGAGTTTGCTCTGACATTCTGTAATTACAGTGTGTCAAAACAGCCTTGCTTGCTTATGTATAGGTGCCCTATGGCACCTGAGAGCTTTTACAATTTGAATTCCATACTAAAGCCGTTACTCATAGATCCATTAGACAGAACATTGATGGAACAGTTCAAAATCTCCTTCAGTTGATATGCATTAGCAGTTGTGTAGCACCTGATCTAAAAAACAGGTGACTAAGAAGCCTAGCACTGGGTTTAGGTACCCAAATGAAGGCTGCTAAGTAACTATCCATGGTTATACAGCAAATCAGTGACTGAACATGGAATAACATCTGGGTCTTCTCACTTAAACACTAGACCAAAATGTACTACATTTTTCCTTCTTTACATTCTCTTATTAATACACCTCATCTAGTTTACAGGGCAAAAGTAGAAATTTGACTGCAGAGCCTCTCCAGTTCTCAGTACACTCATCAATAAACATCATCTTAAAATGCATCCAGGAACCTTGGTCTTGACAAATTTTAGTTGAGGTTTATAGTTGCAAGAAAAAAAAAGCCAGTCTGCCCTCTCAGTCTGTGGACATGCTACATAGCAATCAGGCTAGTGTCTACTCCCTGTCCATGGCTTCTTTTGAGAAACAATAATACCTGACATTTAATTAAACAACACTATTATGGTCCATATCTTTTAGGATAGCAGTTGCAAGTCATAGTGACCATGTTTACATCAGACACTGACTGCGCAGTCATTTAGCACTTGTATAAACAAGCATTAATGACTGCGCAGTAGCTGGAGTTACTGCGCAGTCGTGCCAAGGAATGGCTGTTTCATGACACTGACTGTGTAAGTCACAAGCTTCTGCACAGTCAGCGTCTCATATAGACACGGCCAGTGTTTCCATTGCCAGCGTTTCCGTTTTCTCTTTTTAGGAGCACTTCTGTTCCCCACTCCTCAACCATCAAAAACCACCTCAGGGTAAATGAATGCTCCTGTGGTGAAGCCGCTCCTGTGGTGAAGCCACTCCAGAGGCTCCCAGGCAACTGTTCTCAGGATTGTGGGCAGAGGAGAGAAAGAATAAACAGTATACCTGGCTGTAGCTTCTTGGAGTTAGCAGTTAGCATAAATTTGAGCAGTCACTGGGGACTTTTACCTGGATACTGCAATTCTGAGTTGTGAGCTACATTTACATCCCCTTCTCAACATGCACTATGTGCACTTCAGCCAGAGTCCAGGAACTGGCCCTGTATTTTCAAAGCACTATACTAGCATTAATGAATAATCCTTGCAACATTCTTTTAAGGTAGGTAAATATTGCTACTTCCATTTTACAGATCATGGAAGTGAGATACAGAGATTAAGTAATTTGCCCAAGATTAGAATTCAGGGGCTGCAACCTTCCAGTGCCTTGCTGAGCTTGTGAGACAATGTTGACAGGATCAGAGCAAGAATAGCTTTGCTCACCCTTCAGGCTAAGAGGTTCCCCTTTCCTGGGCTCACTTTTAACCCTATCTTTTAGCTGAATAATCTCTTTTAAAGGGCTGCATTGCAGCAGCTTTATATAAAGCCCAAGCCCCGCCTCTTTTGACAGATTATGGCTCCCATTTCCATAGAGCGTGTCAAAGCTTTCTGAGGAAAAGCAAACCCTGAAGTCTTTAAAGGCACTTCTCACAAAGGCATCAGTCAGTCCACACACCCTATGGCATACAAAATAACTTGCATTGTAAAGCTTCAGCATATTAAGAAGTTTGTAACATGATTATTATCAACATAGGCCCAATCTGAAGCAGCAATGAGGTGAGAGGTTCTGTACCCTATTATAGTCTTCAACAGGAAGTTAGACATATTTTTATTAAATAAAGTTCATAGTCAATGTGCTTTGAACTATATTTGGCTTCCTGACAAATGAAGGGTAGTGCATACTTTTGGATTGTACTTATGTCTGTGAACAGGGCATTAGATAAAATTAAAGGGGATATTTATAAAGAATCTTTTCGTGTTGGGACAGATGTGGAAGTCTGAGTTTATGACAAATGGATTTTCAGTGTTCAGACAAATACACTTTTTCATTCAGTTTCTTTTCATGCTATAATACTTGGCATGTCTTATTCTAACTGAATATGGCATAATGCCTAATATCTTGTGATAAACCTGTTTGTTTACTTAATCCACAGTAGCTAGAGTTACTCCTGGGTTATATATTATTTCCCTTAATAGTATTCACTCCACATTATTAGTGGCGGGGGGGAGCAGGCACTAAGGCACATGGTTTGCAACCTAGAAGTCACAAGTTTGAGACTACAGCAGAAAGACCTGTAGTGTAACCTTGCTGGATTCTAGCAAATCTGTGAATTTTGCTAAATATCTTGTCACAAGAAAAGAGAGGATTCCACACTCCAGTCAGCAGGCTTTTAATGGTATTGGGGTTGTTCTGCTTTAACCTCACTGCTTTGCTATAAATATTGTTCAGGTAAGCATTAAGGGATATGAAGACTCCAAGTCATGCCGTATTATTGTGATGGAACAGGCATTCACACTCCCACAAAGATTTTCATTTACTCAAAATATAAGGAACTAGCAACAAAAATTCTGCTCTCCTCCATTCTGGTACCCCCAGAATTTCACATAAGTCTTTGAAGTTCCTCCTAAGCCACACATGAACAAACAGAGAGCAAACTTAATACAGTGAAGTACACAAAGTATTATTCTGTATTTTTAAAAGTGCTTTTAAGAACAGAAGCAATTTTAAAATATGTTAAAATGAAATGCATCAACTCTGTTTTCACAAAAAAGAATTTAAAAAGTACGTTTGCTGTGCAATATTTAACAATTATTTGTAACATGAATTTTGATTTTTGTAATTAATCTTGTTATTATTTTGTTGTTACAATTTACTGCTAGACATTAAATAATCATCTTAAAAAACAAAACCCAACCTAACTACTGCAATAAATACGTATGTATTACAGAACATCATATATGGAACACATTCAAATGCTACACTTTTCTTTGACATTATAATGTAAATGAAACAAAAAAGTGTCAGCCGTAGCTTGGAATTTCATCTATGTCACAAAACAAACACAAGTATTTGAGTTCCTTTTTTAACATCTTAATCATTGTCTTAAAGAAGAAACATACGATCTGGATTCAATTGAATCTTAAAGCCATGAAATCCAAGGTTCTGATAAATATTCATTTAATTCAAACTTTCACATATATCAAAAGAGACACCATAAAAAATTACATGTGTGGTTCACTTATTCTGCCTGGTTACTATTAACAGAACTGCAAAATGACTGAGCAAAGCAGAAGTGGCAGATATAGTGGAATTTTACCATGATGTTTGATAGCTTTTTGTGGAATTCTACTCAAAGCTCCTATGAGGATTTGCAAGTAAAAACTGGACTTGTTATATCTTGGTAACAACAATCCCAGTATAAACTGATACATACAAATATGCCTCAAGAACGGAAGTAGAGCCCAAGTGTGCTGTTGTCTCCTGAACGGACCAGAAAATTAATGATGACTCTGGAATCATCATTTCCTCCCTGACTTGGCATTGCTCCAGATAATATTAGTTTTAAAATCAATGGGAACAATCTTGTGGTGTTTTGTGCATCTCCTTGGGGCCACTCCCAGTCAGGGTTCTGGATATTGTGAACCTTGCTCTGAGAAACATAGCTCTTCCTATGCTTTGTATAGGAACCTGCTTCTTTGCTGTGGATTCCACTTTGGGAGGTAGGCATCTAACAGAAAAGGAAGTAAATCCAAAATAAAGACTGTTTTTTGTACAACTTTATTAAAAGGCAATTTCTGATGGCTGGGCATGAGGGTTTTTGTCTTTTTTAAATAGAAACAAAACACCAGTAGAAGACTATAACATACAGATGGAGATTAAGAAGTATGTGCTGGATGTAAATCCCACCATATGTTCAATAAATAATCAATTTAATAGAGACACTTTTTTTTGTTTCATAGTTTCATAGATTTAGGGTCGGAAGGGACCTAGTACATCTTCTAGCCCGACCCCCCGCCAGGGCGGGAGAACAACAAAACCCCAAAACAAGAAACGGGACTCAAATGAGTCCAGCCAGGTAGGCATCCAGCCTCTTCTTAAAGACCCCCAGGGTAGGGGCCAGCACCACTTCCCTTGGAAGTTGGTTCCAGCTCCTAGCCGCCCTAACTGTGAAGTAGTTTTTGCGGATGTCCAATCTATACCTCCTCTCCATCAACTTGTGCCCATTACTCCTTGTTATGCCAGCCGGCGGTAGGGGAAACAGCATCTCCCCCAAACCCTTCTGTTCCCCCCCAGTGAGTTTATAGACGTCACCAGGTCCCTTATAGACGGTCACCAGGTCTATTCAAATAGATTTTCACTATTTTTGTAAGTTTATGCCATGATTTATTTGTTTAAATTATAAGTCTCCAAAAAGTGATTTAACAAAGTGACATTCTGTTAGTTAATTTATTATTATTAATAGAAGTGTTACCACTGGTCTTCAGGCTCAGAAAAAACAGACTTAAGAAAATAAATGATGGATTAAAACAGTAAGTTGCACTGCTTGAACACGTGTAGAAAATGCATTACCCCTGTGCAGCTGTTCACACTGTAAGAAGAATCATGTCTTTAGGTGATGCTCCTTTCATAGGAAAAGCCAAGGAAAGCCAGCATCAGAAAGCTCCAGGAAGGAGAAAGTGAGAGCAAAGGGACAGATAGAACTGAATAAGGAAGCATGATCATCAGAGGCAGATATGTATATGGTGGGTGAAGTGAGAGATGAGGGATAGGTGCTTGGTACCAGTAGGTAGGAAACGGTTGAAGTTGGGACACCACTTAGGAACTACATTTGGGAATACCAGTTGAGAGGGGTAATGGGGGCTCTTCAAGCACCAATAATTCACCAGCTCAACCTTCTGTTCCTGAGTCCTGCTGGAATCCTCGGCCCCTCCCACCAACTCTGCTCTTCCTGCTTTCCTACTTGACCCTACCAATCCCCTATTCTGTCCTGTTTCTTCCCCTACTTTCATATAACTCCTTTTGTCTTCCTGGTCTTTCTTGCAACCTAGCCCAAGTTCTTGGAACCTCAACATCATGTGGATTTTACCCGGTAAGCTTAACTAGGGAGGAAGGTTGCCAGAGATAGATAATGAAGGTAGCCAGTAGACTTGACAGTAATATTAGTTCAGCAATTCCCAAAATACAGCATATTCCTCACCTCATGCAGGGACAAGCAGGTCATATGCAGAATGGGTTTAGAGGAAGTAGACAGGCCTTTAATACACTGGAACCTGTGGAGGAATGAGGACACCATTAGGTTTGTTCCCCTGACAGAGACACAGCTTGCAGAAGTTTGGGAAAGGCTTTGTTTTCTCTGTTGAAGGTATCAGGTATAGGTATTTCTGTATTTAGGGTTACTAGTGGAAACTTGCACTATTAAAGAAATGCAAATAATTGACGGCATTTCAGTAAATTTAAGTTGTCATTCTATTGGTTTTGTAGGAGTTGGCACTTTTGTGTTTTCATTTTTCAGAGATTTTTGTTCTAAACGGAAACATTTAGCTTCAAAATGGGATTTTTTTAAAGTATGTTCTATTTTAAAGATAAAAAAATTAAACATAATTTATTTTAAAAAACAGCATGCAGTTCTGTGGAGAAATAAAAATGGCCACTACCAAACCAACAAAAACTTGTAAAGCAACCATATATATATTCTTTTTCCTTTCAAGTTTCTATTGACCTATTTTTTGGAAACAGAAAATTCGTTAAAAACTGAAACACTCCATTCTCTTCCCTCTCCCCTACCAAAAAAAGACTCCCAGAAAATTTCTAACCAAATACACTTGTTTGAAGTTTGGAGTTTATAGGAACTGTGATGCCAACACAGCAATGAGCTCCACTTGAGGAGAACCCTTGCCAGAAGCCATGTGATTCCTCAAGTGATCCACCTGCACAGATCCCTTAGAAGATCCCTATAACTTTTTAGCTATGGAAGCCTGAAAATACCTAATAATATCAGGGAAAACTTCAAACAGTATTGCAAATGTTTTCTCCCTGAAGTTCATTTGTTGTTGGGCTGGAAAAATATTACTGTAAATTTAAATTGTTTCCTGAAAAAGGAGTATCCTAAATTCAGAGACTAAATTAAATCAAGAGTGTGAAACAAAAGGGATTTGGGTCATGATTTAAGTGTAAATACCTGTGCAACAATAATTATGGAACAGTTCTAACCATTACCAAAGCAGTGCATTCATTTTATTTAATATTTGCTCAGTACAGAGCTGGAAACAACTCCCAGTTGAATCCAGAAGTAAAGCAAACCTGTTCCCAGTATCTTTGCTAAGCACTAACTGTTCCATCAAAATGCACTATTTTATAGACACAGAAGAATAAACTTTTTTTTACTATGAAATGCACTTCTTTTTTGAAAGAATAGAAGGGTGTGATTTTGCTAAACTGTCCTTTAGTCACAATGACTGCATATTTTATTTTCTTGAAGAACACTAGTTTATAGGGAAAAATAACTTTTAAAAGTGACTGCACTTAACTGCTCTTGACTTGTACACCTGTCTGGTTTTTGGGGTTTTTTTTTAAGCATCCATATATTTTCCAGCCAGTACCACTGAGGTCATAACATGTTCCTCTACATTACAATGTATTCCCTGTCTTTTATTGACATAATAATGGCTCCTTTTAGTTCATAATACTGTACAATGCACATCAATGCAAATATGCAGAAACTATTACAATAGGAAGGCACTTTTTACAATGTCAGTATAATTCTATTAAAACTTAGTGTGCTGCAGCATACCCAATAGATTAATTCATTGATGAATATGATTGGAAAAACTATAGTAAATACAAACTTTCAGCTGGATCATGGAAAAAAGTATGCAAATAAAGTTACTCATGTATGTGCATACTTGCAGGATTAGGCCCTCTGTATACTTTTTAAGTTTAAGAACATACGAAATGCCATTTACTAGGTCACACCATAGGTCCATCTAGCCTAGTATGCTGTCTCATATAGTGGGACAGAGTAAATGCTGTGGGAGAGGGTAAACAGGGGATGTATTGCCAGCCTTGGCCATTTTCAGTGGGCTTAGGCCAAGCTGCAGAAGCGTGGCCAAAGCAGAAGGTCCCAAAGCCTGTCTCTGGGTGATCAGAGTTTTGTTGGCTGACAACTAGCTTGGCCAGCAAACCAAAGGAAGCAATCGACAGGCATCTGATGTACGCATGGCTCCAGGGTGGGGGTGGAGCTGCATTTTAGTTAAATAGGCTCTTGAGAGCCACTATAACTAAAATGCCCACAGTGTCTCATGTATTCAGCATCCTGCATTTCAAAATGGTGGCAGGGGTGCTTTAACTAATGCTTATTTAACTAGTTTTAGTTAAAGCGCCCTTGTTACCATTTTGAAAAATGGAGACACTGAATACACAAGATGCGGCAGTACACTGGAGCATTCTGATTAGAATGAGTCCACATGTCCAGCTAAACCAGTAATGAAATCCAATTAAATACAACGCAAGGTCTTAAATTAGATAATCCATACAGACTATATCATAGCTTTATCTTATAGTAATGATTATTAGGGTAACCAAATTATTAGATGCTGTTTTGCTATAATAGATATATTTGTGTTAAGGTTTTCCAATAAGTTGTAAAAACAAAGCAGCCTTGTTCAACAAGAAAGCCATTTCCAAGCACCTGAAGGAGCCAGCATGGATTTATGAAAAAACAAATAATGTCAAACTAGTCTCCTTCATTGAAAAAGTAACTACTTAGGTGAATGAAGAGAATGCTGTTGATATAGTATACTTGGTGAAGCAATCAATAAGCATCTGTACCCATGCTCTGGGATGGGGGGGGGGGGCAGGAATATTTTAATTGGCTCTTGGCATTAAAATGCATGACCTTCTCATAAACAAACTGAAGAAATGTGAGCTAGATAAAATTACTACAAGGTGGATAGATAACTGGCTCAGCAGCTGCAAGCAAAGGGTGATTATTAACAGATCCATGTCAGAATGACAGGAGGTTTCAAGTAGAGTCCCACAAAGGTCTGTTCCAGGCCTGGTGCTGTTTGACATGTTTAGTAACGATTTGAATGCTGGCATAGAAAGCTTCTTGAGCAACGTTGCAAGTGACACAACTGGGAAGAACTGTGAACGTGCTGGAGGATGCAAGCACAGTTCAGAAGGATCTCAACAGACTGGGATGTTGTCAACGCAGACACATGCAACATGTTGGAGCAAAGTGCTAAACCTCAGAAGCAATAATCAATAACACAAATATAAAATGGGTGACACCTGGCTAGATGACAGCACTGCGGAAAAGGACCTGGGAGTCTTGATAGATCACAGGCTCAGTATGAGTTGACAGTGTGAGGCAGCCACACAGAAGGTGAATGCAGTTTTGGGATGTACCAATGGAAAAATTAAGTACAAGACACAGGAGCTGATAGTGTTTCTATTCTGCACTGGTTAGGCCTCATTTTGAGTACTGTATGTAGTTTGGGGCCCACATTTTAAAAAGGTTGTGGAGAGAGCCCAGAGGTGGGCAACGAAGATGATAAAGAGCTTAGAAGGTAAGTCATATGAGGACAGGATAAAGGAGGTAGGCATATTTAGCTTGTGGAAAAGGAGCTTAGGAGGGGATACAACAGTAGTCTTCAAGTACTTGAAGGACTGCCATAAAGAAAAGGGAAAACGCTTGTTCTGTCTTGCTGCAGAGAGAAGGATGCGGTCCAATAGCTTGAAATTGCAGCAAAGCAAGTTTAGATTATATAACTTGAAAAAATTTCTTTTAACTGGCAGAGAATAGTGAGGCAGTGGAATGGACTGCCTCGGAAAGTTGTGGTCTCTCCATCGCCAGAGGTGTTCAAGAAGAGATTGGACAGCCACTGGTTGGAGATGATTGAGGTGTACCTATGTTTTCTTATGAGTATTTCCTATGCTTCTGGGCTTTTCTGGTTTCTCCCTTATGCCCTCTCTGCTATGTGTCAGGGTGTTTTTAAGCCTTCCCAAAGGCATTGAGTGTTGGCTACAGCCAAGGCTAGGGACTTCGACTGAATTATGCCAGTGTCCCTGCTGGGACCAAAGATGGAGGTTGCTGGCTAGAAGGTCTTGCCTCTCCACTCAAGATCAGACTGATCATCATATTTGGGGTCAGGAAAGAATTTTACCCCATGGTCAGATTAGTGTGGACTGGGGGATGGGGGAAGGTGTGGGGGGGTCCCTTCCTCTGTAGCAGGAGATGGGGCCCTCTACCTGGGATCTCTTCAGCATATACTGACAACATTTCAGAGAAGCAGCACATTGGCTGCCATGATTTTCCTGCTTTACCTGTGGGAGGTAAGAGTGTTAGTTCTGTGTTGAGTCAGGGTTGATGGTAGTTTTACCTAGAGTTTAGATTATGTATAGAATGGTTTGAATAGGGATCATACTGCCTTAGGTAGGGGATTGGACTAAACCTTTGGCATTCCCTTCCAGCCATACCTCTCTATGACTTTGACTTGTCAGTGAAGACCATACATTGGTCATTAAGGTCACTAAGGTAAAGAAGAAATAGGACAGTGTTGAACAGCATTCCACAATGGTGAAGGGAAGAAGACAAGGAATCCTCCCTTTCAGAAGGATAACTTTCACAAGAACATATATCCCAATTGACACCTTCCAAGTCCACAAGAGATCTGGTTCAGTGAAGTCCCACAGGTTTCAATGAAACAGAGAAGTTTAAGTAAAACAAATCAGAAAAGATTTATTAGCGTATTTGAATAAGCCATCTAGAAATATTGTGTATAAACTGGAGGGAAATGTGGAGAATTCAGAATCTGGAGACTTCAAGAAGGCCTGCTGCCAGTCTGCATGCCACCCGCTTCCCCACACTTGAATCTTCCCAGCCAATATAGGTAAGAATTTGTTATACTGTCATGAGTAGCTAGATAGACTTCAGGATAACTGTTTTTGTGTTGTTAAGACATAAGTAATAAAAGGTCAGGCTGTAGACCTATCTTTTGCCTCTTTTATTAGCAGCCAACCTGCAAGTTTATCTATAACCCAGGTAAAGTGTCAGAATTTTCCACACCTTGCTCCTTTCCCATTACAACTTCCACAATTCAGAGGTTTAGAAAGTTCTGACTCAGAGGCTGCACTCCTTACTACCATAATCAATACCTACTGATGGATCTTTCCTCAAAGAACTGGTTGGGTCCCTTTTAGAACTGAGTTCAGGTACCAGCCTCCACAATGTCTTGTAGCAATGTGATCCAAAAGTAAATTACATGCTGTATGAATAAGTACTTCCTTTTGTTAGTTTCAAACCTACTACCTCACAATTTCATTTTATGTCCACTAGTTCTAATATTGTGAGACTGTAAATAGTAAATCATATTTACTCTCTTTGCACCATACAATATTTTGTAAACTTCTAGCATCCCTCCCCTGCTCTACCATGTCCCCCCCTCAAGTGTCTCTTTTCTACACTGAAAGGGCACTTTTACCCATGCTCTGGGCATTGCAGGGGTGGTGCTTTAATTAGAGTGACTCTGAGAGCCTCTCTAATTAAAGTGCTGCAGTATCTCATGCATCAGCATCCCCACACTTCAAAATGGCAGCAATGAGCTTTAGTTCAAGTGCCCCCACCACTATTTTGAAGCATGGGAACACTGATACATGAGACGCAGAAGGCTGCTGGAGCACAGTAATTGCCATGCTCTAGCAGACTCAATTAATTGAGTCTGCTCTGACATGCTGTAACTACAAAGCATCGGAACAGCCTCCACACTCATGTACAGGCACCCAAAAGTCCTAGCCTATTTGCTCCTCACACAAAAGCCCCTCCATACTCCTAATCAACCTTACTGCCCCCTTCTTTATACCTCTTCTAGTTTTTCTATACCCTTTTTGAGGTGTAGGAACCAAAACTGCAATGAAATACCAAATAGCCAATTATATTTTTCATACTAGTAGGATGCTGCCTCCACTGCTGATCAGGGACATGGAATGCCCACTTTGGAGAGCCTTCAGTATCTTGATATCTACTGCTGTGGCTAAAACAAGGGAAAAATAACATCATTCCTCTGTAGTTCTGTGGCTCCAAAGACATCTGTTTAGACACTTTAATCACCAATAACCTTAAACAGAGGAACAGAAAGGAGTGTGGGCCGAAGAGTTTCAGCAGTACCTAGGACCTAAGGGGAACCTCATTTTGCAGTGATCGCTGAGACTACAGGTCTCAATTGAAGCACAGTCCTACTGTGTGGAACACTGTACAAACAAAGAGGAAAATGTCAATCCCTGCTCCTGCTTCCTTACAATCTTAAAACCATTGATTATGAAGAGATGATAAAGAACACTGGGCCCTTGGGTTTCTCCATCCCCCACCTGCATTTGAAAATTTCTCTTATGGTACCTACCTGCTGGTAAGGCTATGAAAAAACTTTCACGTCACAAGTCAACCTTAGCTCAAAATAGTAGTAGTACTGTATTTTAGTCCAATAACTAGTAAACTATCTGCTTAGAAAAGCATTTTTATAGCTACTGCAAACAGAAACTCCTGAGAGTGCTCCTTCTTCCTTCTCCCCTTTTCTACAGAAAAATAAGCTTCTGGATATAAATTACTCAGAGGCACCAAATGTTCTGGTGAATAAATTGTATTAATAGTGGAACAGGCAGTGAGTCAGAGGACAGCAGAGACAAGCTATTTCAACTCAGATCCTCAGACAGTGTAAATCATTACTGTGGCCCAATTTCAGTGGAGCTATGTCAGTTTACACCAGCTGATTACATGGTCTTTACTGTCAGCAAATTAAAGATACCATGCTTGAAATATGGAAAGGAAAATAAAGAGGAGGAAGATGAAAATCAAAGGGCCAAAAGAAGAGTAAAAGAAAACAGGTTTTATTAGAAAGAACCAAGGATCTCTGAAGAATAAAAGTAAACTCTCTCATAAAGTGAGCATATATGAAAACAGTTTCCACAGACCTAAAAACAGAGCAGTCATCAAATATATGCATGTAGTGTCTCTTGCATTCAACTAAGTGCACATATTACATTTGTTATATTTTAATGTATGATCTATAGTCTATACTTCTCTCTGTCTGTTCCTTAAAAAATGAACTTCACAATTAGGTAATTCACGCCCAGCATTTAAGTTTGAAAAAAAAAAATTAACATAATGTCAATAAAATAGTTGTCATGATTTTCAGCATTTCCACTATATCAGAATCTTATAAACTGTAAGCACATTTATGGTATTTGAAAAACAAAAGCCCTGCAGT
>NW_017729032.1:48908669-48930005 GCF_001723915.1 Gavialis gangeticus
AGTTTGAAAAAAAAAAATTAACATAATGTCAATAAAATAGTTGTCATGATTTTCAGCATTTCCACTATATCAGAATCTTATAAACTGTAAGCACATTTATGGTATTTGAAAAACAAAAGACCTGCAGTGTTACACTAAGAGATGAGGAACAGAAAGTGAAACCAACTTATATAGTTCCTTTTCTTAGCTGTGCAAATCGCCAAATAACAAACAAACAAAAACACCATTAACATAACTCTCAAAAAGAAATTTTTAAAAGAAATTTTCCTTTTTAATGACATTCCAAGTGCTTAGATCTAGGCTGCTGCAGTGCCAGTGAGCTAGAGTTCATACACTTGAGTTACCATATTTCCAGTTTCAAAAAGGAGGGCACCTATGTGTGCATGGCTGAGGGGCGCTGGGGGTGGGGAGGCAAGCATATGCCCATGCCCTTCCCCTGCCCCTCAATCCCAAGCCACAGCCCTCCCTCCCCTCCCCAGCCCTGCTGCAGCAACCAACTGCACAGACGGAAGTAGTATGATCAGCGACACGGCCAACTGCCTTTGACTCTACAGCCTAAGTGACCAAGTACGCTTTTACAGCTGAGCTCACTGGAGGCAGCCTTTAGCATAAGGTCCAGCTTTTGGAGGTCTAACAAGGTGTTTCAACTGTTTTGTCACTGCTCTCCACGCAGGAGCAGACCTCTTGAAATCAAAGTGTGTGCCTACACTACACTTCTTATTTCATGGTAATTGATTACCATTTAACTTAAAGTAGCTATCAAATTTACAAAAGGCTGATATGAACCCTTTAGATCAGGTGTCTCTATTTACAGATGAAATGTATAAGGAGTGTCCACATTATCCTTTAGAACTATCTTTAGTTATTAGCAATAAACTTTCTGCTGGAAAGTCGAATCCAGACATGCTTTTTTAGGAGACTACTTGCATGAAAAAATAAGTAACGAACAAATGCTCATGAAGCCTCAGTAATTTATTTCTAGAGTATTTTCATAGCATGTGTACTCCCCTATGGAACAACTCAAAATTATGAAAATATTTTAAACACAAAGCATACAAGAAAGTTGTTGCTTAGTAAGCTGGAGGCCAGTTAGTAAACAGTATTAATATCAGGCTAGACTGAACACCATTTTCAAGGAAGTTGAACATATGTGCATTTTTCCTGCAAGCTCCCATATGCTGCTTAAAAATTTCTGGCTAGTTTCTTTTTCTCTTTGAATATTCTCATTAGAAACAAAACATGTCAATGCCTTGAGACTTTTTATAAGTACTGGATAAGAACTACAGACCTCAGCAGTATTCTGGGAAATGTAGTCTATCTGTTTATATTTCAGAGGTGTATGTGATTAACCGTCTATTTCACTTCCTGTATTTTTTCTTCTCTGCTACTGGGAATAGTGAGTAAAGGGGAAGTTGTAATAAGAGCCTCTTTTTTATTCAGAGACTGTATGTTTCCTGCAAGTTGATGGTTTCAAAAAATCACAACTCTATTGTACTCTGAAGACATATTAAATGATTCAGATGAAAAATACTGCCTAAAAAGAAACAGGGGACTCAAAGAAAAAGTATTGAGTACTGAGACTTTCATACAAAAAATGCCAAATAGTGACATTATGATCCGAATTAGTTTTGAAGAGAACGTTCAGTATTTTCTAACATGCAGTACTTTTATTAAATTTCATCTGTCAATACCAAGACCTAGTTATGCTGTCAATGACATCAGTTAGCAAAACTCTTATGGACTTAGGAGGAAAAGTTAGGGTTTTTCTACTCATAACATGGAGTTATTCTTGATTAACTCTATCTGTGGACACTCTGTGTCTACATATAGTGTGTCGCAGGGCACTGAAGTGCCTGCTCCTAAAGAAGGACAGGTGTTGGTTGCTGGGGCAACCACAAGGGTCAGCTGACCGGAAGGGGGAGGGCCTGGCCTATATAAACAGCTTAGGCTGAGGCCAAGGAGGCAGTTCCCCTCTGGTAGTGGAGGAAGGGGGAGCTCTGTGGGAGCAGGGAGAGTTCAGAAGCCAGGTGGCCTGAGCACCTTATGGGCAAGGATACCAGGTAGAGGAACCCCTGGCAGGGATGGAAATGATGATTAGCCAGGAGGCTTATTTTGTGTTGCAGCTGGTTGGCTTATGGTTTTGCTTTGTTATTACACCAGAGGACCGGGTGAGGCTGTAGGGGTTGGAGGCCTCATAGGAGCGCCCCAGTAGCGTGGGGGGTTCCTGGTGCCAGAGAGGGCACAGCAGTCTGGTGCCAGAAAGGGCACGGTAGTTAGGAGGTGCACTGACCCCAACCCTGACAAGGGGGTTCAGTGCAGTGAGTGCCAGGTAAGGCCGAGGCCGCCTGAGCCCTATTGAGTAAAGCTCTAGTGAGGCATAGGACCCGAGAGGGGGTCTGGAGGCCAGGCATGGCTAAGGGCACCTGAGCCTCAATTGCGGGGATTGCGAGGGAAGGCCCCAGGGAGGGCGAGAGCATCGCGTTGAGCCCCAGGGAGGGCGAGAGCATTGCGTTGAACCCCAGGGAGGGCACACGTAACAAGAATAGACTCAACAATGTCCGAGACATCTGAGAGGCTTGGGGCGTGGTATTAGGGGTGGTAGGAGCCACGCATAGCCCATAGGACTGGGTACACCAAAATCTATCCACATAGAACAGGGGCCAGGAAAAGTAAGAGCACCATGTCCAAGGGGACAGATAAAGGCAGCCTCCCTTAGAATACTTGAACCATCAAAGACGTGGCGGACGAGAACAAGGGTGCTTGACAGACAATTTGGCACGGTAGGGGGCGCCAGGAGAGATCACAGCCGCTCCTGGGTCCCCGCCCTGTGACATACTATTAATTAGGAATGGCTTGTATGGACAAGCCCAATTCTGCTGCTTCTGCTTCTGATGTACACGGCAAAATCTGCTGGCATCTAGCTAAGGTAATATGAGCACAATTATAGCATCCGAGGACCTTGTGATCTTTAATGTATACTTCCTCACAACATTCTTGTAAAATAGTGGACTATTATTGTGCCCTTTTTAGAGTAACCGGGACCCCAAGGGTCTATCTTCACTGTACAGTTCATGCAGATGGTTGGCACTCACGTCTGAGCAGCCAGATGTCAGAAGACACAGAGAAGTTACTGTGTGCTCGCTGCACTCACCTGTGTATGTTGCTAGGACTTCATGTGGTTCTTCGTGCTCCAGTAAGATGAGCTGGTCTGTGATTCTTTTTCAGTGGATCATGGGAGAACTTGCTGGTCCTGGCCACACAGATGGAATTCTAGGAAGGCATTAGAGGACTGTCAGCACTTGACTGGTTTAATCTACAATTGCACTGTAAAGTAGCAGGTTAGTAGGCCACATGAAAATCTGTCTGGGACCTTAGCCAGAAGAATCCAGAAACATGATCCTAAGCACCATTGTATTAGGTTTTTCTATATGGATAGGAAGTGAGTTAGGGGCAGAATTCTGCAATGAAAATGTGCCCAGAGAGGTTATGGGCTAGATCCAAAAAGGACTTAAGGAGCTAAAAGTTTGATGCCTGCCTGCCACACAGAAATCCAGAAAATTAAGCAAGGCATGGGAAAAGTTATACACTTCAAAATGGGTTCCAAAATAGCCAGCACGCTGAACAGTCACCTAAAGTCATCCCAAAAATGCCTAGAGCTAGCCAATAAGGAAGTGCTAAGCCCTAAACTCTCCCTCCACTCCCCCTCCTACCCTTTAGTTGGAGCTGCTTTTTCATCAGCCCAAAGGGACCACCCTGCCTAGCATGATGCGGGATGACCAGGGTGAGGGCAAATTTATACCTAGCATCAGTGTAGACCTTATAAATGAACACCTTGAGAGGCTGGACACCTTCAAGTCAGTGGGTCCTGACAGATTACACCTCAGAGTACTTGAGGAGCTGGTAGGTGTCACAGCCCAACCATTGGTAAAAATATTCAAAAACTCATGGTGCTCAGGTGAAGTACCTGAAGATGGGAAGAAGGCCAATGTGGTGCCCATCTTCAAGAAAGAGAGGAAAGTAGATCCAGGGAACTACAGGCAAATCAGATTGACCTCAATCCTCAGTAAGATTCTGGAAAAAATTATCAAAGAAACCATTCTTGACAAGCTGGCTGATGGCAACATCCTGAGGGACAGCCAGCACGGGTTTGTTGGTCAGGCAAGACCTACCTGCAATCTCATCTCTTTCTATGACAAGGTGGCACATCACCTGGACAAAGGAGAAGTGATTGGCATCATATACTTGGACTTTAAAAAAAGCCTTTGATCTCGTGTCCCATGATCTCCTCATGGAAAAATTGGCTAACTGTGGCCTCAGCTACATCACAGTCCGATGGCTGGGGAATTGGCTTTGAGGTCAGACCCAGAGAGTAGTAGTTGAAAGAAGTGACTCACTATGGTACTCCATGACCAGTAGTGTCCCCCAAAGCTCCGTTCTTGGACCTGTTCTCTTTAACATCTTTACCAACGATATGGACAGTGGTGTCAGAAGTGGACTGGCTAAGTTCACCGATGACACCAAACTTTGGGATAGAGCGTGCACACCCGAGGATAGGCTGGTGATCCAGGCTGACTTGGATAGGCTCAAAAAGTGGGCAGATACAAACCAGATGACATTCAATACCGACAAAAGTAAGGTACTCCACCTTGGGGAAAAAAAATGTCTTTATTGTCTGAGCCCTCAAGACCTGGAATAGACTCCCTCCAGAGGTGGTGCAGGCACCTATTCCGGACTCTTTTAAGAAACGCTTGGATGCTCATCTTGCTGGGATCTTTTGCCCTAATTGACTTCCACCCCCTGGGGTAGGGGGCTGGACTTGATGATCTTTCAGGGTCCCTTCCAGCCCTAGTGTCTATGAAATCTATGAAACTTAGAATGCACAGCTGGGGGCTTTTTCCCAGAGGTAGATACCTACTTTCTTCCTTTCAAAAAACAAAGCAGGGCTCGCTCTTTTCTTTTAAAACCCAAGCAAGAATTGTTTATGCCTATCCTATTATATATAATAAGCTATTTAAAACAGTTGCCCACATTTCCCACTTCCCAGGAAAATGCCCTGATCATCGAGCTATATGTTAGTTGGAGGGTGTGGCAGAATGCCACCTCTGTTTCTCCTCAAAAACTCTGCTATGTGACAATTTGGTTAACATGGTCACTGCAAAGGGCAGACTCCCTTCTGCCCCATCTCTTCATGTAACCTTGAGTTGTAACCTGAGCTGGATACATTCCTGAGCAAGGGGGGAAACCTGCTCCCTCTGCCTACATGACTGGTATCGCATACTTGGGTGGAGACTTATACTCCCTATTGTTCTAAGCAATGGCAACCTGACTGGGAGGGGGCTAGAGACCCTGCCAGTCTACCTGGCAACCAGTGATGCATTTCAAATTGGTTGGCTGGCAGCCAACAGGTGCTGGCCTCCATTGGACCAGGTAAATGAGGACACAAGGGCTATATAAGCTAAGGCCTGCCCAGGAGGATAGGCAGTAGCCATGATGAAAACTCAGAGAGAAGCTGGATCCTCTGAAACTTGCTCTCTCTCTTGAAACTCATGATCAATGCACTGCCTGCTTCCAGAGGGAATCTTCACCTGCCTCTGGATGATACTCATGAGTAAGCTACCTGAGATCTAATTAGGTATATAGCTTGCAGGAACTCAGATGTGTGATCAAAGGCTACCTAGTCACCCTGTCTGCTCTATGGGATTTCTCTGCTATTGCTCTACCCTGTACCCTATTCGAAACCTACTCCTTGTAACCAATAAAGTTCTCCTTTGTACCTAGCATGGGAGACTTACCGGAAGAGGGTGTACATTATGCCATGGGGTCTCCTTGGTTTGGCTGACTAAGGGAGACCACTATTTGTGCTTCAGACTAAGGGAAGCACCCCAAGGTCTTGAAGTGGGTCAAGTACCCACAAGGGCTACTAGGCCTGTGTTTCCCAGGGAGCACAGAGCCAGGATCAGTCCAGACCCTGGGTGGTGGCGGCATTACCCCCAAGTTAGCAGGTGTGCTTCAGAAAGAGGCTCAGTTAGATGTGAGGTGCTACTAGGGAGGTACTTGGAGCCTGGAAGATGGCTGGGCACAGTGAGGTGGGTGGCTCAGCACAGGAGCACCCCCTACTGGCCTGCCACAGAGGGTAGGCACAGTTCATTCCTGAAGCTATGCTACTGTCCAGAATTTTTTTTTTAAGTACTAGAGAGAGAGCATTCAAGAGGGAGTGTGACTTGTGAAACAAATGATCTGGGCTTCCATCTGGGATGCGTGAATCCTGGATTCTGCTCCCAAGACAGTCTGCACTTTTTACCCAATGACCTTTTCATGTAAAATACAGGGATAGGCCTGGATGGTTTGGACCAGAAACCAAGACTCCCCTCTTCTGGGTGAGTGCTCTTAACATCAGGCTATAGGTAGGCTCAAAATTTCTTGTTTAATATAAGAATAGGTTGGGAGGTTCAAATTCTGATGTCTTCTTCTGCCATATCAGAAACTGCTGTTAACAAATCCTTCAATATGGGGGTGTTCCAGTTGTGAAATTTTCTTCTTCGACAATCCCTCGCAGTCGAAGATTACAAATTTATTCCATGATAGTCTTATCTATGTGTCTGAAGATGGGACCAAAGGCCTATCTGGGACCAAAGACTCTACCTGCTACTTTGACAGGTGCTTCCATGTGGGGTGGATGGTGCTGGATTCTTGATTTGGTCCACAACATGCTGTTTTTGCCATTCCCAATTTTCCATCTCCTGTTGTTGTTGTTCTGCGGTTTTAAGATACTGAGATTCCTGCAACAGAGTCTTCCTCCTCTTGGGCATGCACCTTGACTGAATTGGAAGAATAAAACTTGCTTCAGGAGTCTACAGACAGACATCCGGAGGACAAGGCTAACCCAAAGAAATTGATGTTGAATGATCATAGCCTCAATACCTGTGGTGTTTGCTTGCAGGAAAATGCTAGCATTGGTGCATCTGCCTTCCCACTGGATTTGGAGGATCTTTCTCTGGCAGCGTTGATAGTACTTGTCCAGCAACATTAGATGTCTTGGTACATTGTCCATATCTCAGCTCTGTACAGCAAGGTGGGGATCACGACTACTTGATAAAACATGAGCTTGGTTTCTTATCTGATGTTGCAGTCTTCAAACATCCATTTCTTCAGGTGTCCAAATGCTGCACTTGCACATTTGAAGTGATGTTGGATTTCTTTGTTGATGTCAGCCTTCTGCGAGAAATGGCTTCTGAGATGTGGGAAATACTCAACATTCTCCAGAGTCTCACCTTGGATCTGGATTACCAGAGCTGGGGGCTGTTCATTAGCAGCTTGTTGGTGGAGGACCTTAGTCTTCTGAATGTTAAATGTCAGTCCCACTTTCCTGCATGCCTCGGTAAAGATGTCAACGACTGCCTGAAGGTCTGCATTTGAGTGAGCACACACCATAGCATCATCAGTGTACTGGAGCTCAGTGAGGTTGGGGTGATCTTAGTTTTGGTTCAGAGTCGGCTGAGGTTAAACAGCTTACCATCCATTTAGTAGTTTAGCTCCAATCTGGCTGGAAGTTTGTTTGTGGTTAGTGTAGCATTGGGGTAAGAAATATTAAGCAGTGTTTGAGTGATGGCACAGCCTTGCTTAACTCTGTTTTAGCCTCAAAGGGATCTGTGATAGATTCATTACTGTGAACCACCACTCACATATCATCATGGAGCAGGCAGAGAATGGTGACAAATTTTGGTGGGCATCCATACTTCAGAAGGATCCCCCACATCACTTCTCAGCTGACAGAGTCAAAAGTTTTTGTGAGGTCAAGGAAGTCCATGTAGAGAGGCTTATGTTGCTCCCAGCATTTCTCCTGCAGCTGACTAGCCATGAAGATCAAGTCAGTTGTGCCTCCTGATGCCCTAAACCCACACTGAGATTCTGGGAGGAGCTCTTGAGCAAATGGAAGGAGACAGTTTAGGAGGATTCCTGCAATGATCTTTCCTGTGGTGGACAGAAAGGCAATTCTTCTGTAGTTTCCAGAATCAGACTTGTCTCCTTTCTTGAAGATTGTCACAATCAAGGTATCCCTGAGGTCTCCTGGGATTTCCAAATCATTCCAGATCCTTCAGATGAGGGCATGAAGCTGTAATATGAGCTCCTCTTCTCTGTTTTGAAGATTTTGGTGATGATTCCATCTGCTCCAGATGCCTTGTTGTTCTTTATCTGCTTGATGGCTTTCTTCACCTCATCAAGGGTTAGAAGGATTCTGAGATCATCTCTGACTGAGTGTTGCAGGATGGAGTTGAGAACAATTTCCTCAACAGCAATCTTGATTGACAAGGTCTTCAAAATGCTCCTTCCAATGGGTATCGATGGATCCCCTTTCCTTGATCAGGACTCCTCCATCTTTAGGTCTCAAGGGGGTTTGTGTCTGAGTGTTTGGACCATAGATGGCTTTGATGCCACCAAAGAAACTGCACATATCATGGATGTCAGAGAGATGTTGAGTCTTCTTAGCCTCATCTTCCCACCATTTGTTCTTCATATTGCACATCTGCCTTTGGACCTCTGCCTTGGCTTGTTAGAGATTCAATTTCTTTTGCTTGGAGTTGGTGTGGTTTTTCCAAGCACAAAAGGCCTTGTGCTTCTAATCAATCAACTCTTGGATCTCTTGGTAATTATCATCAAACCAGTCTTGATGTTTCCCGGTAGAGAATCCAAGCGTCTCTTCACAAGCACAGATGATGGTGGCCTTGAGGGCACCCCAAATGCCGCTGACATTCTCCTATGGTTGTTGATTGGAATTCACCATTTTTTCATCAAGGCACTGGTAGAAGAGGTCTCATTTACTTGGGTCCTTAAGTCCTTCCATGTTGATCTTCCATCAGCATTGCTTCTGCTGCCAGCTGTTGTTTGGGAGCCAGTTTGAGTGACATAACCAAGTGGATCAGCTGGTGACCAGTCCAACAATCATCAACTCCTAGCAGAGTTTGGGTGATACAGACATCTTTGCGATCCCAGGCATGGATAATGACATAGTTGTGAAATACTCATCCATCCTTTGGCAAAGAAGGGAATAAACCAGTGCAAACACCCTGACCAAGCTCATCTTGTTTCTCCTCTGAAGCGATGTTTCAGTATTATTATCAGTAAGTCTGCCCAAAAACATTCAGCACTGTTCTTAGCTAAAGACTGTTCTACATGGGAAGTTATTGCAGACTATTTTTATGTGTAACCTTTTCCATAATAACCAATTCAAACTAACTCTATCTAAACTGATAGTTTTAATTGATTACTCTTTGAAACATTGTGTCCACATGACACTAAATATACTCCTAAAATAAGTACATAGCATTTGGGGTAGGAAGGTTGCAGAATCCTGTCTCACTGTTGGGGATTTAACATTATAGATGTTTTTAGAGTGCATTGTGTGATAGGTAGTAGAATTCATTGGAAGTCTTGAATTTGGAAGTCAAGATAGCTATTTCCATGATTCCTCTTCTGGTGTTCCATGGTTCGTACACCTTTTGCAAGTCATCATTATATCTAACTTGCTATCAGTTTCCATAGAATACTACTAGACACCACTTCTAGTCTTGCAATCATTAAAATGCACAAAGGCCACTGAACTTGTACTTGAAGTTGTGTAGCTAGATGACTTTTTTGGGGAGTGTAACACATTGGAGTCCAGTAGTGAACATGCCCCCTCAACCTCTAGGGCACCTTCCCATCTTTCCTGCCATGCTTTGATTGTATAATGATAATAAATAAGGAGGCTGCTCATGGGCCCTTGTGTGGCTCCAGTTCACATGAACCCCTGCTAAGGTTCCCCAGCACCCTACTGGGCCTCACTGGTTCTCAGGCCCCTCTCTGGGTCTCACTCAATAGCTATGCTGCCGCAGAGCACCTCAAGCTTTAGGAGCTAATTGCATGGCTCCAAATCCTCTCCTACACCATGCCCCAAGTCTTGTGGGTGTTACTGTAGTCACTCTGTGGGGCTTTGACCTCTTACCCTTTACATTAGCTAGGCCTGCTAGCCTGGGCTCACTGTATCAGACCTAGCTTCGAGGCACTGGCTCACATTTATCCCTTCTGGTCACCGGGCCCCTGGCCCCAGTCTCGATGCATCCCTGGCTGCCATCTTGCTGAGCCCCTCTCAAGTTACAGGCCCCTGTTTGGCCCTGTGGCCTTAATGTAGCACTGGTGCTCTGGGCTCAATAGTCACTTCAAGCCTTGAGCCTGGCCCTGGCAGGGCTCAAGGCAATTGCATGCCCCTTGGAACTAATGGGGCCTCTGTAAACCACTCCTTACAGTCCGAACCCAAACTGCTGGTATAAACAGTAACATAAACCATAAGCCCCTGGGCTATAACAGAAACACAAACGCCACTAAGGTGGCAAACCTTCCTTCACCCCTTGCACTGGTGTTCCTCCCAGCCTGGGCTCCTTGTGAGCTCCCTGAGCCTCAGTGTTCCTGCAGGCAGCAAAGCAAGCAGTCCATTGTCCCTGAGCAGCTCCTAACCCTGTGGCTGATGGGGCTAGGCTGGCTTGCTAGCCTAAGCCCCAGGCTTAAATCGTTCCCAGGCTCTGCCCACTTCCACTTAGCAGGCTGCTTGCAGTACCTGCTAATTGCCTCATTTGCCCAGTTGCCCTGGCAACCAACAGCTGCTGCCTCCTGCCTAGCCTGCTGGGCTATTTCTGCCTTAAAGGAACAGAGAGCCACAAGCTTTCTGTTAGAGGGAGTCAGTTGCTGTGCTGCCAAGCTGATCTGAGTAAAGGAAAGAGAGGATGAAATGAAGTGACTACTTCTGCCTGACTACTTTTCAGGGCGTATCTATGCAAGATGTTTACTGCAGTTGAATAATTAGCTGTGCACTAAATGTCTCAGCATCTACCCATGAACCCTTATTAGGCTGGAGTAAACTAATCTACTCTGCAGCAGGATAGCATTTGTAAATACAAGTACTATGCTGCTTTGGAGTAAAAAACTCCACAGCAGTGCATGTGTAGATGCTGGAGGGGCTGGCTGGATACGAGGGTGCTTCAGTACAGGGGCTGTCTGCTGGCTAGTTCTGCAGTGAAGTTCCCTCATGCCCCAGGCAGCCCTTCCACAACACACTGAGCTGGGGGGCAGCTCTAGGTTGGCAGGTTGACCCCCAGGGCCCCCTGCCAGCTGAGGCTGCTCCAACCTGGTTCCACATGCTGTACATGAATAAACTCTGGAGTTAATTGCTCCAGGGTGCATGTTCAAATGGCATGCTTGGGAGCAATAAACTTCAAAGCAATAAGCTCTGGAGTTTATTCATGTGCAGTAATAGCATGTGTAGATGCGCCCCTGGAGCAACTTCATTCAGGGCACTGTATCTGGCCTTGGAAAACTATCAGTGACTAGTAGGAAAAGATAGTAAAGTAAATCTGGGATGACCAGTAGTTGTGGCAGAATTACTAGAGACCATTCCCTCAAGATCTGTGCAGAACTCAACCTTTGAGCTTCAGTGGCAGTAGACCAATGTGATAGTTCCTGTCAAGAAAGGGAAGCTTGATGCTCCTGACTGCTCACAGGATAGGTGCTACTAGATTATTTGTCAAGGTTATTGTCATGGAGGTTTATGCTGCCATAAAGTGGGTGCTGATGCCCTGGGACATTGAGATTGGTACTGCATAATTAATTGATGAGTTTTCACAACTAGGACTCCCAGATTGTGTTTGTGCTATTGATGGGACTATTGTGCCTATTCTTTGTCCCTGCCATACACGATTCAGAGTTCAGTAAGAGAAGGAGGATTTTTTTCCCTGGTACTCCAGGACCTGGTTGAAGTGGACTGGAGAAGGTTGTGATCTGAATATCAATGAGAAAGAGAATAATTATGCCTCAGACCTTTGTGGACATGAACAGAGTTAATGGAAGTGCTCCCAAAGTCAGTCTGGAAGGCCCACCTGACCCTTTACTTCCTCATGAAGCCTTTTACTGAACACTAATTCAAAAGTGATGTTCAGCCATGCCCTGATGGCCTAACATCTGTGAAAGTAATGGAGCTTACCGATGGGTGGGTGGCAAAGGTGCAAATATTTTCAGAATATTAATGACACCTAGAGGGACCCTGGAAACAAACAAAAGAAACTCACTTAATGATCTGTGCACTGGCCTACCCAGATGCACAGGCATGGCTGCCAGGTTTGAGATGGGTATATGAGTACAGAATCACAAATGTCATGGAGCTGGCTATGTCAGCATGTAAACAGGAAAGAAATAGTCAGTTAACTTGATCCTAATGCAGTAGAGGGGGAACTCAGGTAAACAAACAGGCTGACCCAGGTATGAAGCACTGCAGTGCAGGTTAACAGTGAGAAACCTGCCAGCAGCAGAAAACTGAATCCAAATTGCAGGTGGTTGCACACAAACGGTTTTTCTGAGGTAACTCATCTTTAAATTAATTCCATCACTTTTGAAGTGGATTATCCAATTCACAAAAAGTTTCCAGATAATTCATAAAGAACTGCATTCGTTTATACTATATATCTTAATCAATCCCCCTACCTGCTGTAGACAGCCTTAAGACAAGCCTGGAGCCTTTCAAAGCAATTCTCAAGGTAAGAGCCTCCCTTGCTCCAAAAGAATGGAGTCTCACACTTTTGACTACTCGTTTAATCCATTTAGTTTCTCAGTCCAATGACCAGGGAATAGTATTTGAAGATCCTCTGGGCTGGAAGCTATTGCCCAGAAGATGGCAAAACAACTGTTATATAGCTATAAGTGCTTTCTCTTACAGCTATATCAGCCAGTAGTGATCCGTACTGCAACCAGCTCAATGATGTCTCCACACAACTAACACCCTTTCTTGGACGACTCCTTCAATGTTACAATAATTTTATATCTATCTCGTGTTCTACAAAAATTATTCCTAACCCACATCTATGGATAAGAACAACTATACTTAGATTTGTGCACCACTAAGGAGGTTCAAAATCATCTGATTTCCCTCTTCTGACAGCAACGCTACTAGCTTAATAAAAGACATTTCTTAGTAGGGCAAACAAAGAAGTTGAAAATCCATCCAAAATTTCTTCTTTTGCATGTTATGTCAGTTTCTCTGTAAGGAACTTCCTGAATTCTAATGACCTGTGGTATTTAAAAAGGCAACATCAGGAGAAAGCATAAAAGACTGTTCACAACAGGTATGGATAGGCATTAATTTCTAGCTCTGGAAATGAATTCCACCCCCACAAGGGGGATTGGAGAGGCAGGGAAAGGCCAGACTGGGGAAGTGCAGGGATCAAGCACTGCTCCTCCCCTCCCAGCATCTGAGGAGAGATGGAGCAGTGAGACAATGCTCCCTGCCTGTTACTTAGACTGTGGTTTTCCTGGTTTTGGGAATGGGTGGGGAACAATGTGTGGATGCTCCTCCACTCCTCTCCTGGGCTCTGGGAGGCAGGAGGAGCAGAGGCAATGCTCCCTGCAGTCTCTGGAAAGCTGGAGGGGGTGGGGGCAGTACGCAGCAGCAGCTTAACTCCTGTGATTGGAAGGAGCTGAAATGCCCCTCAGCCTTCCCCAGACCACAGTTCCCCAGTCTGAGGAAGGCACAGGAGAAGCTGCTGCTCAACTCCTGATCAGGGAGGAGTCAAGCATACAGGTGTTCATTCTAATAAAGAGAAACTCTCTCATACAGGTGATTTTCCAGGTGTCAATCTGGAAGATCATTTTCCTGGAGGGGGGCATGTTCCCTTGTGGAAAAACTGAATGAATGACTGTAGGCTGGCAATTTTGACCAGAGAATAGCAATTCTCTTGGTATAAACATGACCTCTGCCTGTTCCTAAAATCATCATTACTTAATAAGAAAAGTGCTGGTCAAGCTGATTTGTACCTATCTTCCTCTTAGATCAGCAGGGAAATGCAACAGTCGTAGCCTTCAGGCCATTTTCTTAATGGGATTTAGCTAGACAAGAATCCACCTCTGCCATGTTGAGGGCATCAGCTGCATACACATTTTGCAAGCCACTCCTGCACAGATGGACAATCGCATCAGAATTTCTTCCCTACAATGTTAAAAATAAAAGTGACATATCTAATCCATAATTTCTTTCAATCAAGATGTCAAAGATTTCTTACAATTCATTTGCCATGGTATCGAATATATTTTACCCAGACACCCGTTAGCACTATAAGACCTCCTTTCTATAACCTCTCACTTAAAGTAGCATTTTTATGAAGGTTCCATAGAGGATATTTGAATTGTCTCCTCAATTCTGTTTAAGTTTGAAATGTTTAAACATTAAAAACATAAATTTTGATCTCTTATGGTTTTGCTGAAGGTCTTAGTGATAATGAGCTTTTAACATCTTAATTGATTAAAGTGTTGAATTGTTAGGTTTCCTTTACCTAGTCCTAATTATTTAAATGAAATACAGATATAAACAAGGTCTTAAATAAATACAATTAGAAACCTCTTCCCATTTCTGTTGCTCACCTGTAATCATCTTAGTTCTTTGAGATGCCATTGCAATAGCCTTCTAGATCTGTTTGAGATGAGGCTGGATTTTCTAATTAAAAACAAAAAACAAAACAGAACAAAACAAAAACCCAATGATATGTTTATTTTAGAGCTCACATATTTTTACATATAAAGAAACAAAAAGGAGAGCTCCCACTTTGCAGGTCACATTGAATAGCAATCTTTCCTGTAAGATGAGTTTCAAAAGTTGGTGGTCCCTAAGTGGAACCCAATAATATGTTTAATGGCACAAAAGGATCATAGGAAGTACCTGACCGTCACTCTTAAATTCTGTTTTTCATATGAAATAAAGCTCTATGTTTCACCTAAAAAACGTGTCATCAAAAGTTGCTGCATAATGTATGTTAGAGTCATAAAAAGGTATTCCAGTTCCACAAAACCCTTAACAAGTGCATTTCTTTCTGAATGTTATTACTCAAGTATCATATATAAGGAAGTCTGACATCTTGTCTTCGCCCAAGTGATTCTAAAACAAAATTGGGTGTGAATGTAAAACAGAGTAACAACTGTGGAGGAACTCCATACATGGACATTCTTGTTCCAGAATAAAGGCAAGATCCAGAAAGGCATTGTAGGCACCTAAGCCCCAAAATAGTAATCCAGAAAATTCATTAAGTACCACATTAGACTTCAAAGACCCCAAAGCACCTAAAACTTAGGCTTCTGTGTGAAGCACAAAAGTTGCCTGAACTTTAAGGAGGAAGGTGCCCAATTCCTACCCAAGCAGTATTACAGTCCATATAGCACGTAGAGCAGCCTCTAACCTCTGCCTAAGTCCCTAGAGAATCCTGGTGGGTATGTTCAGAGCATATCTATCTAATAAGTACCAAAAAGTATTCTTTCACCCATAGCTTCTTTCACTCAGAAGCATGGGTGGGAGATGGCAGTAATGTCACAATAAGCAACCTGGAGCCAAAAACAAATAAGCCTTACTCTGTAAGCTAGCAATGATAGCATTTGGCTGAGGGGACAGGAGAAAAAAATCTCTGGACTGTTTATGCACTTCATATTATTGTTGATCCTAGTTGTGTGGCTCAGCTTCTGCGACATATGTCCATTTCAATCCCCCACACGCACTGACTACTCCACATCCAGGTGGTTACAGTACTTTTGTGGGAGATAGGAAATTTGGTAGCGGCATACGACTCAGGTCCCCCACTTCCTGGGTGAGTTGTCCATTATGCAAAAGGTAGGCAGCATCACCAGCACTGGCTATGTTACAAAGGCTGCTTGCAAATATTTAAAAAAAAACAAAAAACCCAAGAACAAAAACAGTACTTTAAACTTGGTGCGCTCCCACACCGAGCCCAATGCATGCCCAGAAGAGGCAGCATGTTAGTTGGGCCCAGCTCACCCAACATCTGTATATGTCAGACACTTTAATGGGGTTTTTTTGGTGTTTTTATCTAAAAGATTTACTCAGCTTTAGATAAAAGTACCAAAAGCCCCACTGAAGCGCCCAATCTATATAAAGACACAGAGGAGCTTCCTCATGTAAAGCATTTTTGGTGTTTTTTGCATTTTAAAAACTTTTCAAAAAACTTTTCAACTCTGCAAGCAGCCAGAATTGAGCTTAGCACATAGCCTCAGAAGACAGTAGACTGGTCCTCAAATGAAAGGAAGCACCTAAATTCCAGTGATTAGGAAACTCCATTGTGATTATTCCTCTCCCTCCCCATACTTAGAATGTCCTACTGGCTAGTTCTAAGTGGGTTGCTACTCCACCTGCAAGATTTTGTAGGTCAACTTCTGGAGGCATCTACCCCACTCTCTAATGGACTGTACAGGAAAAAAAATTCTTTGAATCTCCCTTCTATGACCAGGAATGTGCTTCTCTGAAACTTGTCCTAAGTGCCCTTTTCAGGTTCGCCTTAAAGCAGAGTCCTCTGCTTACATCTGAAGCAGAGTAAAACTTTTAAATCGAAGAATAACTTCTATGTAGACAAGCCTACAAAACCTCCCACAATACAATGTTTCATAAAAACAAAATATCCAATACTTTTTCTTTCTTAAGAGCATTTTCCTTAACTGATTCAGAAAAGACACCCTTTCCATTATAAAAACAAGTATGGACTGAAGCCAGAAAAGAAAAGAATGTAACAAAACAAGAGATGGTATAACTAGCATTGGTTAGGAAAACTATTTGTTGAATTATCATCAGACCTCTTTTCTAGGTGGTCAAATGACTGACAAGCATCTAACAAAAATGTGCAAAACTTAACACATGCAAGTTTTGAATTTTTAGATTGTTGCCTTGATAATATACATATTATATAAATGGATTCTTTACTTTTCTGAGGGCACAGGACAAGCAAATGGCAGGACAATAGATCAGGCTAGTAAAAATAAGGGATATTTCTCAAGCTCTGCTTGTCAGTCACAAAAACAGCTGTTACATTTCATTCCAGTCTGTCCTGGTTATCCCCTTGCTAGGATTTAGCTACCCAGCTTCTGTGAACTTTAAGAGACTAATTTCTACTCAGCCTCAAGCCATCATGCTCACGATGGGTCTGTTACATTAAAAAAGCTATTAAGATGGGCTCAGTCTCAGCTTAGTATTTATCCTAATTAAGTTGCAGACATCTTTTGAGCCACTTGATACCTGTTACTTCAAATTTCTAAGGGCTTCTGTATAGAAAAAAGAGCGGATTTGGTTAAATCTATACAACACACTAGCATGGTTGATTAACCCAACAGAATGGAATTTGTACAACTGATGTAGACCAATTTGAAAATCAGTGGTAGCACCTTCAACTTTGTGACAGAACAAGTGCTAACTGCAAGACCCATACTACAGACTTTTACCAGTTGCTCCTTACTTCCAACATTGAAGTTCTTTCCACCCCAATCCTTACCTGTAGGTAGTTAGCAAAATCCTTTCAAAATTAAAGTTTTTATCTGAAGATTAAAACATTTACATTTTTTTTTAATCACAATACTGTCTAGTTCTCTTGCGAAGACCTGTCTAAATGGCTGTGATCTTAAACACAAACTTTTAAGCTCAATTAAGGCACATAGAAACAAGTGTCAATTGATAAGTGGCCTAACATGACAAGTCTTGGAATATACAGCCAGGTTTGACTTAGAACTGGTTTGGGTTTACGAACAGGTTACAAATATATAATTTGCAAAAAACAGGGAGCTGGCCTCAGTGATGTAAGATCCTTCCCAGTGCTATGTACCTTTCCTAGAAACATGCTGCATCTTAAAACAGAACTAGTATTTTAGACTGGGAGGCATTTTTCCCCACAAATAATTCATTCTTATAACTACCTCAACAAGCATTTTCACTGATACCTCTATGTGTAGTGGTTGCAGTGGCACGGGCAGTAAGAGGCACAGTTGACAGCATAAAAGTTGCAAGTTCAAGACCATAAGAGAAGTATTTATGGCAAGGGCCTAATTCCAATGAATCTCTGAATTCTACTAAATACCTTGTCACATAAGGACACAAAAAACGAAGGCACTGCATGTAGTAAGAGATCCTTAAACCAAAATTTTCCCTTAGGTACACAAGTACAACTTGATCTCAAAAGCTGTTGATACATACTTGATTGCAGAATTTGGCTCCGAGATCTCTGGAGCTTCAGCGGATTAACCTCTAGCCTTGAAGAAAACTGGTTACCATCAGTTGCTTTTTTTTTAATGTAGCAAACATAACATCACTTACCTTCCTCAGCCTTGGAGGTACTACATATTTGTATCTGACCTTACAGTTTTCCCATAAGCCAAGGAACTGATAATAGAGAAAAGGATAAATATGGTCCCTCTCAAGCAGCCAGCCACCTTCCAAAATTGATTAACCACTCTGAGTTTCAGCTTTGCCAAAGTCAAGCACTGAAACAGATCCAAGAAACCAGGATCCTGTTAAGTATAGTCCAAGGAAAGATTTACCTGTAATTTGTTTTTAATAAGTTATGATAATTTGAGTGAACAGTATGATCAAATATTTAAATGAGCCCCTAACTCCCCTGCTCTCCATAAAGAGGTCTTTTATTGCAATGGCTTTTTGTTTAGAATTCAAAACAAGTACACAAATGAACCTGAAAATAAAAAACCCTTAGGATATTAACCGAGTCACTTAACTAAATATTTAAAACCTCTGCAATTATTAGTTTATTAGTATCATCCAGGATTCAGGTGTTCAGTATTTCTCCTGAAGTTATACATAAACAAATGCAAATTGAAATAAGAATCTGAAAGTCAAAATTGTATAACAAAACAATACTCCATCACAAAAGCGTGTAAAATTACAAGAATGCTATTTTTAAACACTGGCACTTAAGAGAACCATAATTTTTATCACCACAAAATTGCCAAATTGTCCCCCAAACTGGTAAGCAGGTATATTGTGAAAATAGTTACAGTTGCCAGCACTTGAAGTTTTACTGAATATGCAAAAAGACCTCACTTTGGTTTTGGAAGAGAACTATATTTGATCAAATTAGACGTTGTTGGTATACTGGTTAAACATTTCGCTTTTTAATGCAAAATTTAATAAAATGTACTTTTCCATACAGCTATATTTAACTTATAAATGGGCAGACATCAAGAGTGCGGTATAAAACCTAACAGGAAAAATACATCTTATCTCATTTTCAATTTGAGACAATATACAACTTTTTTAAAGGGCTAAAACTAGAATTTTAAGAATACAAATATGAATTTACATAGATTTAACAAATAATAATGGTACCATTTATAGAAACTTTAGAAAGTAAAATCCTTTCTTGTGGGCCATTTGCTACCAGGAGAGTTTCATGGTATAAAGCCCGTGGCCATCACTAGACATGGTGTCACAGAAAATTAATATGGTAATTTTATATTTTTAACTTCATACATTTTAGGGGTATGCTCATCTCAGGTGTTCAGAGATTTACAAATACAACTTTCATTACATAGCAATGGAGTCACATATGTAAATTCCCTCCACACCAGGATGGGTGGACACCTTATTAGTCCTTCTAGGACAGAATTTTTTAACAGCATATTATTTATTGGAAGTATTCCGTGCTGTAAAATTGAACTCTATACTTCTCAACTCTCCAAGACTGGTAAACTTATGCAACTCAATAGAATATTATATTTCACAAAAATCTGAGCAAATATCAGTTTGTTGAGATTGAATTTTTTTTTGTTTCCAGTTACGGAAGAATATTCTTTTAACATATGCCTGTATATTTTCTTTTCCTACCCTATCATGATTATGCAGGGTATGCAGATCAAAGCTTTGTTTATCAGCTGGTTACATGAAAAGATGAAAACTGTAATATTCACGTGATCCCAAATGGGCATACTTAATAAAGCAAAGATGAGTTCCCCTCAAAAAAGAAAAATTATGATTTTTCAAGGGCACCTATTAAAATGACAACAATACTAATAAAAAATTTGTATTTACTTAGAAGCCTTCAGAATGTCAAAACAGCTGCAACTTTTTTTTTTTTTTTTTGCAATTACAGAGTGGTATTCAGTTAACAGAACAACAATTATTTTTATGATGCATCAGAGACAACTGAAGATGAAAAATGAACTACATCCCCATATATAACTAATTTGTGCTGTGCACCAACAAGAACCTGCTTTAACTTCCATGCCAATTTACAACCCCCACACTGTACCAGGCAAGGTTAGTGGCCATTGAAATACCACTAAGGACAGGGATATCTAAAGACACATTCGGTAGTGTGTTAACTATACAAAAAAAGAGACACTGTACAGTTTAAAAACAAATCTTACACAGCCTTACATTTCAATTTTTTTCTTTAAAAGGAGTGAGTTGTGTACAGGGGGGTTAAATGCTTTATAGACAAGAAAGAAATTGCTCTAAAAGAGACTTATTCATCATCATCATCATCCTCTTCCTCCTCCTCTTCCTCTTCTTCATCCTCCTCTTCATCTTCATCCTCATCTTCATCTTCCTCCTCCTCCTTCTTTTTCTTGCTCTTCTCAGCCTTGGCAACTACCTTTTTGCCTGTATCAGTCTTTCCTTTGGCCCGGTATGCAGCAATATCCTTAGAAGAGGAAAAAATGGGAAACAGGTCTTAGGTTTAACCAGACAAGAGGTCTGTTGGAGTTTCAATTGACCTGTATGAATTTGTGGATATAACGTAGCCACTCATCTCTACATCTTCAAAGAAATGCACACAAACTCCTTAGGACACGCACAAAATTATAATCAGCCATCCAAAACACAGTTATGTGTTTTAATATTTGCAATGTTATGCCTCAGTGAAGAGCAATTATATAGAATTCTGCCTAACTGAAGTTTATTAAAACAAAAAGGTACAAGAAGTATAATTAAAGGGTAGACAGTGCCACCTTCTGCATGCAATAAATGTACTGTATTGGCTCACAAAGCAAAAAACTTAGTTCTTCAAAAATTAGTCAAACTAAAGTGATTGCCAGTGGAAGAAGTCATAAGAACAGTTGGACCCTCTGGGTTTATAGAATATAATGAGTAGGGAACAGAACTGATCTCTAATAACTCTAGAAGATATTATCCTATAGATGAGTGCCTTGGGGCAAATGGCTTAAAACTTGATAATATTCTTCTATGTAACATTTTTAAACTGCTATTCCTGTCTTTCCTTCGTATCCTAAAAATTTATCGTATATTCTGGAAAGAAGCGACACTAACAGGGGTCAACCTTCTATCAGCAGAATACTTACAAACAGATCTTCAGATGTTTTCTCCAGAAATAATATTTAACATAAAAACTTCAGATTTAAAATACAGGGGTAAGCATATCAAACCTAGGTGACATTAGTAAAGAGAAAAAATAGCTTTAACTAAAGGTTACCAGTTCTGTAATTTTTAAAACATCCTCTTACAAACTAAAAAAAGTTTTAGATACA
>NW_017729032.1:48930016-48934330 GCF_001723915.1 Gavialis gangeticus
CAAACTAAAAAAAGTTTTAGATACATAACCATTAACTGCCAGGAGGATTTACTTTCAGCTCTGAATTTCCTATTCATTTTAATCATACAGAAATGTGGTTTTATGTATGAATAATTTACATTTCAAAGGCCAAATACCTTGAGTTGCACAGGAAGAGCTGCACAGGAAGTCTTCTAATCCTACAATATATCTGCAAGATAGTTCCTCCCTACAACTAGACAGGGCCACCAGTTACACTTGCCCACTAGTGTGCCACAGCTCTAAAGTGGTTTGACTTGCTAGTAAGGGAACATAATCAATGATAGCATCTCTGCTGTAATACACAGAACATTGCTCCTTGGAGAGTACACTGATCCTTCATAAAGGGATGCATGACCTGATGTTCTTTCTCCCTTCACCTATTTTGGGATAGAAATCTTGCTCTAGAAATCAACATGCAGTCAGAACTGCTCTACATCCCCACATCCAATACAGCTTCAAATCATTAAAACAGGATTTAGTTTTAATGACACAAGAAATCAGGTTAATAGCATGTTCATTATTGGAAAGATTAAAGGCACAAAGTGAATCCAGGAGAATGCATGTCTAATACTAGCATTTCTCATTTGTCCTCTTACATTACACTATGGAGAATAAACTAAAAATTCACTTTTGATAACTGACATGTATATTAAAGAAAGTTATACAGTATATGCTCATGACAAAAAAAAATAAATTTATCTTTTATCATGTCACTTGGTGCTTCAAACTGCACTTAGATGCTGCTATGAACCACTGTATCTGTATTGAATATTAAAACAATGGTATCTACTAAAATATCAAAAAGAACTGAAATATAGATGAATGAAAACAGAAAACATGCAACCCAGCAGTTCTTCAGTATCAAAATTCTCATATGGACATGCAATTAGAATAATTTTCTTTAAGTATGAAAAGATATTTGACGTTTCCATAATTATATATTTGATATTCACTGTAAGAGTATGGCGGGGGTGAGGGCAGATTCAAGTCAAGACTTAAGCAAGGGAAATGAGGGAGAGTGAGCTGCACCACTGAGCCATAAAAAAGGGGTAACGTCATTTACAATGATTAATGATTCATCTGTTCAGAGCGACGCTATTCAGAGCCAAAACAATCTGAATGAGAAGAGACCCAGCTAACACTAAACCTTGATGTTTACCTTTTCATACTTCTCCTTCAGTTTAGCAGCCTTCTTTTCATAAGGCTGTTTATCATCTGCAGCAGTGTTGTTCCACATCTCTCCCAGCTTTTTTGCAACATCTCCAATGGACAGACCAGGATATTCACCTTTGATTTTTGGACGAAACTCAGAGCAAAACAAGAAAAAAGCAGAACTGAAAAGGAAAATTTTAACTGTAAATTGAAAAGGTTAATCTATTGGACCAAAGACAGCAAATGCTGGTAGAATCTTCACTATGATTTAAAGTACACTTCATCATAAACCTTCAAAAGCACTTTGAAAAGCTTTGCCTATCCCACACAAAAGTTGTATAATTAACCTTTAAATCTAATACATTACAAGGAAGAAACCACTTTAATGCTGGCTTTGGGAACTTAACGCATCCTTACACTCGAGGACTACAGAATATCCTGTCCTCTTTTTTTTTTCAGCAAGACCTATGAAAAGGTTAATTTCACATGCCAAATGTACTGCCAATCAGCAGTGAGCAAAGGATCTGAGCAAAGGATGCCAGAGTGGCATATAGTAAGTTTCCTTGTCTTTAACAGTTGTAACAACATGGATGCTACATGAACTGTCTTGCAACAAATACTAGAATACCCTCAAGATTTTCCACGTCAGAAGCTGCCAAAACAAAAATCCCCATTCCTACATACTTTCCTTATTCCTCTCAATGTTTGCTTCATTTTTAAAATAAGCCATAAAAATTGACTGTGGTACTAAAACCCTGTGGCAGTGCTTTTGAATTCAGTCATGTGATCCACTTAAGGAGTAAGCCCCCTGCAAGCTATTTCATGCAGGCTCAAAGACACCAGGCAATGGTGGCAGAACCCTATGGACTTCAAAAGGGACACAGTGTGGGCCAAATATTCCACTCATGCCAGACTGGTTACAGTATGGATGTCTAATATTTTACAACAGTTTTAAATGCGGTTGTTGTTAACAAAAATATATCAAAATGGCTTGCAAAAGATATTTGTATCTGTTTTTCAAAACTGGACCTATAGCAACAGTTTCATATGAAGTTCCAACCAAACAGCAGTTGAAGTGGACTAGATTTAAAATCAAACCCTGGCATTTACAGTCGTAAGCAGGGATACTTGCACCAGTGTACAAAAAATGGTGTACTTCTATATACTGTAACTGGACTCCTAAGAGAAATTATTTTATGGAGCTGCATCAGTACAATGCTCCTGAATTAAAAAAAAATAGTAACTGGAAAAAATCTACTTACGGAGGCCTCTTGGGTGCATTTGGATCCTTGAACTTCTTTTTTGTTTCCCCTTTGGGTGGTACATAATTTTTCATCTCTCTTTCATAACGAACCTTGTCAGCTTTTGCCATATCTTCAAACTTGCCTTTCTCCTTAGCAGACATAGTCTATAAAATGAATAAAAACAATGCAAAAGTACACTGGAGTCCCCTCTGAATTTATAGCAGGGGTAACATTACAGTTGTAAATACATTTACAAGTTAATCTTGGGTAATATTCATCCTGCAGCACAGTTGCCAGAGCATGGCACGTGAAAGCATTTTGCTTGGCGCACACATCAAGGTGAAGGGACTAGGCTGGTCTGCAACAAGAATTGGGCCCCTCGCAGTTCCCCTGCTGTCCACCCCCAGCACCCAACATCTTGTAACTTGTGGGTATTTTAGCACTCTGCCCAAAAATGCTGCTGACCCCTGATTTATACTAATATTTTAAATTGTTCTTACCTTCCATCGTTCTGAACACTTCTTTGAGAACTCTGAAAAGTTCACTGAAGCATCTGGATGCTTCTTCTTGTGCTCCTCTCGGCAAGTTTGCACAAAGAAGGCATATGAAGACATTTTACCCCTCGGCTTCTTAGGATCACCTTTGCCCATTTTTGATGATTTTCTGGAATATAAAGGAATAGCCAGCCTTCAAACATTTTTGTTTCCATACAATGTGACAGCAAGATAGAAGGGATCAGTATGTTGAAGAACATGTTAACTTTATAAGGACCTCTTAGAATATATTAAAACTAAATTCTCCTCTCCTGGAAAGGTCCCTATTTATAAAAATAATTACTAGTTTCTGAGGTGGCCTGGTGGATGCAATAAACCAGCATCATGAATGCAACCAACATTTAACCATCATCAGAAAGGCTTCCTGAAGGATACGTGTAAATGATCATCTGTAACCAAGAGTGCCTATGGCTAGCCAAATTGTAGACAACTAGTCTCAATGGAAGCTGTATCTCTTCTGCAGAGCAGCAACCACTTATCAGAAAGGAAGAAATTAGATGGTGGGACAGGAGGGAAAAGCAAGCATGACAGTTGGTAGTATCCTTGTCGGGGCTTAGGATTTGAGTAACTGCTCTTACAGTTTCCTGTATATGCTTTGCACAGTAATGTTTATGAGAACATAGAGCCACGCCATCTGTTGTTACTTTATTTCAATTATAATGCAAAACCAACTCTTCCTTACAAGGTGTAACTAGAAATACTGGAATGAATACTGTATTCCGACATGTTGAAACCAAAGGCTTGAAAAGCACACTTGCTTATGATGAAGAGCCAGTCAGTGTTCATGGAAATGACTGTCTCCCTATCTTTTAAATAGCAGAAAGAGAAGGGTTATAAAAAGATTTCTTCCTGAGTACTTTTAACCCCACAGCAGAAGTGGAGAGACCATTTCCTCTGAGCTTTCAGTGGAAAGCCACCGTACCCCCAGCCCACACAAAAACTTTGCTCCTTGAGAGGAGTGAAATGTGCACCCGCTGCCTGCTCACACTGCCAGAGATGCAGCATTTCCTATCGGTTTGGCGTAAGGACAAAAACAGATTTCTGGTCTGACTAAACGCGTCCGGTTTGAAGTTTCTATCAAGTAAACAAGGTCTGCAATGGAGACACTTCCAGGCACAAGCCCCTTTACTCAGGGCTAATTTGGGGATGTGTGCTGTGCCGCTGGGGGCTGCTTGGCTCTTCCTGGCAGAAAGAAAGGAGCAAAATAAGGAGAAAGGAGGCGGCAGGAAAGAAAAAAAGCCCCAACCCGAGCCGGGCTCCCCTCCTCCCCGTTTATTAGGATCCCGGCTGAGCCACCAAGTTCGCCTCACTTCAGAGTTCCAGCCCGGACTCTGCCATTAGCT
>NW_017729032.1:48934856-48935341 GCF_001723915.1 Gavialis gangeticus
GCCGGCCGCCGCTGGCCCCCAATGCTGCTGGGTCTGGGTCGCGGCGGAGCCCAATGCACTGCAATGGCTGAGAGCGGGATCGATACGCAGCCTCCTCACACTCTCAGCGCTGGTAACATTACTCTCAACACAGGCCCGCTCCCATTGGCCGCCGCCAAGCCAGCCGCCGCGCCGATTGGCGGAGCCCCTTCCATTGTCCTGACCAGAGGGCGCCCCGGATTGGGCGCGGCGGGGGACACGTCACTGAGGATTGAAAGGGCGCGCAAATATAAAACTGAGTGGAGGGGAGACTGGCTGAGGCGGGATGTGCGGCTCGGAGGCTTGGGCTCAGTGCTGTGCTGTTGTGTATGAGGAGAGCGGCTCATAGGCAGCCACACGCTGCCGCCCAGCCAAAGGGAGCTCCGCTCCAGCAACCGGGCAGCCACTTCTGCCTCCATAAAGCATACCCAGAGCCCCGAGGAGAGGGCTCCCGAGCCGTACGCCCT
>NW_017729032.1:48940838-48950568 GCF_001723915.1 Gavialis gangeticus
TGCTGCTCGAGGAGGACAGCTTGTTCTTACACCCTTTGCCAATATTGACCCTTACTAGCAGTGCAAGCAGCTGAGACAGCTGTTCCCCGGGCATCACTCGGAACTTGCCATTGGTTCCTACGAGTATTTTTCAGCTAGAATACCAGAGCCCTCCGCAAAGCAAGCCCTTGTTATAACAGCATTAACAAGATAACCCCATTTTACAGAAGAGGAGACTGAGGTACAGGAGGGTTAGACCTGCATCTGTGGCAAGTCTCTAGGAATTAAATCCAGGTTTTCTGACTCCTGTTCCTCTGTTGCAGTGCATATGCCACAAGCCTCTCATCCTGTAACACGACAAAATGTTTTTACTGTTAACTACACCATTGACATGCATGATTTCACCAATATGGGTCTCACTAATTTCAGCCACCAAAAGTTTAGAGGTAAATGATCTCTAGTGCTTAAAATAATACAACTTGGTAGATCTAGTCATATTTATAGCTCTGCAACAGTTTTCTTTGGGCCAAAATACTTAAGCCTACATATTTAATTAGACCTCAGTGTTCAAAACTTCTAAGAATAAGGTCTTATATGGCAGTTTGCACATTCTAAAGGAGAAAGATTCAAAATTCATGGGCAAATATAAATCTAGGTTTCCTCTATTCCTGTTTGGGCTCCTTTTCTTGCACTTTTGTAAAATGTTACCAAATTAAATTAGTATCTACTTTGCTCTGCTGCAAATGACTATAGGTGGAGGTCAGAGATAACTAAGAACCCTCTCATCCTCTAACAGGGAGTTGTTAGAATTAGCTGGCGCTAAGATCCTCAAATACAAAAAGCTAAACAAGTATACAAAGAAAATGCTATTTTTACCTCTTAATTTATTTTCTCTGATAATATGGACAGCAGCTCTCATTAACTAACCTCCATACATTCTTCAGAGTTTGGGAAGTGACTGAAAGGTAGGAGAAGCATGAATCCAAGTGCCAGTAGCTCCATTTTCAGAACACATAGCCACACCAGCATTTCCAATGCACTTCAATTAGAGGAATGGACATCTTGAAGAAAGCAGGACAAAAATGGAATATTCAAAATTAATTATTTTCATATGGTCATTCCCAAACAAGAATAATACAAAATATGAGAAGGGAATATCAAATCAAATAGGTAAATATACATTCTGTAAAAATTAGAATTATAAAACAGGTCAAAATAAAAGATTAGATCCAACATCTTTTCTCTTATGATCAGCTGGGTAAATTAGTAGGTAAAAGCAACACTTTCTGGCAGAAGCATAGCAAACAGCCCTCAATAATGGGAAGTGACTACAGCGCAAAGTGAATCCTAAGAAGCTAAATAAATAAACCAAACAAGTCCTTAAAATCCAACAACAACACTTAACTTTTTATTGTATCTACTACTGTCTATATAATTATCCACAGGTAGTGGGGACACATGACCCCCCTGAGACTGGCCCCTGACTTCCCACCACTCAGGACAGGGCAGTTTTTTTGCCGCGTGGGCCAGCGGCATGGGAGGGGCATTAAACTGTGGCACCAAAGCATAGGAGTGGATATGGGGCTTTTGGCCCGTCGCTGGACCTGCCCACAAATTGTGCCCCCACAGGCTCAGGAGACACCAGTCACCCCTGTAGTTGTCCTTCAGAAAGTGGCAGCATAGAACACTTCAGTTTATACCTCAAGTATCCTGAATAGTTGTACAAGTATAGCTATGTTAGGTTTTGACAGGTATTTTTTAAATTGATATATTCATACAAAACCAAGTCCACACATATTTGTACTGGTTTAGTTTATTCCTTTTCCTGATGGGAATTAGCTGGTATAAACACACTTTTGCACATAGACAAATCCTCATGAAGTCAAGTCTACTTTGAAGTTAAGTGGTTACTTTACACATTCAAGTGGTTGCTTTACATATTCATTCCAATGAAGAAGGACCTTCCAGTGAAGGGTGACTCGTGGTAAAGGTACAAGGCAAGAAAGCATAAGATACATGTTCTATTGCTTGATTTACAATAGAGTTGCTGCTTGACCTTGACCAAATCAACAGTTCATAGTGTTTTTAAAGCGGTTGCTATTAAGTCTTATATGAGGAGGCCTACACTCTCTCAGCCTTGGATATATGTACTGATCTGCTAGTATAAGTCATGATATCGTCCAGAGGAGGAATGCCGTATGCAAGCTTTGATCCAATTTGCTATGGTTGACTTCAAGACTTTCTTCCTATTCTGCTTCTTGGATGATGCTTCACAATCAGTTCAGTCTATTTTTTTTGTCAGTTTGTTTTTTTTTAACAGATAAATCCATACTGCTTTCTTGAGTAATATTTTAAATACAGTTACCCCTTTTGCCCAATGGAAGAAGTGAATAGCGTCTTTAAGAGATTGGCATCAGATACGCCCCTCCTCCTTAAGGTATGCTTCCATGCCACTGTTGTGTGGCCTCACAAGATGACAACCACCTCTGGATTTGCTCTTGACAATGCAGAAAGGCAGAGCTTCAAACTTCATTTTTTAAGGATTTATTCTGAATGTTCTTCTAACTTTCATGAACTATTTTCCTCCCATTCCTGCAAATTCAGATCTTTTATTTAAACTTGCTTATGTGGATGAGGGTGGACAGGCCTCAGTCAGATAAGAGGATCACTCATTCTTTGCATGCGAGAAGAAGCTTACATAGACCTTATGACTTGCTTAAAGCTATCTTCTGCCAGAATATCTCTGCTGGAGTTCATCTGATCAACCCTGTAGAATACCTGACTTGTTTTGTTTCAAGTTGATAATAAAGCTACATGCTCTTCACTGATCATGGTTGCTTTTCTTCTGAATTGTTTATTTCCTGGTTGAAGAAAAAATTCTTGCTCGTCAGTGGGAAGGCAAGCACATTTGCTATTCAAGTGCTCTATCACAGCTATCTAATGCAGGGCTGTCCAAGTGGTGGCTCACAGGCTGTAAGAGGTTAACACAAGGGTGGGCAATTATTTTGGCTTGAGAGCTGCTTAATGAGTTTTGGACCGTCAAGGGCCACATGCATAGCCCTACCCCTTGACAACTGCCCCGGCCCCTGGTTGCCATCTTGGGACTTAAAGTTTCTCCCCTAATCCCTGACCTTTGCCACCGGAAGTCCCTCCCTTGTTCCCCAGAAATACTCCTTTTGGGAGGGAAGGGTTGCCATCTTGGAACCAGAAAAAAAACACAACTCATGCACTAAAAGTTAAACACCTGCTATAACATATTTTAATTTTATTACAAAACGTTTTTGTTGTGATTTGTGTTTGCATAGTGTATAATAGTGGCAATCGCATAATAACTCAGAAATAAAGTCTTATTGTTGTATATTGTCTGTGGGGTGTGGTTGGTGTGTGTGTGTGTATATGGTGGGGTATAGAGTGTGTGTATTGTGGGGGGGTGTACAGTGGGGTCTGGGGGGGTGTATGGTGGGGTGTAGGGGGGCAATAGTGTATGTTGGGGTGTATATGTGGAGGGTTGTGGGAGCAGGGTGTGAGTGTGTGGCTTTTGTGGGGTGAGAGGGATCATGGAGGAATTTTGGGACCCCCCATGGCACATAACCCCGACCAGCAGCAGCAGGAGCACCAACAGGTAGGGGCACTTGGGGCACTCATGCCTGGTGCGGGTGCTGCTGCTTGGCAGTGCACAGCTCCAGCCATCACTGCATGTGGGGGCAAGGAGAGCAGCCTGGCTGGGCCACCTCTATCATGGGGGCTCTATGTGGCACCCATGCAGCCCCCAGCACTTGCGCAGCACCAGGAAAGCCCCATGCGCTGGAGCTGGCTGCCTTCCCCAATCCCTGTCCCCCCTTCCCCCCACTGCACTGGTTCTGGGACTCCATGGGGAAGCAGTGAGCAGGACTCCTCTCCACTTCTGGCAGAGTCCCGGGACCTATGCAGCATGGGGTGGGGAAGGCAGCCAGCTCCAGTGTATGGGGCTTTTCCAGTGCTACGCGAGTGCCAGGGGCTGCATGTGTGCTGCTCGGAGTCCCTGCGATAGAGGCAGCCTGGGTGCACTGCACTCCTCATCCCCACGTGCAGCACTGGCCAGAGCTGCACAGTGCCAGGCAGCAGTGCTTACACTGAGCCCCTGCCATCTGGTGTTCCTGCTGCCACTGCTGGGGGCTGTGCACCATGGTGGGGATCCCCACACCCTGCCCACCCGAGCTCAGCACTCCTGCCACCATGCTGGGTGCTGCCACTCACCCTAGCCCCCACACTCCCTGCCCCTACCCAGCTGCAGCTCTGCCCCACCCCGCCCCCACTTATTTCCTACCCGCTGCCTGGAGCAAGCAGGATGTTGGGGAAGCCAAGCAGGTACCCTGGTGACTGCAGCACTGGCAGCAGCACCCCTGCCCAGAAACTGTATGCTGGCAGGGCCAGGCCCTTCTGCCCACAGAGGTGGGAGTGGGACATAATAGGGTATGTTGGGAGGTGTATATATATGAGCTCCTCATTTGCACCCTTGTGGCTGGAAGGGCTGGGTAGGATACAATTAATTGGCAGATGCCCACGGGCTGGATTCAGCTTATGGGCTGTATTTTGCTAGCCCTGGGTTAATGTAGCCCACATGCCCCAGCAGCCACCTTTCCCAGGCCACTTCTCCCTTTGCTGTGAAGTGGGGGGCAGGGAGCCCAGAGGTCTATACCATAGGGGATGGGCAGGCCAGGTGCTGCCAATTCATGCAGCAGGTGTGGGGGGTGGGGATGTGTTCTGCTGGTGCAGTTTGCAAAGCTTGTGCAGTGGAGGCCACATACTGCTGGAGCAGCGCATGCAATGCATAGAACTCTAGGGGGCAGCCCCACAGCATGCTGCCTGTGCTGTATGAGGCCTCAGGGCCACATGCTTATGCCACATGTGGGCCCAACAATGCCAAAGTTGGAGAGCCCTGATCTAATGCTTGCCAATGCCTTTGTGGCTGTGCAGAGGCCAAACGCTCTTGATAATTGTTCTCAAATGCTCTTGATAATTGTTCCAACAGACAATCTGAGTACCTTTTAATGAGAAAGCTAGATGAAGATGGGAAGATAGACACTGTATTGAGATGAGATCTGAAAATCCAGTGTAACAAATCAGGAGAAAGAGGGAAGTTAATGCTTTATGTGTCTGTCAAATGCTTCAAGCTCTAAGCACAGCCCTCAGAAATCTCTTCATTTCTGGTATCCAACCTAACGGTATGCACCTGAGAACTGTAAAAACACCACCTCTGTGACCCTATTGTAGATGATGATATATTTATGTTGCACCCTGCTGCAGGGTGCTAACCACTGTCAGTGGCAATTTATGGAACCCCGGGGCACCAGCTAGACCGTCCTTTTGGTTCCTTTTGGGGTAATGAGGAAACTCAGGATCCTGGTACAGGGATAAATGCTGTAACAGCACTCTGACAGAATAGGTAACTATTTACAAAATGTATTATGTACAATAGATAGATAGATAGATACTAATTTATATTCCGATATTTACATACATATCTTTATATTTGTATATATACATTGCTATCTATTCTAAGGTTTAATTCATAATTCCATTTAACTTGTGGAATAATACTAATGAACTCAATGCTTATAGATATATATAACTTGGTAACAACATATGTATACGTATAGGTAGGTGATCACACCTTTGGTGGAGTGACAGGAGGTCTATTCCCCATACAGTAAGGCAACCTTACGTGTATCCAGAACCTGAAAGAAACAAAACACAAACATCCCCTATTTCGTAAAAAAATGATACAGTCCCAATAGGTTTGATGTAGACACCCAAAATAACAGTCTTTTGGTTGACTACTGTTGTCTTGACATCACCTTACTTCAGGCAAGTATAATCAATCAGGAAAGGGTGAGATGGGAGCTCCCTTGATGGCCCCGGGCTCTACTCCTGCTGATGGCTGGTGCCAATGCTCAGCTTCCTGTAATACATAAACAACCTCCTCCCCACAACACACCTTCCTGCCCCTCAGACGGGACTGGTAGGTCTACTTGCCTGGTTTTTCACTTTCTCCGGGCCCCCCACGTGAGGATACACTACAAGAGAGGCAGGCTATGCCTACTCACCAACTTGCAGCACCGGGTGCTTCCCCTTTAATCACCTTCAGGCTCTGCTCACTTCCTTCACTCGCCGCTCTGCCCCCACAGCAAGAACCCTGCAGTCTTGTCACAGTGGTCTGTCCCTCTCTCAGCTCCCCCTACGGTCCCCAATGGCCAACCTCCCGCACCAGACGCTGGCGGCTGCTCATCCTGGCTGCGCAATTCTGGGGCTCTGAGAAGGACCTTGTTTCCAGGGCCTGAAGGCAGAATTGCTCCAGGCCTTGTGTTCTGGTGTCCTCAGGGGGACAAAAAAAATCTCCCAGGCTCAGCCTGCTTTTGGCTCACCATGGGACACCCCCTACAGGTGAGTATCCCTTCTGTTACAGTTTGTTACATTTAGTTGTACGGAACTTCTTAAATAGTCCTTGAATACTGATGTGGAATAAAAACAATGTCCCCAGGTGAATATCAATGGTCGTCTAGAGCAGGGGGTACTGAACCCCCGGCCCATGGGCCAGATCCAGGCTGAGGCCCTGCGTCATCCAGCCCATGGGGCTCCCGACAGGTCTGGAAATTTGGCAGTCAGGAGGTGGTGGCATGGCTCCCACACCACCAAATTTTGGGAACCATAGGGAGGCTCACACCCTGTCTGCTGGATCAGGTACTTGATCCCAATGTGTAGGGCCGGACTGGGATGGCACCAGGCTCCAGGGCCAAATCCTGGCACAAGGGGGGCAGGAAGAAGCAGCACCAGGCTCCAGGGCCCAATCCTGGCACACGGGGTAGAAAGGGGTGGTGCCAGGTCCCCAGAGACCAATCTCTACAGGAGGGGGATGTACTGAGACCCAAACCCTGTGCACTGGGATGGCAGGGGCAGTGCCGGGCCCCTAGGGCCCAATCCTGGCATGCAGGGCTTAATGTGGCTTGCAGGTCAAAAAGTTGAGCTCCAGTGATCTAGAGCTTAGCTTTAAAGGGGGGAAAACTAAGAGCAAACATTTAATATATGCTTTTGGGGTATATATTGACTCTGGGGTTTGGATGGGTTAAGACAGGGGGAGGGGCAACATTTTTGGTAGACATGCTACAAAAATAGCCCTGTAGCCTCCCCAAGAGCCACACTGATCCCCTTTGACTGCTTGATCTGCTGTTGTGCTTTCTGTTCCCAGTCTTGTACTGCCTACCTAATCTGTTGCTTTGATTTCTTCTTTTCCTGTGTTCTCTGCCCAATTTGCTACTTTGATTTGCGCTCCCTGCCCTATCAGCCACTATGCAACCTCTCCCTTCCCTGTTCTACCACATCACATGCACAGGCTGCCCGTGCCACTCGTGGCCCCTGTACTGCAGGTTGGCCACCCTGGTTTAAAAGATTCTGGTAAAGAGTTTCCTTCACCTCCAAGATCTCTATTCCAGGCCTATTGGGTCCCCATGTCCAATATCTGTCCACAGCTGGCCTCATGCACAGGAATAGAAAGGACTTATTTGCCAAATAAAGTTCTTCATAGGGCAGCAGTAGCACTTCATAGGGCAGCAGTAACATACTTCTTCTCTTCTATGTGCTGTGCTAAATCCCCTTCTAGTGCTTTACTAAAAAGTAACCTTTTCCTGTACCCTGTCCTAGCTTCCGCAAACCTTATAAAAGCCAAAAACTACTTTGAATTACATCTGTATGATAGTCAGAACCATTAGGGCCACTTGTCTTTTGCACTGCTTAACAGGGACCTTAAAAATGCTGTATCAAAAGCAACAGCATGATCCACCCACCCCAGGTCTCATTTAAATAGACTTTAATCATGGACTTTAGTTATGCATCCTAAATTATTTTTGTCTTTGCCTCATACTATAATTGGTCTGGCAAAACAAGTGGATGTTTTTAAAGTAGCTTCAAAATTCTTATTTAGTAATATTAATGTCTTGCAAATCATGGAGTCTTTTGACCAGAGCTTCTCAGATGGTATTGCGGTGGTGTTAATGAAGATTAAACTGTTCAATTTTGTTAAAATACCTTATCAGTATAAATGTGACATTTTATCATTTTAGGTGCTGTGGAATTTTGACAAACACCTTTTTGGATATACTGGCTGATTACATTCTCATCATCCTATCACCAAAATCAGGACAAAAAGGTCCTGCTTTGAACTAGAAGGGAAATCATAGACTAAAGGCTCAACTTGCTTTTTCTGAGTTTTTTGACATTATCTACCGCCTTTTAAAATCTTTGCTGAAGGCATAGCAGCAGAGATTTTTATCATGTGCATCCAAGGCAATATTTCTCTTTCCCAAGGAAGATGATCTAGACTTTCATCTTTTTCTTTCTTTTTTTAAGTGTCCTTTTGTTGTTGCATTTCCTACTTTTGGGGATGGAAAAGGGGATCAAGTTCCAAGGGACACTCAAAAATCAAGACTGTCTTTCTAGATAGTTTAGACTAACTGAAAAGTTACAAGGAGGTCCTGCTTACATTGGAACCCTACAATAAAAGGGCAGAGAGGGTTTTACTTATTTCAGGATTGTTCCTCTGCTCGGACTCTTTCTTTGTCTAAGCAGTAATGAAGGCCTTTGTGAGCAAGACAACAAGTAAAGAATATGCAAGAGAAACAGAGATGACAGGAATTGTCTAGTTGTCAGTGGAATTGGAAAGCTGGACAGGGTAGCACCTTATAGACCAATTTGTTCAGGGAGGCATGAGCTTTCTGAGGCTACAGTCTACTTCATCAGATAGCCTGAAGTTAAACATAAATAAAAACACAGCTACCCCTCTCTACTAATGGAATCTGAGACACAGACCTGAGGCAGGTTGCATACTCGCTTCTCTCCCACCTCCTCCACCACGAAAACACAGTCTTCAAGACTGTCATGGAAATTCTTATTAATCTGTAGGATAATGCATACAAGCCAAATAAAAAGAAAGTCAACTGTACTGGGAAGCATACACTTGCTTTGGTTCTTTCATCTGTTCACTATTGTGACAGAGCAGCTTTAGTGCTCCGTCCCTTTAAGGGCTGGAGCAGGTTCCTGCCAGGTGTCTGATGAGGGTGGCCATTTTGGAGAGCTCTGTTATAAGAGCAGAGCAGCTTGTATTCAGCAGTCTTAGAAGTAGTGTTGCCTGGTGGAGCACCTGCTTTAGGAATATCTTAGAAGTAACAGTGAGACTATGGGGAAGGAGGAGGGCTCATTGGTCCTGGACACAACCTGAAACTATACCCTGCTGGGATAGAGAGGCCTGGTGGTCCTACCTGTGGTGGGGCAGGCTCACTTAAATGCCAGGTTTGAGGACCATCCCAGTGTAAGATGGGTTGGGATATCTAAACCCCTGCCACCACCTTAGGGTGGGTGTGTTAACCTGAGTTGTGGGCCAGGCATGCCAGGGAGGGCACCCGAGTCTATGAGGGTGTTTGATCCTGTGCCCCAGGGAGAAAGGGAGGGGGTAGAGCAGTGTGGCCCCAGGGAGGGAAGGAGCAGAGCAGTGTGGCTCCAGGGAGGGGTGTGGGGGGCAAAGTCAGCCCACAGTTCTGCAAATAGCTCAGCATTTGTTCAAATGAGGGCTGCAGGAGAGGCCCAAAATGCTACACACCTGCTGGCTGAGGCAAGAAGAGATGAGCCTGATGGCCCTCTGGGTTTGCACAAAAGAAGCAAGGGTGGGGTGTGTATGGCCCAAAGGGGCAAGACCCTACGGAGTCCGCCTGTCCCTGCTTCC
>NW_017729032.1:48955568-48955968 GCF_001723915.1 Gavialis gangeticus
CCCAAAGGGGCGGTATGAGAGAAACCCATGACTGGTGGTGTGTGAGAGCCCTGGTGACAGCAGAGGGAATGAGAGAGGCCTGGGTGAGAGGAGGGGTCTTACGTGTGTGGCCCAGAATGGGACAGTAAGAGGCCTAACTGTGCATTGAGTTTGGTCTGGCCTTAAGCCGGAGGTATTATCTGCAAGGCATGGGACATGGGTAGGGATGGTTGGAGTGGGTACATCTGGCCCTTGACATCACGGTGGATTGAAGGGGAGCCTCCTGCCTATTAACATCAGAACAATAGGACATCAAGGCATGGCAGATGAAAGGGGTGGGCAGTTGGCCCAAGGACAAAGGAGCGGGCTCATCTCTTGACTGGGCCATGAGCTAGCTTCTTTTGTCACAACTATGATGAAA
>NW_017729032.1:48960968-48963475 GCF_001723915.1 Gavialis gangeticus
AGATGAAAGGGGTGGGCAGTTGGCCCAAGGACAAAGGAGCGGGCTCATCTCTTGACTGGGCCATGAGCTAGCTTCTTTTGTCACAACTATGATGAAAAAAGATGGTGAACTAGCAAGCCAAGGAGACACTGGTTTATAGCTGAGTATAGGCCAGCACTCACTCACTGGAAATAGGTCATGACTATACTGCTACCTAGTCCTATACAGATTTGATTGTGGAGAATTCAATAGCTGCCTATTACCCACACATTCCCAGCCAGAACTCATTTTGTCTTGTAGTGACAAGGTGAAGCAAGAAGTTTTGATCTCAACTTTGAAGGGCTTATTCATGATTTGTGCTACTCTATCCCTTCCAACTGAGGAAAGAGCTAGAACATAAGGAAGGTAAGGTCAAAATTAAGATTGTGACAATGTAGCTAAAGGTACATACTCTTCTAGTCTAATACAAAAGCCAACTCAAGGTTAAAATATCAGATTTAGAAAGGTCTCTAAGCAAGAAGTTAAAGTTCCTGCTCAGAATAAGAACAAACAACTCTCCCTCTGCAGTGAAATCAACTGGCCACATGATCTGCAGATGGAACTACTAGTGCTTTTGACTGTCACTTTCACTTTAGAAAGCCTCCCTGCATCAGTGTGCATTTTCTAGCAATGCATTCAGAGAAAGGATTGTATGTTTTAACCCCTTTTCCCTAAGCAATTGTGCCATCCAGTATGTAGGCCACACTAACACAATTCTTGTTTTCTCATCATCAGAGGTATAGCCATAATCATTTTTTCCTCTAAATTTGCCTTATTCAAAAAATAACAGAACATACTTCAAACAGAATATCTTACCTGAAAAAAAATCAACCTCCAAGAAGGACTCCTTCCAAATAAGCAAGATTTAGCAAGACTGCAAAAAACAGTGACACAAAGTATGAGCTTTGTGATAACTTTTCCACTGGTTCTGTTCAAGTTGTACAGTGCATCCTTGTACATTATTGTTTTCTAGAACTGAGCTCTATCTGTAAGGCACAGATTGAGAAGACCAGCTTCACCCACAGCACAGGTGAGTGGGTAGTGGCTAGGAAGGGGAAGTAGCTGCCAAAGAAGGTGGTCTAGGGAGTTGGAGGAAGTGGTTTGGGTCTAGGACAGGCAATAAGGGGTGGGACTGGAACTGCTGTTGCTGAATTAAATTCCTTGTCAAGCTTGGGTTGTTTTTTTAGCGCACTGGTTTTTGTTGACATTTGAGCCCTGGAGGGGATTACATCGCTTCTATAGCTTGGTGTGTTTTATAACAACCTTATCATGAATAGTGTTCTCATCTATTAAGTGCTGTACAAACAATTGATAGGAAATAACATTGTTTCTCATGAGATTTACAAGTACAAAATATTTTAAGAATATATCAATTTCCATAATGAAAATAAAGAATACATCCATACTGCTCTGCTTTATAAAATGAATGAAATATGAGTGCTTAAAGATATGTTTGCATCTCTTGCAAGGAGATTTCTTTCTTCTACATTTGCTATAAACCGAGATCATTTTATCAGTGTGTAATGTTTATATGAACAATGCACTCTTTTGTTGTAGGTTACACTAATGGAAATTTTCTTGCCTTGACATTTGGTCTGTCCAGTTTCTTTGCTTTTTCTGTAAATAATAATAATAATAACAACAACAACAACAACATACTTCCCACAGCCTCCAGGTAGATGGGCTCCTAAACCTAGTACCTATACCAGAATACCAGTTTTGATATGGAGGCTAGCTTCTAAAGGTCCCAAGACCTCCGGCTTCAGTGTCATTCTCCACAAAGGGTTTTACTCCTCTGACTCCAATCCAAAGGCAACTGTGGCCATCCAGTGTCTCCAATGGACGAATATAAGCTATGAAAAAAGTTACTGGAAAAATGGTCAATACCATGACAGCTCCAGAAAGAAAACAGAGGAGTAAGAGCATTACCAAAACCTTGATGTGAGCCTGTGGACTATGAGCCACAGGCTATATATGAAATCCACAGAAATCCACGGTCTATATACATATATTAGCCCTCAGGCCATCAAGGTGGGCCCTCAGGCCTTTTCTCTTCATCCCTTGCAACAGAAACACAAGTGTAGTCTTACTAGTAGGGTTGAGGTCTCAGGTTAGTAAATGTATGGTAAATTTGTTCAACCTCTACTTTGCAACGTCTTATAGAAATTAAGAATAATAAAATAAAGTAGTTATTCAATTTTGGTACAAATTGCTGGCATAGGAATATTTTGAGTTTCTTTGGGCTTTTGTTTGTTTGTCCCCTCACTTGATTTGTTGGGAATTGTGACAGGGAGCTTAGGGTTCCTGTTACTTTAAGAGAGAGACTGTAGCAGGTAGAGCCCAGGTGGCTAAGCAGGAACCAGCTATAAAAAGGGAGGCAGCAAGGCAATGCTGCTGCCTAGACAATAAGCTGCCCAGCAATGTAGGGGTACTCCTGCAGCCAGGTAGAGATAGGAAGGGGAAAAAAGGTGGGGGGGTTGCACTCTATG
>NW_017729032.1:48963486-48964818 GCF_001723915.1 Gavialis gangeticus
CTCTGGATTTCTCTGGTCAGCCAAGGAAGCCTCTTGGCCGTTTTCCCCATTTTCCCCCACATTGGAATCATCTCTCTCTGTGCCCAAAGGATTGTTTCTGTCACAGGGGAACCATATAGAACAGACCCCGAGGGGTCAAAGGGGAACCCCAGGATCCAAAACACGCCCGGGAAGACGAGGGGAGCGAGAAAGAAACAGCAATCCCCTTACCTGCAGCTGAGGCTGCGGTGGGACCGGAAGAGGCGGCGGGACCCGGGCAGCTGATTAGCTGTGTCTTTTTGAAGCTGCGGCCAGCTGCAGTTCATCAGGATCAGAGCCAGCGCAGGAGAATAAGAGGCGACCAAAGGGAGGCAGCGGGGGAGGAGAGCAGGAGCAGAGCTGCAAGCAGAGGGGCACTTGTAGCCCGATTGGAGGCGAAGAGGAGCCCAACGGATTGCCACGAGGCAAGAGACTGCCCCGAGGCTGCCAGAGGGAGGACACCAGTGGTGAGGCGGCGGATACCTGTAGTCGCACCAGCAGAGCTGGGTGCGAAGATCCAGGGATGCCAGATGAAGAGATCGACGGAAGAGGCGGCCCTGTGGAGAGGGTGATGAGGGATGACCCCGCAACCCAGGTGGGATCAGCATGGGTTTGGGAAGGCTCCCGGAGTCCACCCCGGCAGGGAGTGGAGAGATGGTGCAGCGAGAGGGGCTGCAGGAAGCAAGCTTCTACCCCGCAGAGCCACTCGGCGTAGAAGCTTGCTTCCTGTAATTGGAGGGACTAGGAGTAGCCCTGTGCGGCTCTCCAGAAGGATATCAGCCGAATAGAGGGGTGCCTCAGACAAGGTTAATGAGGATAGGAATCCTCCAGGTCAGGGAGCCCAATCTTTATTTGTGACCAGGGAGTTTGACTGGTAGTGTTTTCCTTAAGTTTCGTTGTTCCATTTCCCACTTTTGGAGGGGTAGGGAGGAAGTCAGAGGAGGGTCCCATAATCAGTTTGATTCAGGGTCAGGGTAGACCTTCAGATCTGCAACAGAACGCCCCTACGTCAAGAGAGGAGGGTCGGGCCCGGAAACGATAGTATCTCGGCGAGGCTGGCTACTAGCGCGAGGTGTAGGGGAGGGTGGAGCCTCGCAGAAGACCATCGCCCCAAGAGTCCCGACGCTGGATAGGCCCTAGTAGTCGACCCCACCACTGAAATTTCGAGGAAAGTCGTGGCAGGCAAGCTTGGGGTGAGGACTACCCTTGGGCAACATATCTGGACCATACAACACCAGGGACGAAGTGACGGGCAAGCTCACACACCCAAAGCCGAGCAGTACGGGACCGGATGTTTGAAGCCCGCCGGGTGCA
>NW_017729032.1:48969818-48985696 GCF_001723915.1 Gavialis gangeticus
GTCGTGGCAGGCAAGCTTGGGGTGAGGACTACCCTTGGGCAACATATCTGGACCATACAACACCAGGGACGAAGTGACGGGCAAGCTCACACACCCAAAGCCGAGCAGTACGGGACCGGATGTTTGAAGCCCGCCGGGTGCAGTTTCCTTAAGGCACAGCCACCCTTCCTGGGCTCCCATCTCGCCAAAACTCTTACCCTGCAGTGCATCATTGACTAAATGCCTGAGTTCACTGAAGTCAGCCTTCCTGAAGTCTACCACTTCCACCCTACTAGTTACCTTACCCACTCTACGCCTTATGGTGCATTCTATTATTTGCTGGTCACTATCCCCCAGGTGACCACTGATCTGTAGGTCCCCTACCATGTCATCCCCTGTTGCCAATACCAGGTCTAGTAAGGCATTCCACCTAGTGGGACCATGTACCCCCTGCGCCAGGTGGAGGTCCTGTACCCAGGATAGGTAGCCTATAACCCCAGGGCTTGGGTCAAGGCAGGCAATCTGGCCTTGGAGACTGCTGAGGAAAGAGCTCCTGGGCAAGAGGGCTGTGGAGATGTCAGCCAGGAGCTCTGGGGAGGAGGAGGGCCCAGCTTGGGAACAGGGAACAGAGTGGAGACATAGCCACAGCAGGCGTGGTGGCTGGAGTCCAGAAACCAGGTCCAGTACAATGGGCCTTGGATAAAAGGCCCAGCAAGAGGAAAGGGGCAGAGGCTGTGGCCCCAACAAGGGAGAGTGAGTGAATGGCAACATCTACAAGTTATGGACATGGCTACAGGGGGAATTGGAGGCCACTCATTTGGCCCTTAAGGTGATTAGTGTGTGTCACAACCCAGAAGTGGGTTGCAAGAATATATGGATGGGTCATGAAAAAACTTTAAAAATGGATCAACAAACTTTAAAAATTGATTCTCCTTTAAAAGAGAAGTCTGCAAGGGGCCCCCCATACCCCACACACTGCAGGGCTGGGAGGCAGTGGGCCAGGAGTGAGGGGCACTGGGTGGGGACTGGCCATTGATGTTTACAAATGGGTCCTGGGACAAAAAAAGTTTGAGAACCACTGTGTCAGAGCGCAGCCTGTTCTACAACTGATGCTAAAGTTCCAGCTTTGTGGAACATTAGACAAGAGTCCAGTAGGAGCAGGGGCTGTCCAAATAGGTAGCTTACATCTCATAGGTACTAATTTTTTTCAGTTAAGCTTAACCTTCTCAGATGAAGACTAGGTGGAGAAGTCAGGACATTGTTCAGCTAATTATGGAAGGAAAGGGTACTAAAAAGGTAAAAGTTTTGAAATGCAGTCAGTGTGCTATAAACAAATTGAGCCAATGAAGCAAAGAACAGAGAGAGATAATTTTTAATCGTTTCACCCCTGCTAGAAATGTGGGTAATGAGAGAGGGAGGGAGGAGAAGGAGGAAATTCTCATTGATTAAACAAAATTGGCTATAATTGGTGTTAGTGAAACCTGGTGGGTGATTTGCATAATTAAAATGTTTACATCTCTGGTTATAACCTGCTCAGGAAGGACAGAGCAAATACAAGAATGGAGTGACAATTTGAATTAAAGATCACATTACATGTTTAGAGTTACTGCTAACTCAGAATTATAGAAGCTTGAATGCATATAGCCTTTTGGGCTAACTACCACAGCCCAAAAGGGTCTTGGTGGGGGGTTGTTACGGATACCAAATCAAGCGAGAGAAGAGAATGAGTTACTCCCTATATAACTGTCTGTAATGTGTGAGGGGAAAAATATGTACAATGTGGGACTTCAGTTTGTGAAGCATGTGTACTGGTGGTCCCATATAATCAAGAATAATATATCACAGGAATTTCTAAAAATTATAAATTTAATTATAGAATATGGAAGATACCATATCTGACACAGGCAATTATTTTGAAAGCTAGGATGATGGATACAGATTAATTTGTCAGTAGAATGGAAGTGGATAGTTGCTTAAGGCAGTGGTCTCTGAACTTTTTTGATCGCGCACCCCTATCAGTAAAAATTTTTTGAGCATGCACCCCCAATATATGTATATTTATATAAATATAAACATAAATAGAAGTTCTAATATTTTCTTCCCACACCCCAATGGATTGTCGTGTGCACCCCACTTTGGAGACCACTGGCTTAAGGACCAGTTACTATGCCTAGATAAACTTTCAAATATGACAAGTAATAAGTATTGGAGGCTTCAAGGCTAGGGACAGAAATTGCACATAAACTGGTATAACTGATCGGAATCTGGTTCAGATCTGTAACGCAACAGAATTTCAGTGCGCATAAACCATTTTCAAAATGGTCAAAACTAGTTTAAGAAACTTGGATGGATGTAGAATCAGACTGAACTGATTTAGGTTAAATGGGTTTATTGAACTTCAGCCCCAGATCCCCCTGAGATTCAAGTTAACTCACAGTCCCCCAGCATCCAAGGATGCTTTGCACCTCCCCCACTTTTGCAAGGTAGGTGGGTTAGCCTTTGCTCAAGCTGTCTGCTCCAGGCAAGCAGGAAGGCATGCTCTACTGCACCCTGGCTTCTGGCTTGAGCCACTGTAGGCATGTGGCTGCATTTCCAGAATCAAAATGAATGTCTGTTCACTTGCTTATCAGTTCAATCTACAGAGCTTACTAACCTGAGAAGACTAAATAGACTCAGCCTCAGGCTTTTTGATAGTCTGTACTTAGCTCAAAAGGGCTCATTTTCCAATGCTTTCAGAAATGAACAAAACTGACTGGAAGAACAAACATTGGATGGAAAAAATGTGAAAGAAACTTGGAAAGTGTTTACTATATGGCCAAATACCTCTACAAATTTCATAATCAAGACACACCAGAAGTTTACCTAAAAATCCATCCTGGTTCATCATTGGCAAAGTAAGTGCAGGGTTGTTTTTTTTTAATTAAAAAAAAAAAAAAGGTTGGTGAGGAGAGAAGTAGCAATCCACATAAATCAGACATGATGAAATGTAGAAAACTAATGAGGAAAGCTAAAGATATCATATAAAAAAAATCAATTATTAGCAGGACTAAAGATAATACAGAGTTTAAGTATCATCAGGAACAAAGGAAATTTCAGCAAAGGTACTATAGACCTATTGCAAAAACTAGATAGTAAAATTCTTAATAAAGATGCATAAAAGGCATAAGCAAGGGTTGGCAACCCCCAGCATGCATGGCAGAGTGGCATGTGAAGGCACTTATGCGCCTTGGGGCAGATGGCGCAGGAGGCATGAGTGGTTTGATCTTTATTGTGACTTGTTGTGGCTAAGAGCCCAGGCCAGCTGTGGGTCTGCGGAGCCCCGGCTCAGTTCATTGCTGGTGGGTGTACACGTGCCTCAGGGTAGATGGCAGGGAAGGGGCTGGGGCTGCACTACCACAGCATTGATCAGGTCCCTCGCAGCTATCCCGGCTGTCCACCCCTGGCACACCAACAACTTACAAATCAAGGTTGCAGGGGGTTTTGGCACTCTGCCCCAAAAAGGCTGCCAACTCCTGGACATTAATATACAATAACTATTAGTACAGCATAACTGAAATGAAGGAAAATGATATGTTTGTATCACATGAGAATAATATACCTTCCAAGCTTTGACTAATATTTTTAAATCACCAAGTCCGTATAACTTGTACCCAACAGTTCTTGCAGAGCTGGCTGAGGAGATCTCTGTACTTATTTGTACACTGATGCTTATTTGTAATAAATCCTGAAATACAGAAAAAAAAAAAACTGAGAAGACTAAGAGTTGAAAAGCCTATATTCAGAAGGACGACTGGGTAAACTACAGGATGGTTTGCCTGACATCAGTTCTGGGCAAAATAGATACTGAATTAGGACATTTTAAAAAGAAATATTGAAAAATTGGAAAGTGCAGAAAAGCACCAAAAATCATTTAAGAGTGAGAGAAAATGAAGTCCAATGAAACTTGTAGAGCTCAATCTGTTTAGCTGATCAACAACTGAGTGATTATGCTGTAAAACTCTCATGAGGGAAAATAATCTAACAGAGGAAGGGTTGGAGTGTTGTTGTAGCTACTACAATGGTCCAAGAAATGTGTGAGAAGCAGAGAAACAAAGTTTTTTCGTGATATCTTTTACTAAACCAACAGTGAGTCCAATAAAAATATCAACAACAACAACCTTAAGTGTGAACGGCAGCCCTGAAAAAGAATGAAGCTTTTTGTTTGAAAATCTAAAAAGTAGAGTGTTGTTTTGATTCAGAATGAAGCAAAATAGAGTTTAAGGACACAAGGAATGTCAGATGATCTAGTCTGACCTCTTATAAATTAAATTTCACCTATATATTCTTATTTTGAGGCCAGTCCCTAAAGTGGGTTGTCTGGAGGTGAATCAAAGATAACCAGGGATTCCACTTTTCGTCGATAAAAAAAAATCCCTTATATATAAAAAGGTATTTCATTTTAAATCACGGAAAAATGTAGAGTTTGGGTTACTTTTTTTAAACTGAAAATTGGGGATTTTTTTTAATCAGAGAAATCCAGGATCCCTGAAGATAACAAATCAGGTTGAATGGCAACAAGGTTATTGTTTTCAATATAGGAATAAACGGGAGACATTTGAGGGCTGATTATATACAAGATGCCAAAATCAGATGACATCTAGTTTTGGTCTTATTAAAAACTCTATGAAAGTTGGTTTTATTTTGAATTGGACCAAAACCCAGTAATTTCAAAATTAAAAAAAAATACTTTGATGTTTGTTTGAATAGTGATATTTTAAATTTTGTATGTGAGAGATCTTTATTTTTGTTTTTATTTTCTCTCTCAGTCCAATAATGAAAGCACAGTGCTCCACCATTATTATAATTTTCTTTTCTTTCTCCAAAAGAATGTTTGGTGGAAAATGACAAGAATTTGTGAAATGGATTTTAATGGAACTGTGTTTCCAACTGAAATTTTTCTTCATAGCTATTGTACTGGACGATCAAATGTGGTGCTGTTTATGGAACAGTTCATTTTTCTACTCTACTTGTGCAAATACTAGTAAACACTGAAGAGTATAGCCTGGAGACAAGTGTAAGTCTTTTTAGAAAGTCACTGGCCAAGTACCTAATTTGATAGACTACACATACTCAAGGTAAAAATATTAACAAAAAATAAATTTTTGTAATATTCTATGACTCAGTAAAGAATTCTTTACAGAACAAGAGAACTATGTTATCAGAGTCCCATTGTAGACCCTAGGAGAAAAAAAACCTCCAGAGACTATCTTGGGATGTCTAATACTGCTACTCTGGCACTTAAAATGCATTAAAAGAAAATTATTTGGTTATAAAAGACAAGGATCCAAAGATGAGGAAATGTCACAATTAAGGTTCAGTCCTCTTGCACTATGTTGCAGTTTATATTTTCCCTCAGGACTCGCATCTCATTTGGTGCACGGGATATAAAGTATTCAGGGAAATAAAGAATTCTGTACAGAGTTATTTTCTCTAGAAGTTTGAAGGTATATAGAGAAGACGACAGACAACTACAGGAAGAGAACAATGGCCATGTGGTTAAGTCAGTTGGATGCCACACAGGAAAACTCAGTTTTGGCCCTGCCTTTGCCACAGAGTCGATATGAGCAAGTCACTTAAACCACCATTTTGGCAGATGGCCACCAACTGTGTGTTCCGCATTTTCTGATGTCCTACTTCAGCATGTGAGGGTCAAAGACAAAAACTGAGCATTCAAATGCAGTGGAAGATAACTCAGTATTTCAGTTAAGCAGTTTGGTCTGCAGGAACAAAAACAGGTGTGTTCAGTCAGCAGGTCCCAGAAACTAAAGCTAGCTCTGCCTGTGCTTCACTATGTGGCTCAGTTTCCCCATCATAAAAATGGACAACTAGAGCTCTATTATTCTTACTTCCATATTCTAGAAATACAGAAACAAATTCATAAAAAAATTGTGAAGCTCTTGGATGCTACAGTGATCATTCACAACACAATTAATAATTATGTATATATTGCAAACTTTCAATACCATGCAATCTACTCTTATTTTAAAATGTTCTGAAATTTTTTAATCACTTATCCTATTTTTGTCCTATATCAGCAAATATTTTATTTTTAATTCTATACGACAGAAATACTAAATACTCATCCCATCTACCTTTATAGTTTCCTCTCAGAATTTATTTTTAAAATCAGTGATAAAACATTCCTCCACTCCAAATTGCAAATCAGTTACACTAATTAATACAGAGAATAGTACTCAGGATAAACAAAAAGGTATAGATTAGATTAACAAAACAAAAGTATCTTCACTCTCACTTATGTAATACAGCATGTATACATTTTTATGAAAGGAGAAGCAACAAGAATGCACTGAAAGCCAGTAAGCCTCAATATCTGTATTTATTTGGTGGACATTACAAATACATCATCATGTTGCAAGCGTTTCTTAATAATAGATCACTAAGAAAATAACATCACAAAATATGTACTCCACATACAAGATACATATAAAAAAAACTACGAACACCTTTAATTGTTGCTTGAATTGGACAATAACAATAGATATGATTACTTTGACTTCAAAAACAGTATCCATAATAAGTACCTGACAATATCCTGAGCATACAGAAATTAAAGATACTAAAGTAGGATTAGTTAAGACTCAAAGAGGCAATGCCATTTTACAAGTTAATAAAATAGACTCAAGCATAATGAAATTTAGGTCCAAATGCTGCAATCCAGACTGCTAATACATGTGTACTCATCTGGACTAGGGACAGAAGTTACACACAAACTGGTTTAAGTGATCAGAAACCAGTTTAAACCTGTAACAGAACAGAAGTTCAGTTTACATAAACCAGTTTAAAAGTGGCCAAAGATGGTTTAAGTCTGATACTGCATTCAGCCAGGTTTATCTTAACTGATTTGGGTCAAACCGATTTATGGAACTTCTATCCCAGACCTATTCCTGGATTAAGTTAAATCAGAGTCCTCCAGCATCCCAGCATGCTTTTCAGCCCTGGGCTGGGCTGTCTGCTCCAGAGAGCAGGACTGGCCCTGCCCCTCTGCTCTTTAGCCGGAACAGGGGCGGGGGCATGGCCAGACACCAGCCAGAATGGCCTCCTAAGCTGGTATGGCCAGAGTTTATTACCCCCCCCCCACCCCCTAGGGACTGCAGCTGGGAGCTGCCTTGCTGAGGCAGACGAGACCCTTTCAGGGTCCCCTGTCTTCATCGCCACTCTAGCAGAAGGGGTGGGGGCATAAACATGCCTCCAGAGGCTGGGGGGCATGGCGACCACCCACAGGCAGTGGCAGGGGCATGGCAGTGGTGAGCGAGAAAGTCCTACAGGTAGCTGCGGTGGTGTTGGTGGCAGGAGCAGGCCAAGTGGGGAGCTCCAGCAGGTGGTTGTGGCGGTGGCCAGTGGCAATCGGGGACTGCCTGCAGACACCGCCGGTGGTGTTGGCAGTGAGCGGGGTAGGGTTGGCATATGGCAACCACCTGCAGGTGTTGCCAGCAGTATCAGTGGCGCTTTTTACAGGAAGTGCACTGCCATTCTTAGGGGGTATATATGCATCTGCATGCACCCCCTTACACATCACCAAAGAGCAGGAGGCATGGCCAGAGCCAGCTGGCACGGCCCCACCATCCACCTGTCTTGCCCAAAGCTGAGGCTGCGGCTGGGCCGGCCCATGGGTGCAGCTAAGGGTGGGAACAGAGGACCTGGACTGGGCTGGGCCACGGAGGCACAGTCCTTGCAGCCGGTTGTGGTTTGGGCTGGGGCTGCAGGAGCTGTGTACCCAGATTGCTCCCGGTGCCCCATGCCCAGGCTGGGCTGTCATGGAGCTGCATGGAGCTGGCTGGGAAAGGCCCTGCCCCTGTGGCCCAGCTTGGGCTGGCCTCTCCATGCCCACCCTCAGCAGCACCCACAGCCAGCTCCGTTCAGCCCCGGGTGAGATGGGCAAATAGTGGAACCAGCCTGGGCCAGGCCGGGCCGTGGGGCCCTTCCTAGCTGGCTGTGGCTCCATGACAGCCTGGCCCAGCATGCATGGGTAGCAGCTGGCTGGGCAGTGGCATGGAGGCAATACCACTGCAGCTGCAGGTGGGTGCCGTAAGAGCTGGACTGGCAATACAGGATGAGTCCTTCATCCTCTGCTCTGTGTATGTCTCCACCTGGGCTTGGCGTCAGTTTCACTCTCCTCTCTCCCTCCAATCTGGAATTTGCTCCTGGACTGCCCCCAAGTGAAACTCCCATCCTGGGCTAGGAAGGCACAGTGGGATAGCCCCCTGGCTGGGAAGGGGGATCTGGGAGTCCCAGGCTGCGCTGAGCCACGAGCAGGGGGAAAAAGCCAAGCAGAACCTGGCTGAGGTTCCATGCTGGTGGGAGAGTGGAGGTAGGGTGGTTTAATTCCCCTCCCTCTCCCCCTTCCTTTGCCTGAGGCTCTGCCCGGGCTGCTGGCTGGTTGGGCCCCCTGCTGCTTGGGGACAAGCCTAGAAAGGGCAGCTTCTCCCTCCAGGTACACCCTGCCTGGGGTCCCTGCAGGTCAGGGTGGGGGTTTAAACCTCTCCCCAACCACACTGAGCAGCCTGCCGTGGCCTGGCCACACTTCCCCCCGCTCCCCTCCAACCTTCCAGCCATTGCTGAAGGGAAAGGAGAGCTCACTCCAGTGGCCCCCAGCCCAAGCCACTGTAGGCATGTGGCTGCATTTCCAGAATCAAAAGTGAATGTCTGTTCACTTGGTTAACAGTTCAAGCTGCTCAGTTTAGACTAACCTGCAAAGATTGATTCAATTTAGGCTCAGGCTTTTGAATGTCTGTACTTAGCCCAAAGCTAACTTGGTTAAAGTTAGTGTAGATACATCTACAATTACTGCCTTCCAATCACTGTACAGTTATATCTTTACAAAGCAGCATGGCACACAGCAATTAACATAATGAATGTAAAAGTAACAGACATTCTCTTGGCTAAAAATCTGATAAATAGAACCAGTGACCTCTGATTTCTTTTCCTTCTGCAAACTGGTAGGCTCACACCCAGCAGGACCTTTTCATGGAAGGTATTAATATAATGCTTTCAAATTTTTACTCTAATGCATACATTTGTGTACCCGAGTATCTCAAAGGCAATAGAAAATAGATTTATTTTTTGAATACTGATGGAAAAGGTCAAATTTCAAATCCTGGATTTTATACTGTTTCAAAGCTTTAGTCCAATATGAACAGATAGTAAAACAGTAAGTCTAGCGCTTAACACTGACAGTGCAGTAAACAGGCCTACTTATATGTTGGAACATCAACTGAAATACCCAAGAAAGACACGATTCCTAAAATTCACAAAAGAAACCTTAACCTAGGAATTTGTTGCATTTTAGTGTCTGTGTTAGTTCAGAATGGGTATCAGCTACCTTATTTCCACATTAATGCAGCTTTTGTACTAGAATGTTACATGCCCCTCAGAACACTATGTATCATAAAGAACTCATTAAATTATATTTGGGGGATCGTGGCCAATGTTAATTATTTTATTTAAGACAGTTCTAGGGCTAAATTCCAGCTGCTACTGAATGGTGGGGGAAAATGGCAGGGAAAGTATTCTCCATTATTTCTCTGCAGGTGACAGATATAATAGTGCCTCTATGCTGGGTGAACAGCAACATGATTATAGAGTCCTGGCCCCAGCCCCTTTATGGTTCCTAGCAGCAGGTATCTAGGTAGAATAAAATATTTTACTGACAAGTATAGAGTGATATAAAATACCTTTCCTAAAGAGTTTTGTGTGTGACTACACTATGTTGCAGCTTGGTCCCTGAACAATATGAAATTACTGAAAGGTAGTAAACATGGAACTAGTTTCAAAAGTTATATTCCAGAGTAAAACACCATTTTAAGTGCTCTCTCTCATAGATGTACCACATAGTTAGTACTTCAATCAATACACACATACTGGTAATTTAACAGTATTTCTTTGCTTTCTCATTGAAGTAATATGACTTTTTCCTCTACACTATTGATTTCAAGTTTATCAATATATTTTAATACTAGTTACACAATGCAAATAGAAAATTTGTATTTTCAGTTTATGCCACCCTGATTTTTCAGATTGCTTCAGCCCTCTGTTAAATTAGAGAAGCCTAGAAACTGTTCTAATTTATACCTGCTAACTAGGACCATAGTCCCTTTGAGGGGTAGTGAACTGAAGGCCAGAAATATACCCTCTTAACTTAGACACACCCATCTATGGCAGAGCACAGGGGACAGATAGCATAGCAGCTGGCTATGTTGCCTTCATGGCTAAACTGACAACTTCCTTATATTGGGGGAAACTGAACTGATCAGGTTGGACCAGGACAAAGAAGCAAATTAGTTAGATCCATTAAAGAAGTATTCTGCATTGTGACTTAGAACTGATTCTGTAAATTGTAAAGAAAACTTGGTCTGTACTGTTTTTTGTAAGCTGACCATAAATAGCAGTGCTATCACAGCGGACTGCAAAAACAACCTACTTCAAGCTAATCATACCCCCCTAACACCACAAACCAGACACCCACACCAGGATTAGGTCCAAAACTGCCCCTTCCCCGATACCCAGTTGCCAGGATTGGGCTCTGAGGCCTGATGCTATCCCTGCCCTTTCCTCACACCAGTGCCACTGCTCTTCCACTGCCAAATTTCTGGACGTGTGGGGAGACCTGTGGGCCAAATGACAGGGTGTTGCAGGCTGGGGGTTGAACACCCCTGGAATAGATGATTATACTTTAGTATGCTGAGTTTTTGGTCGTACGTGTGTTGGTCAGAGGACATAGGCAGGCAAGCTTCTTTGAGAAGATGTGATATCTTTTATTAGACCAACTGAGTAGCTGGAAAAAAGTTCTTGGCAAGATTTCAGGCACAGTCACCCTTCTTCAGGTATAGCTGTTAACTCTGTTAAAAGCAGAGACTCCCTGTGCCTGAAGAAGGGTGCTTGCTGCCAAGAACTTTTTTCCAACTACTTAGTTGGCCTAATAAAAGATATCACATCTACTCAAAGAACCTTGCCTGTCTATGCTTTAGTATAGTTTTAAAGGTTTAATACATACTTTTTAATATAAATAATTTCAATGATCTCTGTCTATATCAGAGTGATGCACTATACAAGATGATATATACACTCATGTCACTGTAAACACCACCTTCTCTTGTCCATAAGTTGAGCATCATTTTCAAGTCTGACATCATACTAGGTCCTCAAATCCTAGTTCTCCCTAAATCTTGAAGATACTTTCTGCACATTACTTTTAAGATACAGTCTTCCCTATCCATCCAGAGAGCTAAAACTCTCACCCAGGCTTTCAACATTTTGCATCATGATCACTACATCCTTCTTTTTGGTCCTGACAAATGCAATCTCATTCCACTTGAATCTATGTATAATGCTGCTGCAAAGATCACCCACGCAACCCTATGTATTCCTCTGCTGACTGCTTTCTCAATACCACATCACACAAACATAAGCTGCTTTCCTTTACTTTCAAGGAAGTTATTAGCCAATGCCACCCCACCTGCCAGTTCATTTTCAGAATCCAGAAGTCAACTGCTTTTCTGAATATTCATAATGAAACCAAATTTCTAACAGTTAAGTTTTGAAGTACAATTTGATTATCTGACCTGACTTCTTATGAACCACAGATAGAATTAACTGGGTGAAGTGATGTGTCTGGAGCCTAAACATTCTGTTTGGCTAATTTATACCTTCCAGAAATGCATCTTGTTTTTGCCCATCCCTTCCCTCACCTCACTCTTATTCAAGTACCCATCTTCACCACACTCCTTAAATTTGCATCTTTGTGTTTTCTCCCATTCTGTCCTTCTTGCTTGTGAGAAACACCCTGTAAGGTTTTGCAAAGCCACTTTATAGTTCTCTTTCAAATCCTTCCTTGAAACTCTACTTTGCTGTGATGTCTACCAAATACCTAAAAACAATCAAGCTGCTGCTACTGTTTTGACCACTCCCTATCCTGCTAACCAACACCCTTTTACTGTTTTTTGTGCTCCTGTATCTATTTATATTTATCAGCTGTGTCCTTCTTTATTAGATTTCAGATTTTGGAGACAAGGACCATCTCTGTTCTCTGATTGTGCAACAGGCAGCCCAAGTAGTTCCTAATGTGTGACTAGGACTAGGCATTACAGTAATACAAGTATTGATTTACTACACAATTATAAAATGAATGCATTAAATAGCGTATAATCATGTTATTGCTAACTGTACACACATGGAAGGAGGAAGTGTCATCTTCTGCATTGACTTTAACGTTGTCACTTCCTGAGTACAAGAATTATGAAATATATAATTAGGCAATAGGTGATGGGATATTTTATTATCTTCGCTGCCAGCATGATAATTCCAGGGTTCCATGATTTGAAAGACAGACAGGGAGGCAGACAATCATAGGAAGACGGATAAGATGCTTTGGCAAGATGAAGTGTGGTGCTGTAGATAATCTTGGAAGAAAGGTGAAAGAGGCCATTTGTATAGATAGCAAGGAGACTGGTAGGCAGGTAGGAGGGGGTGGTGGGGCACATCTAGGAGTCTGCTTCCAGAGGTTTAAGAGGAAGTTTACCAGGAAAAAAGTAGGAAGGTTTTGTGAATTGGGAATAACACCAATTTCTAGAACCCAAAAGATGTTGATGTAATGAGAGACTTGGAGAGGGGAGGAAAAAAAGAGGTAGGAGAAATGGATCAGCTAATGTGAACTAATCTGCTGGAGCCAGCCAGCATGAGATAGCTAGAATCTCCCTTGCTAGCCCAACTGTAAGTATTCTGATCAAATGCTTATAAATGTAATTACTGTGTGGGTACAGTCATTAATAAAAATATAGTAAAGCTGCCATCTAATATATAGTTAGCATTTTGTTTTACTATTACAGAGTGTTTGTTTAAAGTATAACTGCTATTGGTTTTTGGATTTTAAAAAGGCATTGTAGCTGAATTACTGATGCAGTCAATTCCAATGCTGACATGCTTAATTGTACAACAAAGTTGCATTAGATGTATTCTTTTATCTTTAAGTGCTTTAAAAGAAGTGATTTACAAGTTCTGCTGGCTTTTGTGTACAATTGCATGTAATTTATTTTTTTGTGTAAGATTAAACAAATCTAAAACCACATAGAGTTATACAGCTTCCCATATTCAGACAGTAATCTTAAATAGATAAAATAATCCATCTGATTACCATCTCTATGAGTATATATTTACTAGATTTATGTGACACCCTTCCCAAAAAAGGTTTGTGGCAGTTTACAAAGACAAAAAAAAAAATATAGAAACAGAATTAAATATTAAAGACAACAAGGTACAACAAAACAACCCCTCCAAACTTCAACATGCAAAAGCAATCCACCCCTTTTCCATGCCCTGTCTCTTACTAAGGAGACATACAATTCTGTAAGAGGAAAAAAAACCCACCCTGACTTATTCCCTCCCATCCTACCCACTCCCATCCCTCACATTCAGGAGAGTCTATCATACTTCCCCCACTGCCCAAGCCATACCTCCCCCTCTCAGAGTGGGGCTGTAGCTATCCCCCAAGCCCACTCATCCTCTTCCCCAAAAGAAACATTCATTGCAATAAAATAACCCTTTCCTGTCTTTCTCCACCACAGGGCACCCCTTAGGATCTTCAGTTTGCAGCACTCTGCCCATATTAGCAGTTTTTTTATAGATGTGCAAGTACTTTTTTCCTATTAATTTGGGATAATCCAACATAACAGAGAAATAAAGAAAAATAAATTACTAGTAACCTTTTTAATTAAATCATAATAATATTAAAACCTAACAACATTTTAACAGTTAGAAAATAATGGCAACAAAACATTCAATGGAGATTTAAAAATCAATACCAGAGCTACACAGAATTAAATCCGTGTTTCAATTTTAAAGACTCTCTATATTGGAACAGCTTTGTCTGGCAGGAGTACTCCAACACTGCGTAAAACTCATATAATTTTTAGAAAACTTACACCAACTGCTTTGCAAGAAACCTGCACTTCTAACATGTTTTGTTTTTGCTCAGGAGGAACTGAGATCAACATGGAGGCAGCACACACACATAGTGAAGATCACTTTTAAGTAGATGGTTACCCAAGGCACCACTTAAATCCTACTGATACCCTTAATATTAGGATTATACAGCACAAGACAGTGCTGTGCTGAGACACACACACACACACACACACACACACACTAGCTCTCAACCAGAGGTTCTTGCCTTGTGTGCAGTCAAACTAATGCAAGTAACTGTATTGCTTTGAGCTCAGGAATTAATATATGCAAAGCTAGCACACAGCATTTTAGCACAGCACTCTTTTGTACCATACCATATAGACATTTCAAAAGTGACATAAGCTCTCATGCAAAATCCAAAGCCTTTCACTGACCCTCTGCATAACACAGAACATTATCCTCTGTCCCTAGAAGGAAATGGTTTCACATGAAACATACACAGGAAACTGACAGAAAAAGCCCAGTTGTTCACCAAAAGATTGCCACCAAGGAATAGCTTAAAACATTTCCAACATCTTTTCAGTATGCCAGAAGTATGTTAAAGTATGAGAAAAAGAGAACTATGACCATAGTATCAGAGAAATGTGAGATCACAGCTAAACTGATAGCACATTGATGACATGTTTACATTTTCACTGTTACTAAGCCTCAGTCAGTACCCACTACAAATGAACCTGGGCAGTTTACACCTCTCAGAACGTTTATTTGAACCAGCATTGCAGACTTGAGAATCAGACAGAGAATCTGTTCACTTTTGGAAGTTCATCTATCATGAAAAAGAGACTAGCAATTTAATCTTTTGTAAATGAAAGGCTAAGTCTGTTGGACCAACAAGGGGTCCACACAGCATGCCTCTGAATTAGGGTTTACTTCAAAACAAGTTAGCCAGAGGAGAATCCTTCCCTTGATGTAAAAAGCCCAGTGAAGGCAACATAATAGGGAGAAAGCTGCTGCTTGGATTTCCCAATTAAATAAATGTATAAACCTATTTTCACCGTTTATCCAATTGGGTGAGTTAGTGCAGCCTTACACTAATCTTGCTAGTATTTCTGTTTGAATGCAACATTGTAAGTTTTCTGCACAGCATCTGATAAACTCCCTAATGTCAGGGAATATCCATCAGTGGACAAAATCCTATCTATCTATTTCAATGAAAACAAATAAATAATAATAATAAAAAAAAAAATCACAGAACACCGGTAGGGAGAAATGGAAGATGCACAGGGACCCTGCCATCTGGTTAGGAGAGCCCCCCACTTCAGCCATTAGATCTACAGGTCAAAGAACCAGTTGATTGCAGCCATTAACATATCCCAGCATAACAATTCCCCTCCCTCCCTCCCTCCACCTCAGCTCTGCCCATAGACAACTCATTTGAAAATGTTTGCACAAAGAAAGAGGGGAAAGAAGAACAAGATGGGAAGGCCTGGGGAAACAGAGGGCAGAGTCCCAGGCAGAAGGGAGGGAAAGAACGGGGAACATACAAGCCCCTTATGACAAGGAAAGTGAGGGGGTAGGGAGGGGACAGGGAAGTTACAGCAAATTTTTATAGTAAGAAAGGATGGTACTAAAGGAGTTTATGAGGGAAACTGGAGGGATGCAAGGAGTCTCCAGTGTATGCAAGGAGCCCTGGCTACAAAAGCAGCAAAGTGAGAGACTTCCTCCACCCCCAGTTTCATTTTTGTCTAAACAAGTTTTTTAGAAAAGGAGATTTCAATGAAATTAGAAGGTCAGTCAAACACTTCTTAAAGTTAAAGGAAGTAAAATTAATGTGCCTCAGATGCTACTCCTACTAATAATAGGAAAATGGGAGGCTGTGGTGTAGACACCCACACAGTCAATTAGGTCGCCAACTGGCTGGAGGGCCGCACCCAGAGGGTGGT
>NW_017729032.1:48985915-48989080 GCF_001723915.1 Gavialis gangeticus
TCAGGTCCCTTCGGACCCTAGAAACTATGAAACTATGAAATAATATTAACCGCCCCCTCCCCCCCCCCAAAAAAAAACACATGCATTCTACTGGAAAAGGGGAAATGGGAAGGAAAGGACCAAACCAGCAAGATAAACGTCAAGGTTCAAACAGCTTTTTGAACTAAAGAAAAGCCATTCGAAGTTTGAAAAGTTAAACCTCGCAAAGACTATAGACAGGAGCAAACATTACAAAAGGCATTAAAAGGGAGCTAAAAGGCCTAAATGGACTTGAAAAAAAAAATTTAATGTGTGCAAAGAAACAAAACGATTCTTTAAATATATTAGAAGTAATGGTGGAGCAGGCAGACGAAGGCTGCAAAGGTGTATGAGCCAAAGCTACAATGGCTGCATAGGCAGATGAACCAAGAGCTTCTAAACCAAGATTCTAATATCAAAGATCAGACCAAAGCCATTCCATAATATCCCATTAAGGACCATCTTGCAGATCTACCAACCTATCAAGAGGCCTTGAAAGCCATTGAGCAAACTAAAAACAATGGTCTTGATGGAATACCAGCTGAAGCTTATAAGCATGGTAGAAAAAAAGCTCTCTCCAACTACATACCATTATTCTGAAACGCTGGAAACATGAACAGATTCCCAGTGCCTTGAGAGCCAGAATCATAACCATATTCAAGAAAGGAGATGGATCATGTTGCAGCAATTTCTATGGCACTGCACTCTTGTCAATAGCTGGGAAGATCCTCACCTGCTTTCTCAATACACTCATTCCTCTCGCATAGTAGATTCTACTTGAGTTCCAATGCGGTTTCAGACAACTCAAAGGTACAATAGATATGCTCTTTGTTGCTATATAGCCACAGGAAAAATGTTCCATGGAACGCTGAGATCTTTACATGGTCTTCACTGACCGAAGGCCTTTGATTCAATCAGAGAGGTTCTATGGAAGATCCATCCAAATGAGATTTGGATTTCTGCTAATATTTGTTACCATCATCAGATTTCTTCATGACAACATGACAGTAACCACCCTATGTAATGGCTCAGAAAATGACCCCTTATTCATAAATTGTAAGGCTGGAAGTGACCTTGGGAGATCATTGGGTCCTGCCCCCTGCACCAAGCAGGAAAGGTAACTGGGGGTCAGGTGACCCCAGTAAGGTGACTGTCTAGTCTCCTCTTGAAGATTTCCAGGGTGACTGCACCACCTCTGGGGGGAGCTTATTCCACAGTCTGGACACCCTGACTGTGAAGCAGTTTTTTCTAATGTTGAGTCTAAATCAGTCTTCCAGGTGTTTGTGACCATTACTCTTGGTTTTCCCCTTGGGTGCCCTGGTGAACAGTTGCTCACCAAGCCCTTGATGTACTCCCCTAGTGTAGCACTAAGCTGCTACCAGGTCCTCTCAGCCTTCTTTTTCTCAGGCTGAAGAGTCCCAGATGCCTCAGCTTTTCCTCATATGGCTTGCTGTGTAGGACTCTGATCATACCGGTGGCTCTTCTTTGGACGCTCTCAAGCTTGTCCATGTCCTTGTTAAAGTGTGGTACCCAGAACTAGACGCAGTACTCCAGCTGCAGTCTCACTAGTGCTGAGTAGAGGGGAAGAATCACCTCCTTGGTTTTGCTGGAGATGCATCGATTGATGCATGCCAGATTATTATTTGCCCTACTGGCTACAGCATCGCACTGCTGGCTAATATTCATACTGCGGTCTATTATTACTCCCAGGTCCCTTTCATTCGTGGCGCTAGTCAGTTTGGTGCCACCAAGCCTGTAGGTGTTTTGAGGGTTGCTCGTCCCAAGGTGGAGCACTTTACATTTCTCAACGTTGAACTTCATCAGGTTCTGATCCGCCCAACTTGCTAGCCTGTCTAGGTCCGCCCGTAGGTGTAGCCTATCAACAAAATGTCCTTCAGATATGTGGGAAGTTGAAAAAGAACCAAGATAGCATTGGGCCCCTGAGAGATCAGAAAGGGTCAGCTGACATCTGACACCCAAGAACAAGCCAATCTCCTAAATGATTTTTTTGCATCGGTTTTTCATGCTCCCGAGGGGATCACACTGTCAGAAAGGACACAAACCAGCCTGAGAGCGGGTAGCAGGCCCAAAGTTGATGTGGATCAGGTGAAGGAACACCTTGAGAAACTGGACATTCACAAGTCCACGGGCCCAAAAAGAATGCACCCTAGAGTCTTTGAGGAGCTGGTAGACATCATTGCACTCCCCTTGGCAAAGATATTTGAAAATTCGTAGCTCTCCGGTAAGGTCCCAGAAGACAGGAAAAGAGCCAACGTGGTCTCTGTCTTCAAGAAAGGGAGGAGGGATGACCCAGGGAACTATAGACCAATCAGTCTGCCATCCATCCCTGGAAAAATCCTGGAGAAAATTGTAAAGGGATCCATCAACTCCAGACTAACAGAAGGCAAGCTTCTGAAGGCCAGCTGACATGGCTTTGTGACTGGCAGGTCTTTCCTGACCAAACTCATCTCCTTCTATGACCAGGTAACATGTGCCCAGGCCAAAGGGAGATGATATGGATGTCATATTGTCACGGTGTGGGACACTACGAGCGGCCGTGATCCCTCTCCTAACACCCCTACCGTGCCAAGTGACTATAAAACACACCCTCAATCTCGCCCGCCACGTCTTTGCTGGTAATATTATTAAAGGGAGGCTGCCTTTTTCTGTCCTCCTTGGCACGGTTCCCAGGCGTACTTCCGCCTGTACCCTGTCTACCGATAATTCTGGGCACTCCCGCCACAGGGCTACATGTGGCTCCTACCACCCGATACCATGTCCCAAACCTCTCAGATATTCCGGACGTTGTTGAGTCTGTTCCTAAGGCCCACGCCCTCACGCACGCTCTCCTGGCCTGCCTTCACCTAGTGGCCCCACCGGGCCCTTCTCAAGGTGCTCGCCCGCTCCAGGCGCTTCTCAAGGTGCTCGCCCGCTCCAGGCGCTTCTCAATGCGCTCACTTGTGATTCCCGCGATTGAGACTCAGGCGGCCTCAGCCTAACTTGGCCTTCAGACACCCTTCCCGGGTCCTATGCCCACTGGGCTTTGCTCGATAGGCCTCTGGCAGCCTCAGCCTAACCTGGCCTTCAGACCCCCTTCCCGGGTCTTATGCCCACTGGGCTCCTCCCGATGCTGCCCTACTGGGGCCA
>NW_017729032.1:48994080-48997158 GCF_001723915.1 Gavialis gangeticus
CTTCAGACCCCCTTCCCGGGTCTTATGCCCACTGGGCTCCTCCCGATGCTGCCCCACTGGGGCCAGGGTCGGGACACCCCCAAAACACGGCACCCTCTGTGGTGCCAGGAACCCCCACTCTACTGGGGAGCTCCCATGAGGCCTCCTCCAACCCCTACAGCCTCACCCAGTCCTCTGGTCATAAACAATAACAAAAACCATCAGCCAATCGGCCCCAACTCAAACTCTAGCCTCATGGCTTAAAACATAACCCTAAGCCCTCTCTGGCTCATCATCATTCCATCCCTACCAGGGCTCCTCTCCCTGGTATCCTCACCCAGGAGCTGCTCAAACCATCAGGCTTCCCAACTCTGCCTACTCCCGACAGAGCTCTCTCCTTCACGGCTACCAGAGGGGAACTGCTTGCTTGGCCTCAGCCTAGGCTGTTTATCTAGGCCAGGCCCAGCCCCCTTCCCGTCAGCTGACCGACTGCGGTTACCCCGGCAACCAACACCTGTATTTCTTCCTAGGAGCAGGGCACCAAAGTGCCCCTGCGACACATATATATGGATTTCAAGAAAGCCATGAGGACATCATGGGGAACTAGGTCAAAGGCTAAGCTGGAGAATTGTGGCCTCGATCATTTTACAGTCCTATGGCTAGGTAACTGGCTACAGGATCAGACTCAAAGAGTAGTAGTTGATGGGAGCAAATCAAAGCAGCACTGGATGACCAGTAGAGTCCCTCAGGGCTCAGTACTTGGGCCAGTACTCTTTAATATCTTCATTAGCAATCTGGAGTCAGGAGTCAGATGCAAACCAAATTATGAGTGAGGGTGGTCACACCATGAGACAGTTTGGGGATACAGGCCGACTTGGACATGTTCTCAAGGTGGGCTGACCAAAACCAGATGGTCTTCAACGTTCAGAAGTGTAAGGGGCTACATCTCGGAAAGAAGAACCCTCAACGTACTTACAAGCTCAGCACTGCTACGCTCGCTAGCACCATAACCGAGAGAGACTTGGGGGTCCTGATTAACCACAAGATAAATGAGTCACCAATGTGGTGCTGTGGCTGGCAAGCAAACCAAACTCCGGTGTGCATCTAGTGATTCATCTCAAGCAAAACCAGGGATGTCTTCCTCCCACTTTCCTCGGCTTTGGCAAGGCCACAGCTGGAGTACCGCGTCCAGTTTTGGGCCCCCCACTTCAGGAGGGATGCAGAAAAGCTTAAGAGAGTCCAGAGGAGAGCCACTCATATGATCCAAGACCAGGAGGGCAGGCTGCACAAGGAGAGGCTGAGGGACTTGGGACTCTTCAGTCTGGAAAACAGAAATCTCAGGGGGGACTTGGTAGTAGCCTAGAGTTATATAACAGGGGTACATTAGGACCTGGGAAAACAGCTGTTCATCAGAGCTCCCTAAGGGATAATAAGGTCTAACAGCCATAAAACTCCAGGAAGGCCAATTTAGACTAGACATACGAGAAAAGTTCTTTACGGTGCGAGTGTCCAAGGTCTGGAACAGCCTCCCCCCCCAGAGGTGGTGCAAGCACCTACTCTACACTCTTTCAAAAGACATCTGGATATATTTCTTGCTGGGGTCACTTGATCCCAGCTAACTTCCTGACTATGGCAGGGAGGCTGGACTCAGTGATGTCACGAGGTCCCTTCCAGCCCCTAATGCCTATGAATCTTCAAACATAACCACACTTCCCCATAACTTGCTGTTGTCCATGAACTTAGCCAGTGAGCTCTTCACCCCCACATCCAAGTCATTAAGAAAGATGTTGAAAAATTACTGGACCAAGAACCAACCCCTGTGGGACACCGCTACCAACTGCTTGCCAGGATGAGACAAATCTGTTTGCTACAACTCTCTGGCTCCTATCCTTCAGCCAGTTGCTCACTCACCTGACTGTCTCAGAGTTAAGCCCACAATCCTCCAATTTTATCACAAGGACATCATGGGATACTAGATCAAAGGCCTTTTGGAAGTCTAGGTATACCGTATCAACCTCTCTTGTGTCCAGGTGGCAAGTTACCTGGTCATAGAAGGAGATGAGGTTGATAAGGCAAGACCTCCCTGCGATGAAGCCATGCTGGCTATCATTCAGATTCTTACCTTCTGAAAGCTTATTGCAGATAAACTCCTTGATTAACTTTTCTAGGATTTTCCCTAGGATGGAAGGTAGGCTGATTGGCTTATAGATACCCAGGTCCTCCCTCATGCCCTTATTATGGATGTGCCTCTTCCAGTCCTCAGGGACTTCTCCAGAGCACCACAAGTTGTGGAAGAGTTTTGCCAGGGGTTCCACAATGACTTCAGCCAGCTCCTTCAGCACTCTTGCATGAAGATCATCTGGCCCTGCTGACTTGTATAGATTCATAGATATAGGGTCAGAAGGATCTTGCAGATCTTCTAATCCGACCCCCTGCCCTGGGCAGGAGAGAAAACTGGGCTCATATGACCCCAGCTACGTAATCATCAAGCCTCCTCTTAAAAACCCCCAAGGTAGGAGCCAGCACTACTTTCCTTGGAAGTTGGTTCCAGATCCTAGCCACCCTGACTGCGAAGTAGTGCCTTCCAACGTCCAGCCTGAACCTACTGTCTAACAACTTATGGCCATTATTCCTTGTTACTCCAGGAGGCGCTCAGGGGAATAAGGTTTCTTCCATTCCCCACTGGTCCCCTCTAGTAAGTTTATAGACGGCCACTAGGTCCCCTCTCAGCCTTCTCTCATGAAGGCTGAACAGGTTACGGTCTCATAGCCTCTCCTCATAGGGTTTGTCCTGCTGTCCCTGGATCATGCAAGTGGCCCTTCTTTAGACCCTCTTCATGTTGTCCACATCCCTCCTGAAGTGCGGCGCCCAGAACTGGACACAGTACTCCAACTGCAGTCTGACCAGTGTCGCACAGAGGGAGAGGATCACTTCCTTGACCCTGCTTGTGATGCATCTGTGGATGCACAACAAGGTGTGATTAGCCCTACTGCCCATGTCCTCGCATTGGCGGCCCATATTCATCTTGGAATCAATAATGACTCCAAGATCTCTTTCTGCCACTGTGCTTTCGAGAAGAGAGTTCCCCAGCCTATAGGT
>NW_017729032.1:48997264-48998742 GCF_001723915.1 Gavialis gangeticus
CCCCTGTAACCTGTCCAGGTCCAGCTGTATCCTGTCCCTCCCTTCTAGCATGCACACCTCACCCCAGATCTTGGTGTTGTCCACGAATTTAAACAGGGTGCTTTTCACCCCCTCTTCCAAGTCATGAATAAAGAAATTGAACTGTGCAGGCCCAAGGACCGAGCCCCAGGGGACTCCATTGCTCACATCCCTCCAGGTCGAATATGACCCATCCACCACCACTCTGAGTGCAGCCCCTCAGCCAATTTGCCATCCATCTGACTGTGTAGGCATCAATGCCACAGTCCCCCAGTTTCTTAATGAGAATGGGGTAGGAGACAGTGTCAAAGGCCTTCCTGAAGTCCAGAAAGGCTAAATCCACCGCAACACCTGCATCCAACGATTTAGTGACCTGATCGTAGAAGGCAATCAGGTCGGTCTGACAGGACCTGTCCCTAATGAAACCATGCTGGTTACCCCTGAGCATCATCCCCACTGCTGGCCCTTCACAAACATGCTCCTTGATAATCTTCTCAAAGAGCTTCCCTGGGATCGAAGTAAGACTAATGGGGGGGGGGTTGCCTGGGTCCTCCCTCCTCCCTTTTTTGAAGATGGGGACCACATTGGCCCTCTTCCATGTTTTTCCATCTTCTAAATAGAACACTCCAGTGTTGCCTCACCATCACGTATATTAATCTGTTGCGCATTTCAAAATGGCCATGGGGGTGCTAAATCTAAACCCTGTATGTCTAAAGAACGTATGTTTTTTAATTGGTCATACACCAATTCTACAGCAATAGTAGGAAGCTGATTATTCCTACCATGCTCATCCTGTACTCTACCTGGCATTGTTTTCCCCTTGGTCCGGTGAAGTAATCATTCAGGAGTTCAGCTTTCTCCTGGGTGCCAGTAACCAGCTCTCCTGAGTTGCTGAACGATGGCCCCACACTCCCATTTGTTTTCCTCCTGTTCCTTATGTACCTAAAGAAGGACTTCGTGTTATCAGAACTGGAGTCAAGCAAAGATAACCAAGATGGTTAAGATTGCTTGATTCCAGTTCTGATGGTGAAGGCTAAGATGCATGATTGTACCATCATTTTTTTCCATCTATATTGCAGCTATTCTGTATCTTATTGCTGATAGACTTCCATCTGCAGTCAGCATTCAGCATTGCATGGATGAGTATCACTTCATTAACTGGTTACATTCCAAATCCAAGATATCAACACCTCCATTACTGATCTTCCATATGCTGATGTGTTGTGTCCACTCAAATGAAGAGCTCTAGGTCACTGAACTGCTTCTGTGAAGTGTATGAAATGCTAGGACTTACGGGCTGCCTATACACATGCTGGGGGGGGGGGGCCGTGTTTTAATTAGAGTGGCTCCCGGAGAACCACTCTAATTAAAAACGGCTCACTGTCATATGTATTCTCTCTTTAAAAGCTATTTCCCTTACCTGCAAATAGAAAATAGTTCTTTAAAAAAAAAAAAAAAAA
>NW_017729032.1:48998770-49008172 GCF_001723915.1 Gavialis gangeticus
AAAGTTTTTTAAAAAAAAAAAAAAAAAAAAAAAAAAAAAACCCCACCAAGAATAGGATAGATTTTCTATGAGTTCTCTTCTAGCCCTAAACTTATGATTCTCACAGATTCACAGATAATGCCATTTTACTATATATTAAATGAACAAAATACTTAGGTTATACAGGACTGTTAGTGGCCTTTAGAGGCTTTTGCCCCCATCAAAAAAAAAATAAATAAATAATTCATAGATTGTAAGGCTGGAAGGGACATGGAAAATCATTAGGTCCAGCCCCCTGCACCAAGCAGGAAAGATAACTGGAGGTAAGGTGACCCCCCAGCAAGGTGACTGTCTAGTCTCCTCCTGAATATTTCCAGGGTAGGTGATTGCACCACCTCTGTTTCATAGTAGGTAGAGTCAGGAGGGACCTGAACAGACCTGACCCCCTGCCACAGGCAGAAATGAATGCTGGGTTCACAAGACCCCAGACAGGTGATCATCCAACCTTCTCTTGAATTTGCCGAAGGTAGGGGCAAGGACCACTTCCCTGGGAAGCTGTTTCCAGACTTTGGCCACCCTAACTGTAAAATATTGCCTTTTTACTGGGAGGAGCTTATTCCAGTCTGGACGTCCTCACTGTGAAGAAGTTTTCCCTAATGTGGAGCCTGAATCCATCTTCCAGGAGTTTGTGGTCATAACTCCTGGTTTTCCCCTTGGATGCCCTAGTGAACAGCTGCTCACCAAGCCCTTGATTTACTCCTCTAGTGTAGTGGTAAGCTGCTACCAGGTGCCCTCTCAGCCTTCTTTTCCTCAGGCTAAAGAGTCCCAGATGCCTCAGCCTTTTTTCGTATATCTTGCCTTTTAAGACTGATCATATGGGTGGCTCTTCTTTGGACTCTCTCAAGCTTGTCCATGTCCTTGTTTAAAGTGTGGTGCCTAGAACTGGACGTAGTACTCCCGCTGCAGTCTCACCAGTGCTGAGCAGAGTGGAAGAATCACCTCCTTGGCTTTGCTGGAGATGCACTGATTGATGCATGCTGGAGTATTACTTGCCCTACTGGCTACAGCATCGCACTGCCGGCTCATATTCATACTGTGGTCTATTATTACCCCCAGGTCCCTTTCATTCGTGGTGCTAGTCAGTTTGGTGCCACCAAGCCTGTAGGTGTGTTGGGGGTTGCTTGTCCTGAGGTGGAGCACTTTACATTTCTCACCGTTGAACTTCATCAGGTTCCAATTCACCCAACTTGCTAAGCTGTCTAGGTCTGCCTGTAACTGTAGCCAATCTTCAAGCGTGACCACACTCCCTCATAACTTGTTGTTGTCCGCAAACTTGGCCAGTGAGCAATTCACCCCCACATCCAAATCATTAATAAAAATGTTGTAAAGTACTGGAATGAGCACTGACCCCTGCAGGACACCGCTGCCCACATCTTGCCAAGATGACACAGATCTGTTCACTACTACTCGCTGGGTCCTATCTTGCAGCCAATTTCTCACCCACTTGACTGTCTCCGAGTTAAGTCCACAATTCTTCAATTTTCTCGTGAGGACATCATCGGATACTACATCAAAGCCTTTTGGAAGTCAAGGTATACAATGTCAACCTGCTCTCTCACGTCCGGGTGGCAAGTTACCTGGTCATAGAAGGAGATGAGGTTGGTAAAGCAAGACCTGCCTGCGATGAAGCCATGCTGGCTGCCATTCAGAATCTTACCTTCTGCAAGCTTATCGTAGATAGATTCCTTGATGAACTTTTCTAGGATTTTACCTAGGACAGAAGTTAGGTTGATTGGCTTATTGTTACCTGGGTTCTCCCACCTGCCCTTATTGTGGATGCATAACACTGGCGCTCTTCCAGTCCTCAGGGGCTTCTCCAGAGCACCACAAGTTGTGGAAGAGTTGTGCCACTGGTTCCACAATCAAATTCAGCAAGCTCATTCAGCACTCTCATTTGAAGATCAACTGGTCCCGCTGACATGTATATGTCTAATTTTTTTTAATTGGTCATACACCAATTATACAGCAATAGTAGGAAGGTGATTATTCCTACCGTGCTCATCCTCTACTCTACCTGGTGTGATTTTCCCCTTTGGTCCGGTGAAAGACCAAGGTGAAGTAATCATTCAGGAGTTCAGCTTTCTCCTGGGTGCCAGTAATCAGCTCTCCTGAGTTGTTGATTAGTGGCCCCACACTCCCATTTGTTTTCCTCCTGTTCCTATGTACCTAAAGAAGGACTTCTTCTTGTCCTTGATTCTCATTGCTAATCTAAGTTGGGTCACCACTTTAGCCTTTCATATCTGTTGCCTGCAAATGCAGGCTGTCATGAAATAGTCCTCCTTGGGGCCCACTCCACGTTTCCATTATTTGTAAGTTTCTTTCCTCTTCTTAAGAGGACCATGATTTCCGTTTAGTCAAGAGGACTTCCCAGCCCCTCTGTTACCTTTTCTCCACATGTGAATTCACTTCCTTTGTGCTTCAAGGACCATGTCCTTAAGGAACAACCACTCTTCAATCCTGCTATCTGATTTGTCTGCCTTACATTGGACAGTGAACATGATGGTTTCATGGTTGCTGTCACCCAGACTTCCCTCTGTATTTAAGTTGGTCACCAAGTCGCCTCCTTTGGCCAGGACCAAGTCTAGCAGAGCATCACCTCTGGTTGGCCCATGCACCTCCTGAGTCCAGAAGAGCTCCTTGACACAGGTCAGGAAGGATTGTAACCATTCCAGCTTGGCTGAGTGTTCCTCTCAGGAGATGTCTGGATAATTAAAATTGCCCATGATGACTGGCAAAATGGGACTCCCCACCTAGCCACAGTGTTAGGTTCCCTGCTTGCCTTTGGGCATGCTCCTCACCTGACTCCCCTGCCATGCCTTGTTCTTAATTAATTAAGATGTTAATTAAGGTGGGATGCTGCCCATTTGTGCCCCTGATGCCAGGTGGCACTATCTGTGGCTCTGTACCTCCCCTACACCACAGCCCATGCCTCACAGATGGCATTCAGCTATTAATCACACCAGTCTCACACTGGGCTCCAGAATCCTCCACTCAGGACCCCTCTTTGATCCCTGCATTCAGGCGGCCTACTCCGCCTTTATTCAGGCTACCTGAGGCTATTTCCCCTCTCAGGCATGGACCAAGACCAGAGTCTTCGGTCACACAGGCCCTGGCCTTGCTTCCAAGGCCAGTCAAGACCCCAGGCCCTCAGCTCTGGGCATCCCTTGCGGTGGGCCCTGACCCTTTTGGTCCTGGCCCCAGCACTGACCAGTTGAGGGGTATTCTACCTCAGGCCTCTGCCACTAGCCCACCCTCTCTCTGGGTCTGCTTTCCTGGTTGCGGGAGCTGGTGCTCCAGGGTCTCACAGGGGACTCTCACTCCCCCCTTGAAGCAGCGGGTCATGGTGCTACTTAAGATCTTGCCTTTGACCCACACTTGGCCTCCCAACAATGGAGGACTTACCAGGGTCAGGACTTGTCTCTCTCTCTCTTGGGTTGAGACCCGTTTACTCAGCCACTGGCCCAACCTTCAGCCTCAGGTGTCTGAAGATCTACCTTAGCCTACTCCCCTCACTCGGGGCTACCCCCCTCACTCGGGGCTCCACATCTCCACCCCCCTCACTCAGGGCCACAGGGCTTCGCTTCCTGGTGGGCTCAGGTGGCGGAAGCTGTGCCTGGCCCCAACTACCTTTCCTCCAGGTCACGCACCCCACACAGGGCTCAGGTGGCCACAGCCGTGGCTGGCTCCCACTCTCCCTCCTCAAGGTCTCTCGCGGTCTCGCACTCCACACAGGGCTCAGGTGGCCAGTCGTGCCTGGTCCCCAACTGCCTCTGGTGTTACACAAACCCACCCAAAGGCAAGGGCTAAGGTTAAGGCTCCCCTTTTTGCCTTTCACTGGGGTGGTAACTGGTTTGGCATTTCCTGGGGGCTCCCATGCCACTGAAAGCCCCACCAGGACATCCACCCCCCAGCAGGGTGCAGTTTTAGGTCATGCCCAGGACCAGAAACCTCCTAGCCATCCTCTACAGCTCCACCCTTACCTCCAGCATGATACATAAAGCCTCACAGCCAGGCAATGTTGCTGCCTAGGCTGCCAGCAGCAAACTGCCCTGTTTATATGGGTGGCCAGAGCTCTAAAATGGCTGCCACAATTAAGCACCTGCTGGCTGCTTGGCCCCAGTCTTAAAGTGGCAGGCACCAACAGTGCCCTGCCACACTGCTTCCTCCTTTAAATGGTACATGGGGGATGTTTCCCCTGCTGCTCCTCCAAGCAGGCTCCCCTCAGAGCCTGTGAGAGCCCTAAAGTGGTGAGCACCCCAAAGGTGCTCTGCCACAACGACCATGCATGTGCACCCTCAGCCAATTCTTGAGTAAACCCCAGATCAAGTTCCTCCCCCTGGTTTGCTGGTCTGTAGTATACACCTACAGTTAGGTGTCTCTTGCTGCAACCCCCCTGCAACTTGACCCAGAGGGTTTCAAGCTGTCCATTTTTGGAGCCGATGTCAGCCTCCAAGGAGATGTACTGCTCTTTCACATAGAGAGCAATGCCTCCCTGTTTTTTCCCCACCCGGTCCCTTCTATGCAGGGTTTAACCCTTTATAGCTACACTCCAGTTGTGTGAGTACCACCAGGTCTCCATAATCCCTACTAGATCATAATGCACACTGGAGAGTAGGAGGGTTATCTCGTCCTGCTTGTTCCCCATGCTCCTGGCATTAGTTTATAGGCCTACTAAGGCCCTCGTCTTCCCGTCCTGCTGATGAAGAACTATTCCCTCAGCTCCCACAAGAGTGGTTCTCCCATTGTCTCTCTCTACTGGCCTTACTTGTATGTTAGTCCCTGGACATGTCTGAATTTGTGTATCCCCATCCCCCAGCAATCTTAGTTTAAAGTCCTGTCCAAAAGATTGGTCATCCTGGCTGCAAACATCTTTCTTTGTGAGATGAATGCCATCCTTCCCAGGAGTCCTCTCTCCTTGAAGTACACGCTATGGTCAAGGAATCCGAAGCTTTCTTAGTGGCACCATCAACGGAGTTGCCGGTTCACTTCCCCAGTTCATCCTTCCCTTCTGGGACCACGGCCTGCAACAGGGAGCACAGAAGAAAAGACTACCTGGGCTCCCAACCCATTGAGCCCAACCCCCAGAGCCCTGTAGCTGCTCATGACCCAGTCTGGATTACTCCTGAATGTGTCATTAGTTCCCACATGGATGAGAAGCGTGGGGTAGTAGTCGGAGGGCTAGACAAGCCTGGGGATCCTATCTGCTACTTTTCGGATGTAAGCCCCTGGGAGGCAGCAGACCTCATGGGTCCAGATGGCAGATGGGTTACTCAGTGCCCCGCAGAAGGGAGCTCCCCACCACTCCAAAATAAAGCTCAATGGCAACAATGTATAAACTGACTTTGCTGTGATGATCCAGAAAATATTCAAACAGGAAAGCCTATTTTTGGTGATATCTTTTATTGGACTATCTGTATAGCTGCAACAAGAAATTATTCTTAACTCTTTTTTTGTTTGGGCATGAAAATATTATTTTTTTAAAAAGACTGCACTTTGCCTTCCTCCATGTTATAAAAGCTATTTATTTGGTGGTAATTTTTTGGTTTGAAATAGGTATCTCTGAGCTTCTTGATGATTAGTGTACAAGCTTAAGAGAACCAATATTTTGTGACATGCATCAGGTAATGATGGGGTGGATTTGTGGATGTGAAAAGAGTGTTTCTTCCAAGCATGAGGGTGATAAAGGAGAAAACACGAAGTTGCTAGTGAGCATTGGAGGTTGATTAGTTGGAAGATGGCCTCCTAATATTAAGTAAGAAATGATGAGCAGAGAGAGCATAGGATGTAAAGGGCCTTGAAAGCAAAGCCTAATGTCTTATATTTAAAGCAGTACTGAAGAGGGAACCAGTGGAGAGATGCAGAAAGGGGTAACACGCTAGCAAAATGAGCTTTGCAGCAGTATTCTGAATGAATAGGGCAAGACTCATTTGTTAAAGCCAGAAACAGGGATATGCAAAATACTGAGAGCCTGGAAGACAGCTTTATTTGTTAGCAAAGATGCACTATGGGGCTGAGCTGGTGCCGCATGCTGCACCAGTGCAGGAGCTGCACACTATGGGGCCGAGTGGGCCTGGCCTTGCACACTGCCACCATGTGTGGCCAGAGACTTGGGCAGGAGAGCTATTGGGCTGGGCTGGGTGGACATGCATGCTGCTGACACATGCAGCCAGGAACTTGGGTAGGAGTTCCATGTTACAGGGCCCTGTAGGGCTGGCCCTGCATGCTGCTACCACCTGTGGCTGGGGACTCGGATAGGAGCACAGGAGCTGCATGCCATGGGGCTGGGTGAAGCTGGGCCTGCACCCTGCTACCATGTGTGGCTGGGAACTGAGGTGGGAGCGCTAGTGGACTGGGTGGGGCTTGGCCAGCATGCTGCCACCACCTACAGCCAGGGACTAGGGTGGGACCGCAGGGAGCTGTGTGCTATGGGGCCAGGCAGGGGTGGCCCCACTTGCTGCCACAATATGCAGTTCCAGGGACTCACACACTCCAGGGACTCCGAGGACCCCCCCAACTACACACACACCCCCCAGCCCACCCAGCATACCTCCAACACAGAACTACGCCCTCCCATACTCCCACCCCCCACCATACCCACAACCACACCCCACCATACCCCGAAACACACCCACGTCCTCTCACAGCCCCAACAGACACTCCCACCATACCCACACCCTCCTACATATCCCCACCCCAACCACATACCCCACGCACCCCCTACCATACTCACCCCACTCACACAATATATAAGAGTAAGATTGCATTTTAACCTATTAAACTGTTTCTAGATACACTATGCAAATACACATAAATAAGGACAAAAATATTTTTAAAAATAGAATTAAAGTAAGTTATAGTAAGGTGCATCTACACATGCATTTACTCTGGCCCAAATTTACTGTGGTGTAAGCTAAGTTGGTGTATGGGTTTTTGGGTAGGGGTCTACATATGTGGTAATTAGGAAGAAGATTTACTCCCAGTTCTCTTCAATGGACTCCTACAGCCACCAGGGGGAGCTCTAGGCTACGGCTGCAGTTACCAGCACCTGGCAGCCCTCTTTAAAAGACAGCCCCACTCTCTGCTCTCTAGCCAGCCCCCTCCTTGCCCAGGAGCAGTGTGCCAAGTACAAGGATAGCACATGGCAGCTTTATCCTTGGCCACTGTGCCTCCCCGTGCTATGGCTGCTCCAGCCCCTGGCCCAGCCAGCAATGACCAGTGCCCCATGATCCTGCTGGCCACCGCAATTTCCCTGCTAGCCTGCCATGCCAACCATTGCCTAGCTCACAGCCATCTCACCCCACCTGGCTCCCCCATGACTAGCGACTGCCTGCCTGCCTGCAGCATGCTGTCCCAGGATCGCTCCTGCAGAGCTGCCACTGCCAGGGCCACTGATGAAGGGCTCCATGATGCCTCCACCAGGGCCATCATCACCTTCCTGGGTCTCCAGACCTGCCACCTTGGGGCCTTCCATGCCAGCTGGGACTGTTGGCTGCACGATGTCCAGAAGACCTGGGATAACAAGCAGTGGGTGGACAGTTTCCACATGATTCAGGCCACCTTTAAGGGCCTGCTTCAGCAGCTCGAGTCCAACCTGGAGCAGCAGGACATTGGCATGTGCTCGGCTGTCCCCACCAACACCTGGCTGACCTTGCCACTGCTGAAGCTGGCCATGCCCACCAGCCTTCGGTACACTGGACACCTGTTCAGCATGGGCAAGGCCACTGCTGGGGAGCCTATCCTACAGGTAGGTGGGGACCTCCAGGACATGATGGGGCAAACTGTGCTTCACATCCATGACATCCTGCTGGTGGTGGCAGGGTTCCATGAATTGGGATTCCCCAAATGTACTGGGGCCCCGATGGGACCCACATCCCAGTTACCTGCTCACCCTATGGGGGCTGCCCCTATTACAGCCATAAAGGATTTCACTCTGTGATCCTCAGGTCATCGTGGACCACCACAGCAGATTCACCCATGTAAGTGCCAGCTGGGTGGGCAGTGCGCATGACACCCGCATGTTTTGGAATTCCAGCCTGGTGGGACTGATGGAGAGTGGGTACTTCATGCCAGGTTTGCCAGATCTGCAGCTGGGCACCATCATGGTTCCACCCTGGTCGAGTGTGCCTTTGGCCACCTCAAGAGCTGCTGGCACTGCTTCACGGCCCACCTCGAGGTCTCCAGGAACCTCCCCTCTGTCACTGTTGCAGCTTGTGCTGCATAACATCTGCGAGGCCTGGGAGAAGGTGATCTGCAAGGCCTGGTGTCCCAGCAGGCAGAGGATGCCTGGTGGTGGGAGCACCACCTGTGTGGCAGTGACAGGTCTCCCCTGCTGAAACACTGGGAGAGCTGTGCACCTGCCAGTGGGGGCCAGGGTACTGGGTGCGGGAAGCTTTAATTACCCACCTCCTCCAGCACTCCCTGCTCTAGACTGCCTTCCCTGCCCACCCCAGTACCACTCTCATTGCAGACAAGTATCTGAACAAGTCTTTATTCCCCTCACATCACACCATGACCCCTCCCCTGCCCTCCTCAATAGAGCTCTCTCTCCCCTCCCCCTCAACAAACAGAACCCTTCAACCACTCACCCCACTCACCAATAAAAAACCCTCTTCCCTGTGCAAACTATTTACAAAGGTTTTTTTGGTGTCCCAGACTAGGGGGCTGTGGGTGCCTAGGGGGCAAAGCTGCGGGGCAGGCAACCAGCATCCCAGCCTCTGGCTGTTCCCCCATGGGTGTAGATGCCGTAGTGCATGCAGCAGGCAGGGGGCTCGCCCCGGGGCAATAGCTGCCACTGGTCCACTGGCACAGGCAGCTCACCCTCTGCCAGCACCTATCCATGCCCACCAGGGGTGGCATGTAATCCTGACTCTCCTGCCTGCTCCCACTCTGGACCCATGTGAACCTGGGGTGAGTAGTGGGCCAAGGGGTGCAGGCTGGATGGTGGCAGACCTGGAGTGGGGGTTGAGCCAGGGGCTCCTGCCAGCTGGAGGAGGTGGAGGACCTCCTGTCAGGCCCAGGCAGGGGCCTGCTGTAGGGCAGCAGGCAGCTGCCAGGGGGCCTGGAGAGCTAGGGATGTGGGTTGGGCATCGGTGGGTACAAACAAGACTGGAGGCCCAGGGCATTTCAGAGATTTCATAGACTTTAGGGCTGGAAGGGACCTCGGAAGATCATCGAGTCCAGTCCCCCGCCCAAAGAGCAGGAAGTCAGCTGGGGTCATAGGATCCCAGCAACATAAGCATCCAATTTGCTCTTGAAGGTGTTCAATGTAGGTGCTTGAACCACCTCCGATGGCAGGCTGTTCCAGACCTTGGGGGCTCAGACAGTAAAGAAATTCTTCCTTATGTCCAGCCTGAAACGGTCTTG
>NW_017729032.1:49008182-49014220 GCF_001723915.1 Gavialis gangeticus
TCCTTCTAGTGTGCCCACGTCCCCCCACACCTTAGTGTCATCAGCAAATTTGAACAGGGTGCTTTTCACCCCCTTGTCCAAATCACTGATGATTTAATCTAGCTTCCCAGATTAAAGACAATAAGAAGTCTTTTTTTAAATACAGAGGGGGTAAAAAGAAGGTCCCAGGTAATGTGGCACATACAGTTGTGGCCTGGGTCCCAGGGCACCAAAATATTGGCCAGCTGCCACATAATGGGCTTGGTCTTGTGGGCGCAGCCGGGCCAATGACTGTGGTCGATCACAGTGGTGCCCGCAAGGCCTTGACCTTTATGTGGCACTGACCAGTCATGCCCTCACTCCCTCATCCTGTTTGACAGAGCCTCATAAACGTGGGCACTGAAGCACCCACCCTGTCAAACTGGTGCAGCACCTCCGCCTTACCCTAGAGCACCATGAGTTGGGACCCCAGGTGGAGGGCATGGGCATGTGGCCCAGTCCTAACTGGATCAGGCAGCAGGCAGGTGTGGCCCAGTCCTGATGAGAGGTCATCTTAAGCCCCAGGCCAGCAGGGCTGGGTGCAGCAGTTTGCTTCCCAACACTGAGGAAGCAACATCTCCCAGAGGAGCTGCTGCTCTGAGAACAGCCTGGAGGTAAGGGTGAGGCTATGGGGAAGGAGGAGGCCTTAGTGGTCCTAGGCATGACCTAAAACTGCACCCTGCTGGGATAGGGAGGGCTGGTGGTCCTGCCTGTTGCAGGGCAGGGCCATTTAAATGCCAGGTTTGAGGACCATCCTGGTGAAAGGCAGGTTGGGGCGCCTAAACCCTGCCCCCATCACCCAGTGGGTTACATGATAACAGAGGGAGAAGGGACATCCATATGGGACGCCTGAGAGGGAGAGAAGGGGTGGTACAAGTGAGGCCCAGAAAAGGCGGGATGAAAGAGGACCACGTGAGAGCCGGTGGAGAGTGAGAGGGAGGCAGTTTGAATGTGGCCCTAGCAGAGCTGAGTGAAAGAGACTCAATACCGTGATCAGTTGGGTCCAGCCTCAGGCTGGAGCTTAGTACAGCTGTGAGCAACATCTGAGAGGCATGGGACACGTGTAGGGTGGTTGGAGCATGTACATTTGGCCCTTGTCAATAGGGTAGTTGAAGGGCAGCCTCCCACCTCAACTCTTATTATTTACAATCAAAGCATGGCAGGCAGGTGGCGCTGCCCAAAGACAGGTGGGTGGCCAATACTGTGCTGGTCAGAGAGTTCACATTTGTCTCACACACAATTAAGGGTTTTACTGCACAGTAAACTAAGCTACTGTGCTGTAACATGTTTTGTGTAGATGTGCCCATAGATGTTCTTTTCTTTTTTTTTTGTATATGATTTCTTTTTTTTCCTGTTTCAAGATGGCAATCCGCCTCCCAAAAAGACTTACTTCTGGGGCAAGGCAAGAGACTTCTGGTGACAAAGGTCAGGGGTTAGGTGCACAGCTTTGGGTCCCAAGATGGCAACCAGGGGGCAGAGCATCTGTCAAGGGGTTGGGCTACCCTTGCAGCCCTCAACTGCTCACAAAAACATGTTAAGTTGCCCTCCAGCTGAAATAATTGCCCACCCCTGCCTCAGATGTTATGCAGAATGACTGCAAGATTTAGCTATAATATGGATGTGAAGACAGAGAGAGAAGACCGAAGTTAAAAATAAGGCCCAAGTTATGGTCTTCCAACATGCTGGCCAGTATGCTGTCCAGTGACTGAGGAAGGAAATGCTGAAAGTGGGAGGTAGGATTCAGAACCCTGTTTTAACTATACTGAGCTTGAGCTGAGATCTGGATCTAGAGAGATAGCTCAAGGTTTTAGTTTGGACAGAGAAACAAATCTGTAGTAAAGAGGTAGATCTGTGAGTTTTTAGCCCAGAGATGCTACTGAATTTACATTTTACAGAGCAAGTAGAGAAGGGGACTTAGGACACAGCTGTGTGGAATTAAGCTTACTTAGAGGAAGGCTAGCTATCACATGGTCTTCCACTGTACCAGACTTCACTGCTGCACTCCATGTGTGAAGGCTGCTGTCATAAAAGCTCTAGTGTTGAAAATAGTTGCACTACTGCTCCATAGCACATCAGCCACTGCTTAAATAGTTTGTATTATTCACTTTCTGCATCCTACTGCACAGGATTGAAATGGCCAGCAACCACGTCTGTGGACAAAATGTTCTGTAAATATTATGAAACTCAAGCACCAAATATATTCATAGCAAACTGTATCTCTTAGTACTGTACCTCTGACTGCTTCTTTGCATTATTATCTATTGTATTTATTACAGTAATGCTTAAGGGCCAGTCATGAATGAGGCTTTGCTTTGTGAGGTATTATACCATAAGGGAGTAGCAGATAGGTTTTACATTCTTTGGGGCTGGAAGCTAAGATAGACAAGACCAACAAAAGGCAACAAAAAGATATAAAACCAAAGCAGGGTGAACTCTAATGGCAGCACTGATATTAGGCAGAAGGCAGGGGATATTTGCATCTTATAGACTAACTAAATCAGAGATGCATAACATCAGTTTTCTTAAGCAGATGTTTCATCAGATGCTATGAAGGGCCTGCAGAAAGCAGACTTTCTAAATAGAAATAACTAATTAAAATATAAAGGGTAGGGAAGTGGGGTGGAATATTGACTTCATGGTATATTATAATCAACCTGATTCCAGATAATCTTTCTTCCTCCCTTTTGAAAGGTCTTGATCTTCCACTGATCAAGTCATCCTTCTTCTTTGCTTGTCTATTAACACTGGGAATCTTTTCTCCTATTTCACAGCCCTGCTGTGGAGAAGGCAACATTGCATTCAAAAGTTTGCCTAAGTGGATCCCAATCATGTAGTTGGTCCAATAGAAGATATCATTCACATATATCCTTGCCTCTAGCAAAGTGTCAAGCTAGTTGTACAGGGAGAGGGTCTTTCAGATATTCAAAATAAATAAGCTAAATGAGAAGAAAAGGGGGGAGGAGGGAAGTAAGACTGGTCAGGGGAGAAGAGGGTAAGAGGGACACATATGGAGAAATACTGAAGTGAAGATGCAGTGGGTGAGTGAGAAGGCTGGAACAAACAGCCTGTCAGGAGAGAGGAGAAGAAGTCCCATTAGTACTGTGCCAAGTTCCCTCAAAATCCAAAAGTCCTTGCTTTGGCTCCTTCTGCTTCTAAGATGTAGAGTCTTCATCTGGCTCTTCACTTCACTGTCTCCCCATGGCCTTATTTTGGGGGGAAGGTGAGGGAAGGAGGAGAAACACCTGGGTCCTAGTGTCCCAGAGAACAGTCTCCCTGCACAATTCTAGGTTCAAGCATGCTGGGAAGAAGTTTTCCGCACTGAGCCCTTTTTCTTCTCACTTCTAGCACAGCACGCCCAGCTTCTGTAGCTGTCTCTACTGGCTGGAGTTGCAACAGTGTGATCATCTTGATGACATCCCTTAATAGAGGTAAACCTATGATCATGCCCAAAGCAACAACTAGCTATAATATTGATCTAGGCAGAAAAAGAAAACTAAGACAAGTTGAACTCAATCATGTGCAGTCCCCTGGTGTATAAGCAGATGGCCTGAGGACTGGATAAGCTGTGTATATATAGCCAGATGCAGAAGCCACTGCCCAAAGGACTAAAAGATCCAACATAGAAAGGAAAAGATCAATAGGTCCAGACCATACTAGCTCCACTACCAGAAAAACAGAATATCTGATTTATGCAACCCTTCACCCACCCCATCTCCATAAAAGATTTTCACCCTAACACTATCAAGACTATAACGTCGATCACCTAGAAAACAAAACATCTAGTTGTCAATTGAAAGTCATAATTAACATTACAGGTTATTACATTAAAAAGACCAAAGCAGCATCACAGCATCTGATGAGTCCTATTCTCTGTTATTTATCCAATTTCCCAACTTCAGCTTTAAAGAGTACATGTACACATATTTCAAGCTACAACTTTTGGGAAGGTTTCATCAACCATAGTAAGTGTGGGCATGGTAGATAACCCCAAATCAAGACAGAAATACTACCAATACTAATGTTCTTCAGGGACAGAGAATTTTTTTTTTATCTTCTCAGGAAGCAGCTGAAAGTTTTCACAACCTAGCATATCAGGCACTTTGCAGATATCCTACCTTCATATCAGTTTTCCAGTAGTGATTCTGTAAAGACCTTTCACTATACTCCTGGTCTTGAAGGGAGGTTGAGACAGTGAACATAAGTACTCCACCAATGGCCCTACAGTTTAGAAAGCTCAGCTGCTGAAACACTATGATTTCTCTCCTCACGCACCATGAATCCTATGTATTGCTTTGTAAACCACAACTATCACACCACTGACCATGGATTTCCCAAGCCCCAATCTGCTGGCCCAACTGATTTCACATTTTGGACTAGCCATACTCCAGAACACTGCCAAAAAAACCCGGTTCTCCAAAGAGAAAGGAGCTGTCATACCTGTTGTCTAATACTGAATTGTACCACTGATGCACAGTTTCAGCCATTTTTTTTCTCTCCAGATTTCCAAAACAATAGTTTCACTAGTCTGTGGTCATGGTTTGGACTCAAAAAAGTGATAGACTATCTAATTAAGACAATTATCAAGTACAACATACAGTTTTATCTTTGGGCAATGGTGGCGGGTGCAAAGCTGTATAAAGAACTCCATGATGTTTACATCTTGGTTGCTGGCTCTGTGTAGATGGACCTCATTACCCTTCAGCAATTGCTCAGGACTGCTTTTCTGCAGTAGAAAACTTTGTGGCTAAACGAAGAGTGGAGGCTGAGAATTGATTTTGGTTTGCACGCTGTTAGGAAACCGTGATGGTCCAGGCGACTAAATGGGAGTTACTTCAGGGAACTGCAGGAGTGTATTTGACTACTTATCAGTGAAAGGGAATTCTTCTCTTTTGAACCCCACTTCAAGTAGTTGACGGCAGTTATTAAATCCCCTCTCGGTATCCTCTTCATTAGACTAAGTCCAGTTCCTACAGTCTTTTCTCATATGCCATGTCCCCCAGCCCCTTCACCATTTTTGTTGCCCTCCATGCACTCCAGTACACTGATGATGCTCTAAAGTGTGCTCCCTGTGTAAACAGTATGAGTCCTGGCGTAGTCATGACATTAGCTATGCATGCATAGGATGGCTAGAGGTTAGAGGTTTCTGGAACTTCTAAACTTCTGACCCAGATGATGCTGTGACCTACTTAGAAAACTTAAGCATGAGCAATTGGAGCCCTGTTACATAACACAAAGGTGGGAAAGTTATATTAATAAATTTATGTGATGATGATCAATATGAGCGGTCCAAGACAATAATGATGTTAAATGACAGTGATTGACTGGAATGAATGAACTGTGATTGCACCACTGGCATGATTAACAGGTGGCGTGAGGTGGCCACCATAAAACCTGACACGACTGTCACCTCAGTGTGTGCAAGCACGTGTGGATGTATGCGTGACTGACGGTGAGACTGACTGCATTACTGACTGTGCATGGGGTCTGCATGCATTGTGCATCGTGACTGGGAGTCTGAGAAATTGAATCAATGTAGAGCAGTAATAGTGAATCTGAGTGAAAAGTTTATAGTGAGTAGAGTGCCTGTGTGGGAGATTGAAAAGATTAGTAGTGAGGGTGCTGATTGGCATGTGGGGGATTAGTGCACCAGGAGACACCTGAGCCTCATCTGAACATACCTACCTTCGTTTCCCAAAGGACCAGTAACATATCACCCATCCCTCAGAGGTTCTAAGTACTTTATATGTGAAGGGAAGGACGGAAATCCTCCGCCACATACAGACCTAACAGCAGGCCGTTCAGCCTGTCAGTGTTCTTGGTTCCCACCGCTGGTGACTGGCCTGTACTGATTTTTGCCTGCACTTTCATGTAAATAGCATTCTGTTAACTGTTTGTTTGTTTGTTCAATTGTTCTTGTTGATACCTTTGAATACTTATTTTAGAATAGATATTCTTGTTAACCCTTACTTTGGTGTCTAGTCAAGTTTATCCGTTAAGATAACTCCAGGCAAAGTGTCCTG
>NW_017729032.1:49014231-49023560 GCF_001723915.1 Gavialis gangeticus
TAATAAAAGATATCAGATTCATGCAAAGAACCTTGTCTGACTCTCTCACTACGCCGTTGAAGAGCCTGGAGCATTAGCTAAAAGAAGAGGTTCTGCAGACTAACCAAAGTGTAGGATTTTACATGGTCTGTGGATTCCACAAGCTCAAAATGCATGATATTACTTCACTATAATTGAGCCCATATTGTTCCAAAGACTAATTTAGGAAAAACAGGTGCAAAGGAAAGGAACCAATTCCTAAAGTGAACTGAAATTATTTCCACCTTCATAAGTTAACAAAAATAAAAGGAAAGAAGAAATACCTTTCAACTGCAGTTTTTACTGTACCATAACAAACTTCACGAGTGCCTGTGATGTTTTAGCCTACAGAGAGTGAGAACAATTTTTACAAAGATGTTACGTCTGAAATATAACTGCCTCATAATTTCTGCAGATCTAGATTGATCCTTGTGATGCTTACTATATTGTTACATGTCAAAATGGTGAAATATGCCCCCCAAATTTAATGAGAACATTTACATACTATATTAGCAGGGGTGCAATACCTTAGCTTTGCACAGTATTTCAGAAAGTTTTAACCTCTACAAATTAAAAGAAAGGACATAAGGACAGTTCTCAAATAGCCACTCCTGTGCCCCCAGCTCTTGCATAAACTCTTCTAGTTTCTATGCAATGTTCTATGCAAGCATGTAGATTGTAATGTTTATATCATTACATACTGTACCCAGGTTCTCAGATGTTTGTGTATAACAAAGTACAATCCTCAATCTGTATATCCCGTACATACAGAACTTTAAGTAAACAGCCTATTTTTCAAAAATACATAAAATATGGTATTGAGAGTTCTTTGCTTTAATGTCAAAAACTACTTAAAAAGGAAAATTGCTCTTTACCAGACAGGCTTTCTTTTTGCAGAGATCACATCCACTATTCCTTCCTTGGAAGAAATCTGGGCAGGGTGGCACACTGGAGACTAACTGATTCAGTGATGCAGCAGCTTTCCTTCTTTGGATGCAATGAAGGCACTTACAGAAAGCAAGGGTTGTAAATAAAAGAGAATTTAAATATAAATGTTAGACTAAGGTACATTGAATAGCTCAGTAGAGATAAACAAGGTGAACAGGGGCAGCAAACAGGGCAAAGGAGAAAAGGGAAGAGGAGCCAGGCACCTGACCCTAACTCCTGGAAGGAAAGTGAGCTGGGGCTGCCTGTACGTTAGGGCATGTGCTCTAAGGATCTGGGAGTGCTGCAAGCTGGGTGACTGCTACCTGTGTCTGACAAAAGTCTTAGCAAGGCCCAGGAGGGTATAAAAGGAGACTGCATGACCTGGGGCAGCAAACAGGGCAGTCTGCAAACAGTTCATAAGTCAGTTTGCAGGTTTCAATGTGATGGCGATGGGTGTGCACACTGCGCATTACAGTCTTTGTAGTAAGACTTAGAATGGTGTAACTGTAAAAGTGTGTTTTGGACTGTCAAGTGAACCACAGCAGTCACAAGGCAGGTTGTCAGAGCAGTGCTTTCCAAACTTTTCCTCAGCATGATCCAATTATGGCCCTATTTCCTCAGCATGACCCCTCACTCCCAACCCATAGCCTCCTACCCCCACCACCCCATCCTGCTGATGTTTCAATCCCATTTGGGGTCATGACTTACAGTTTGGGAACCACTGTTTTAGTTCACAGGTCAGTTTGCCCCCTGCTTTTTAAAGAGGAGCCTTTAAGGTAAGTTCTTTCTTTAATTAGGAGTACCTAATCTACATCTATTTAGTGTAAGTAGCTAAAACACAGCAATTAGACCAGTTCTTGTGCTCCTTGCTTACATAGAGTCCAGAGTGAGAGGAAAGTTTGAGGTGGAGTTTGCTAGGTAGTTTATCTGGAAACTCTCTCTCACCTTCCTTCACCATAAACTTGGAAAGAGGAAGCGGGTTAGCAGGGGAAAGGGAAGCTTTTGGGACCAAGAAGCAGCAAAGAGGCCAGTTTACAAGGGAGTTTGCTAGGAAAGGTCTGGTTGGAAAGAAGGGCAAGAAGAGAGAGGTAGCAGATTAAGAAACCCAGCGACATGGCTGGAAGACATCAAAATCCCAGAGGCACTGCCATTGCCAGCTCTTTCTGTGCTCCTACCTGTGAGGTGTCCATCCAGGCAGAAGCGCTCACCATTTACACCAGGCTTGTCCAACATATGGCCTGCGGGCTGCCATGCGGCCAGCCAAGCCATTTTATCTGGCCCACAGCAGCACTGCCGCTGCCAACCGCAGAGCCGCTGCTGCTGAGTGCAGAGCCATGGCGGAGCCACCACCGCCATCACCGAACGTGGAGCCGCCACTGAGCGCAGCGCTGCCGCCGAGCAGTGAGGGGGTCCTAGGGTCCCTGGACTAGCTTATCCCTGAGATCTCTTCCACATCTCTGCAGTATATGCCTACAATTTATATTTAATTAAGCACAATGACCATGATCAAGTTAGTAAAGGATCTCAAGGATAAGCTAGTCCAGGGCTGTTCAGATCTGGTGAGACTGTGGGCCCCAGATGACACCAGCATGTGTTGCACAGGCTGCATGCTGTGGGGGTGGGCCCCTAGGATCCCCTCACTGCACGGGCTGCTCCAGCAGCATGCAGACATGGACCACCCCCCACCCCTAGGCTTTTCCCCCTTGCACAGCAGTGGGAGAGGTGGCTGCCCAGGCCCATGCCCTATATATTAACTGCTTGCAGACCCCACTTAGATTGTGGGTGACATTCTGGCCCTTTGTGGGTCACATGTGGCCTGCAGGTAGTCAGCTGGGCAGCCCTAATCTAGGCCAACCCCCTACACAGAAAAATGATGTCCTGTTCCTAAGCCATACCAAATAGACATACTTTCTGAAAACCACAACTTCCCTAGGCACATTTCCAGACCCATTTCATTGTCACTTCCTGTAACTTCATCGGTGTCAAAGGTCACGTGACATCACTTCCTGATGTGATACCACTTCTTGTGAGGTCTTTGAATATGGCTCACCGGCCCACTGGGTGATAAAAAGTTTGTGATCTGGCCCCACATTCAAAAAGGTTGGACACCCCTGCTCTACACCATGGAGTTTGCCTCTGGTAAGTTCCTTTCAGTGACAGCAAGATGGTGGAGCTTGTGATGTGAGCAACACCTTCTGGTGGTGCCCCTCAGGAAGCAGGCAAGAGAGCTACAGAAGGAGGTGGCAAGACTCCAAAGCATCCTCCACCATAAGAACTTCATCAATTTGATGCTGGAGGATACTTCTACTATGGGGAAAAGACTGCCAAAGGTGGCACTAGAAAAGGAAAAGGACTTGAACTCCAAGGAAGGTAGAAGCTGGAAGCTTGTGACCTCTTGCAGCAAGGAGAAATATTCACGCCCAACTGCAGCGGTTTGCCTGGAGAAGAGACATGAAGCCCTAGCAACAGAGGAGGAGCATGTTCCATCAGTGGAAGAGGCCAGGCCAAGCATTCCCAAGATAGGGAGGGTCAAGACCACTGCCACCAAGAGGAAGTGAAGGGTGGTGGTGGTTGGAGACTCCCTTGTCTAGGGGAAGGAGGCATCTGTCTGCCAGCCTGACCTGTTGTCTCAGGAGGTCTGCTGCTTCCCTGGAGCCTGGACCTGCCATGTCACGGAGGAGTTACCAACACTCATCCAGCCCTCTGACTACTGCTCCATGCTGCTCATCCATGCAGGCACCCATGATACTGCCAGGGGTGACCCTGGGCAGATCAAAAGTGACTACAGGGCTCTGGGTGCCAGGGTGAAGGGAAAGGGGACTCAGGTGGTGTTCTCCTCAATCCTTCTGGTCAAAGGGAAGCGCCTGATCAGAAGTGGATGCATCTTGCAGATCAATGCATGGCTACACATATGGTGACACCAGCAGGGCTTTGGCTTCTTCAACCAAGGGATGTTGTTCCAAGAAGGATTGCTAGCGAGACACAGGACAAAGAGAGGGAACAACATATTTGTAGACAGGCTCACTAACCTAGTGAGGAAGGCTTTAAAATTTAAACTATGTGCACTGGAGGATAGAGATCAAAGCCTTGAGGTAAGTGGAGAAGCAGGTGACCTGGAAGTACAAGAAAAAGGAGGCAAAAAGAAAGCCTCTCATTCTTCCTGAGAAAGCAGAGCAATCACCTAGGTCCTCAGGTGTCTGTACACAAATGCATGAAGCTTGGGAAATAAGCAATAAGAATTGGAAGTCCTTGCAGTCACAGAACCATGACATGATTGGAATAACAGACTTGATGGGATAGCTTGCATGATTGGAGCACTGTAATGGATAGATATAAACTGTTCAGAAAGGACAAGCAGGGGAGAAGAGAAGGACGAATTCCACATACACAAATATCTGTACAACAGCTCAAAGCTCCAGTATGAAACTGAAGATAGGTCTGTAGATAGTCTCTGGGTTAGGGTTAGAGGGAAGAACAACAAGAATAATGTCATGGTGGGTGTCTGCTATAGACCACCAGACCAGGAGGAAGTGATGGATGAGGCTTTCTTCAAACAGCCAGTGGAATTTTCCAATCACAGGCCCCAGTTCTCATGGGGGATTTCAATCACCCTGACATCTGCTGGGAACTTTCAGCAAGCTAAAACACAAAAAGGAAGCATGCAAGAAGTGGAAATCTGGACAAACGACTAGGGAGGCGCATAATAGTACTGCTTGGGCATGCAGGGATGAAATCAGGAAGGCCAAAGCATAACTGGAGTTGCACCTCATGAGGGGTATGGACTAGATGACCTCCTGAGGTCCCTTCCAACCCTAATTTTCTCTGATTCTATGAACTCTTCCACTTCAGGTTCATCCACCAGTTTTGTTCAAATGATCTAAAAGACTAGAGACAAATCATTTCCCTTTACAAAAGCTGTGCTGGCTTGTCCCCCTTTTTTATCTGTTTACTTCTTCAAACAGTTTAAGATAGCACTCAACTATGGATTATGGGTTTAAAATTGCCAGGAACACCATTCAGCCCTGTTTTAAAGGTAAGGTATAATTTATAACCCTCTGTTATAGTAGGTGATTTTAATGAGACTGTATTTTTATTAGGAGAGAGGCAAGAATTTCTTAGGGTGATATTTTTTATTGGATCCACTATGTAGTTAAGATCAAGTTAGACAAGCTTTTAAATGCAAGACAAGCTCAGTCATTTGATTCTTTACAGCTCCTGAATGAATGCTATCTGGTAATGGTGATTTAATGGTCTTTAATTTCATAGTTTGTAGGGTCAGAAGGTACCTGAGCAGATCAAGTCTGACCCCCTGCCATGGCAGGAAAGAGTACTGGGGTCAAACAACCCCAGCAAGGTGTTTGTCTAGCCTTGTCTTAAAGACCCCCAAGGGATAATACACCACTTTATTCTAGCACTTGATCTCCTGGCACCAAAATCTGCAAACTTATTTCCTTCATATCATCTAAAAGGAGTAACAAAAACCTCAACATCCTTTGGGATAACTGATGAGCAGAAGTTGTTTTATTTCTTTTTAATCCTCTCTCTTCCTTAATTGTCCCCTATAGTCCCAGGTAGTCCAGCAGACCTAATAAGTCTTTCACAGACTTTGTGTTTCTAATTTTTTTTTAATAATCAGAATGGACATATACAATAACCACAACCTTCAATTCACAATTAAAAAGTTAAATAGTTTAACAGATATTTTTCACATCAGAAAATAGCTATAATTTTGAAGCAGGAACTTAGACACTTCAAAAGATTGATTAAAATATTAATTTGCATAACCATAATACTCAAGAATTGTCAGAAATGCACTGAGAACAGCTAGAATCCCTTGAAAGATCTTATAACTCAGTGCATTGTCTCATCTAGTCCAAACCCATTAGCTGCAACCTTGGGCTGCTGCTGCCACTGCCACTGGGGGCTGGAAGCTGCGCCAAGCTCTTCCCAGTGTGGCGCTGTTTGGGCCAGGTGGGGCATGGCAGGCAGCAGTGCTGGGAGGGGGGACTACAGCAAGTTATGCGGTGGCTGTAGCTCCCCTACCCGTAGTTACCCCTTTTAATGCTGCTGCTGCTGCTGTCCTTCTCACCCGGCCTGAGTGCAGCCCCAGCCCAGCCCAGCCTCCAGCGGCAGCCTGCCCTCATCCTGCACACAGATCCGAGGGAAACAAGCCCGCCCTGGGGATGCATGCAGGAGTCGGAGCCACCTCTTCCCTCCCTGCCACCCTCGGATGAGCCGTGGCTCTGTCTCACATCCCACCACACTTCAGCTGGACAGTGCCTGCCCCGCCTCACTCCCTCTTTCACTGCAGGGGACTTCAATCTGCCCCCCATGCCTCTTTCCTCCCCAACACCCCTTCACCCCCACAGACTTACCAGCCAAATGCTGTTCTCCAAGCTGTCAGGCTACATATTCGCAATTGAACCAGTATCATCCAATATGGATGGTCTACAATTGGTATCAGCCCAAAACATCTTTATCAGTGCACCCTTACTGCTAGTACATCATCAATAATCATCAATCAATAATAAATGTACAGTTTTAAAAGTATTAATCATGACAGAGCACAATTTCAGAACTCTATAATTAACAAAGGTTGATAAAATAGTCTTGCTTGTTAACACCAAAATCTTGGTGGAGCTATTCATTAAGAGCACAGCACAATAGGTATTTAGGAGGTTACACTCAAACCTAATGTACACTTGGTATCACCAAAAGGACAAGTGAACCCCATCTACTATTAAACTGGTCAAGTCACTTATCTGGAGGGGGAAAAGGTTAAAATAAAAGATTATTTTTTGTTCTTATTTGAAAATGAGCAGTCTCTCAGCTAATACATTCTGATTTTTATTAACTGTTACTTGAAAGCAAAAATTAATGTGATTATTAACAGTTAAGCATATACTAGTAGGTATACATTCTTGTCTTCATAAGAGTAAGTAGACACACCCAAACCCTATATACTTAAGCTAGTTGTGAGGTCCAGGAAATGTACAAGAGGCAAGGATTTTTGTGGGTGATATCTTTTATTAGACCAACTGCACGGTTGGAATAGATTAGTCAAGCTTTCAAATGCAATGCATCCTTCAAGATATCACCCACAAAACCCCTTGTCTCTCACACACTTCCTGGATCATCACAGCTACAACATCATTCCAACAGTAGGAGAAGCAATGATTTTTTGGAAAGCCTGGCTCCTACTAATCACAAGTTTATTGTCATGGCAAACAAAAATGCAAAATAGTTCTAAATGGTAAAATATACAGTCCTCTGTAAAGGGAATAGGCTACTAGCACTATCAAAAGATTTTCATTAGCACACTGCAGGTTATATAAAAATTACCAACTTATATTTAATACAGTTTTTCATACAAGGAAAAGCACTATCAGGCTGAAGAGGACAATTACTGCCATTCCCTTCTGTGATGAAGACAAAGGTAAGAATTATACTTAATACAGAGCAATTAACTATTAGACATTACCACAGCTTCAGAACATGTTATTTCCACTTTTAAATTACAGTCTGAAATGAAGAGACTGACAGATAATTAGAGGCAGTGAACTGGCCAATGTGTTGCAATAGCCAATTAGAAGGGTAATCAGCTTATACTGGCAAATACGAAGGGGAAATTAAGGCAGTTAAAATTTTATTTCAATTAAAACTTTTACAACTGATACTTCAGGTTCCAATGAAAAACTGTATCTTACAAGATAAACTATTTTCTTTCCCCAAACACAAGGCCTAAAAATATTCCCTAATCTTCATTAAAAATGTCCTTGATTCCTGATCAGAATATCTTGGTATAGCTATACCATTACAGTTTTTTAGTTTGTGGGAATACTATAAAACAAAAACATGGCTCAGTGGTAAAATGTGCAACAATCCTGAAACACATTATGCCATCTTTACTTTGTGATGGAGAAACCAAACAGCTCCATAGCTAAAGAAAGCCAAAATACCAAAACTTTTAATTCAGTGACTCTCAACCAAGGTGACCTGAGTTCCTTTAAAGGCAGCTATAGGGTGCCACACAAACTTAGTGCTGGCAGACATGAAAATATGATTCATAAGTAGAGGTCTACCAAATTCGAGATTTTTGCAGAAACCATGAAGTTGGTAGGTGCCTTGTGAAAAAGCCCACCCACGTGCCCCCCAAGCTGGAAAACTGCCAGCAAGCAGAGTTGAAGGGGGAGGGGAAGAAGGGAGCTGAAAACAGAGGCTGGAAGCCCTTATCCTGAAGCATGGGGAGTGGGGGAAGCAGGGGGAGGGCAGACTGAGATTTTCTCTCCTGAGCATGACAGGCCCCCCCACACCTCCAATTGGCTGAGGGTCCCTGGAAGCCCTGCCCCTCACTGGAGATTGAGAGATGGCAATGCGTTGGGACTCCCAGGACCCCTCAACCAAAGGTGTGGGGAGCCTGCCATGCTCCACCGCGAAAATGGCGGCCTCCACTGCACTCAAATCACAAAACTGGGGGGAACCCCCCATGAATGACGTAGGCCCCATATTCATATGGTAAATTCAGAGATTTCAAACAGGAATTCAATATTAAAGACATTCTGACCTGTTGTGGTTTTTCTGAGTTCTTTGCAACAGAAAAATTGCTATTATTTTTCTGTATTAAAAAAAAAAGATGGAAGCTAAGACCTGGAATTTTCCAAGCCATGTCTTCAGTCTAAAAAGCAAAAAGCTGAGGAATACAGTACTAATTAATAGCTGATTATGAAAAATCTTTATGAGGAAAATTTGGAGGAAGAGCAGCACAAGAAATACAACTTTGACAAACAGGATGTTTATATGCAAGCCAAACATCTGTTTAATTCAATTTTTTACTTGAAAGTTTATAAGAAAAGTTACTACACATCACAGAGCTACTCAACATAGCTCACAAAGACACTGTTATGGACCCAGAGGGACAGCCTTCCCTCTTCAGTTCCCGCTGTGCAAAAATGAAGTTTATTTCCTGCCTATGGGGACTTTTTACCATATTGTACCATCTACACTTTTCCCAGAGCCTGACAAAGGGACTTTGATCCCAAAAGCTTGCAGAAAAGGACAATTTTCTTGCCATTTTCCAGTTAGTCTAATAAAAGGTATCATTTTGGAACCAAGAGTTCTAGTTTTTTGTATGTAAGAAAAGTTAGCAACTTTGCAGTCATATATGAAAGCCTAGAGATACAATAAGGTAGCTTGTGATTTGCACCACTTAGCAGCACTGTGAGCTATAATATAAATTAGAGGTGCACCAATACATTGGTCTGATATCAGATGGGTACTGGTATAAAGAAAACTGGCTGTATCAGATATCGACCAGGCTGATAATTTGGCTGATAAATGCCTGTGCTGCATGCAGTCGCAGCGTAGCACTCAGGAAGCAAGAAGCA
>NW_017729032.1:49023571-49024034 GCF_001723915.1 Gavialis gangeticus
TCACCAGAGCACCCCAAGGGATGACAAGATTGAATGGTCACCAACTCCTCTGCGACTGATTCAGGCTGGACATAAGGAAGAACAGCTTTCCTGTAGGAGCCCCCAAGGTTTGGAATAGACTGCCGCCGAAGATGGTTCAAGCACCCACTTTGAACGCCTTCAAGGCACTTTTGGATGTTTAGTTTGCTGGAATCCTGTGATCCCTGCTGACTTCCTGCCCCTAGGCAGGTGTTTGGACTCAGTGATCCTCCAGGGTTCCTTCCAGCCTAAATGTCTATGAAATCTATGAAGTGTTGGGTTGCTTTTAAATGCCAAAGTTGATCTACTTAAAAAGGTTGGAGACCACTTGGCTAGGTACTGCTTTCCAAGCTGCCAGGCTGCATTCCTAGCCATGTGCATGCATGTGGCTTTGTTTGCACAAGCACACATCATTTATCAGTGACAGTATTTGCCACATTGCCCA
>NW_017729032.1:49029034-49042392 GCF_001723915.1 Gavialis gangeticus
CAAGGTTTGGAATAGACTGCCGCCGAAGATGGTTCAAGCACCCACTTTGAACGCCTTCAAGGCACTTTTGGATGTTTAGTTTGCTGGAATCCTGTGATCCCTGCTGACTTCCTGCCCCTAGGCAGGTGTTTGGACTCAGTGATCCTCCAGGGTTCCTTCCAGCCTAAATGTCTATGAAATCTATGAAGTGTTGGGTTGCTTTTAAATGCCAAAGTTGATCTACTTAAAAAGGTTGGAGACCACTTGGCTAGGTACTGCTTTCCAAGCTGCCAGGCTGCATTCCTAGCCATGTGCATGCATGTGGCTTTGTTTGCACAAGCACACATCATTTATCAGTGACAGTATTTGCCACATTGCCCAAAAAAAGCTGATTGCCGATTAATGTCAATTTTCCTTTTATCAGTGCCAATACGATGTGGACCAATATATTGGTGCACCTGTGTACAAAGTGTGGCTAAGCCAAAGGCCCCAAAGCCTGTCTGAGCGAGTGTAGTGTGAACCTTTGCAGATGTAACAACTAGCTTGGTTAGCAAAGTAAAGAAAGCCATCAACATGTTTAATGAAGCCTAATTAAACTAAGTGCAAGACCTGAAGGCTTAAAATATTAGTGGTAGTAATTGGTGTAACCAAATGTATTAAATGTTGTTTAACTATTATTTTGCTACAATAGATGTATTTTTGTTAAAATGCTTAGATGAATTTGTTTAAAAAAAAAAATCTGTTACAGAAGACCAGAAACTAGGGTAAATAAGTAACAGGCCAGTGTTAAACAGCATTCCCCAGTGGGAAAACAGGAGATAAGAAATCCTTCCTTATACTTCCCCAAAGACATAAACCCAACTAACTGACACCCTCCAAGTCCACAAAAGATGTTGTGCAATCCAGTTCTAAAAGCTTCAGTGTTTCAGTAAAACAAAAATGTAAATAAACCAATCGGAGATCATTTATTAAAATATTAAAACCAGCCAACTATAAATATTGGGCATAGGATAAAAAACCTCAGACTTCTCTGAAGCTTAGCAAAACCACTCGGGTGCCCAAGGGAACAAAGAAAACTGACCAGCAGACCTGTTTTTCCCTTGAATCCAAGGCTACATTAGCACTGTGTTAACTGATATGCACACTGTATTTCACAGTATATAGGTCGACCCATGGCATTTCAATTTGAAAAGTAAAGGTTTTCATAGGTACAGTATATAAATTTGGGGCCAGGCTCGGCTGGCACAACCCAGTCCCCTGCGAGTGGCACTGCCTGGGCCACAACAGCTGAGTGCCAAGCCCAGCCACATCCACTGTGAGTGGCACCATGCTGGGCGCTCAACAAGACTGCTTGCACCAGACAGGGCCTGGCTCGCCTGGCGTGGCCCCATCCCCTGCAAGTGGTGCACCCCCAGCCCTGTACCTGACCCAGTCCACTGCGAGCAGCGCCAGGCTCACAGGAGATAGGGCTGCATCAGCTAAGCGCTGAGCCTGGCCTTGTCTGCCATGAGCGGCACTGCTGAACCTGTTGCCGCTTGCAGGGGATGGGGATGGGGCTGGGCTCAGTGCTTGGTTAGTACGGCTGCATTCCCTGCAAGCGGTGCTGGGCTTGGCATTTGGCTGGTATGGACCCATCCTCTGTGAGCAGCGCTGGTGCGGTCCAGGCAGCACCACTTGCAGGGGATGGGGCTGCACCAGCTGAGCACCGAGCAAAGCCCCGTCCCCTACAAGCGGCGCTGGCGCAGCCTCATCCTCTGCAAGTGGCGCTGGCGCAGCCTCATCCTCTGCAAGTGGCGCTGTGTGGGCTGCACTAGTGTTGCTCATAGGATGGGGCCTCACCAGTCAAGCACTAAGCCCAGCGCCGCTCACGGGGTGATATGGTATAGAAGCCGAGGTTGAATTTTAAGGGTTAAAAATTGGACTTCAAATCTTGACTTGTACACTGTAAAATATGGTAAGTCTTTTCTATTGTGTAATATCTTAAAGCTTTTGAGTTGGGACTGGAATGGTCTCACTGGTCATCAGTCTCCTCTCACGCACAGTTAAAATTTAGACCTAACAAATGAGACATTAAAAGAGGAGAAAAAAACTAGCATGAGGAAGAGCGTTAAACTAGATGATGTGTCCAGCATTCAACTTAGGTAATTATTAGGGCTATGCGAAGCTTCAGTAGCCAATTCGATTCGGAGGAGATTTGGCCAGATTAGGCAGTTGAATATCCAAATCAGGAGACCCATTAAAAGGTCCGAATTGAATTGGAAGCCTCTGAATTGGTTCCGAGAGATTCAGAAGACTTGCAGCAAATGGAAACTGAGAGGAGGGAGGCGGATGGGGTGATTTTCCATATATGGAAAAGACTGAGGGAGTGGGGGAGAAAGACTGCCCTGATACTGACATCTGTGTCACACACACACCATAATGGTGGCATCAATGCGCGAGGCACCAAGATGGTGAGCCCTGCCCTTCTTCCCCGCAACCATCGCAAAAGGGTAAAACAAACGCTGCCATACCATTACTTTCGTTATCAGAACATCACCAACATAGGTGAGGTCAGCTAGTCTGCAACACCAAATAAGGCCAGGACACAGAACCCTGAGAGGTGATAGGTGAAAACAGCCAGCTCACTGTTGAGCAGGTCACCTGAGTGATATAAGGGAGTGCACAGCCGCACCCAAGTGAGGTCGTTCATCACCTGCTTTGATTATCACAAGGGATGCTAACCTGATCACCTAGCTTCCGCCTCCCATTCGCAATTAGCAACCGCCGAACGCCGCTTCATTGCTGGCCCCGACATGATTAGCAGTCTACTTTTCTGCATCTCGTTTCTCTCCTCAACGCTCACTGTGAGTAAATAAACCTCTACCTTCAACTACTCTCCGCCTCCGTGACTATCACCTCACCTCCAGTGTCTTCGGGCGACGTGAGCTGGACTCGCGTTAACCGTCCCATAGAGAGCTAATCGGCCCTTCTAACCCTGCCGTTCCGGTCCCTTGCACTGCGATCGGAAAGCAGCATGACAATCTGTAGCTGGGCAGTGACTGCAGTCTTTCTCTGAGTTCCCTTCCAATCACAGTGCTCTGGGGAGGGACATAGAAACAACATATAAAGCTGTCTGAGGTACACTTTCACAGAAACTTCTGCACCTATCTCCTTGAAACTTAAGCTTCATGCCCTCAGAAGGGGCTACGATCCCTGCTGTTTTCATCTGAATCTGCAAAAAAAATGACAAAGTTATAGGTATTTTAGTGATTCCTCGTTACCATCTATGGCCGTATCCCTGAATTGGCACCAAATCTCTGAATCTGAATCAGTCAAATTGAATTGAGACAGTGATTCGAATCACCAAATCGAATCGCTGTCTCTGAATCAGCCGAATCCAGATCCAAAGCGAATATTTGCTGCTTCGCACAGGCCTAGTAATTATACTCTGCATGTGTAAACTTTCTCTGTTTCAAAGGGTACATTTTCTTGACATCGGGTTTGATACTGCTCCTTTGAAGTCAGTGAAAGTTTGTGTAAAACTTCTGTAGAAGCAAAATTAGGCCCAAGTTGTCCTATACTGCTGCATTCTGCTACCTTTCATTTTAGATCTACCTGAATTTCAGTGCTGAATGATATTAAGTTCTATATAACTGTACTGTCTTAACAAGTAGCTCTTTGATATGTGTATGTGCTGTCTCCCCTCCCCTTCCCAATAATATATTTTGGTTTCTGGGAGACTACATGCATGCACACATCCAAAGATAAATCTGGCCTTAATTTTACAAAATTACATCATACAGAGCCTGTGTGATAGTTAAATATTAATCGTAGTAGTAATATTGTTGAAGTGTTACTGTAGTAGTGTTCTGGAATTGCTAGTAAAATTACAACTTTAAATTGTCAAAAGATTACACATTTTGGCAACATGGGTTCCCTTGTCTCTTCTCAGGATGTAGTTACTCACACGTGGGAAAAGAAATTCCATAGTTTTATTGTGGATGCAGGTTAAATTGGCCATTTAGAAACCTGGAGTTCTTTTCTACCCCATAGTAGATAAATTATGATAGGATTTTGTTTTTGTTTTTTCTCCTGTCATTTTTCATATCTTGAAAATAACCCCTTTTATCACTAGAGGCTTGATCCTACCAGTAGCTTGGCACAAGCAGACCGCTTGTAGCATCAAGCATTTGCCAGACTAAATAAGCATGGGCACAGGAGATGCTTGCATGAAGCCCCTTGCAGGCACAGGGCCTGAAGCTGGAAAAAAATGTTTTGCCAATTAATATAGATGCTCTTTTATTTTCCTGTTCAGATTATAAAGCCACAGCTGTCCTAAATTCAAGAAAGCAACCCCTAGACTTCACTTTCAGAGAAAATGCTTTGTTGTTAGTGCAGTTTTTAAAATCAAACTTATTCTAATTTTCATTTAACTGTTTGTATTCGCTTCTTATTTTTCAGGGTTCTTTGAAAAATCCTTAGTGGTCTTGACTATGTTACAACTGACATAAATTAGCCAGTGGCTCAGAATGATGGATTCCCAGAAGACTGGAAATGGTTTGCAAGTGATTGGACAAGGGACTGATATAGGGATATCCACACTCCACATGGTGGGGTTTTTGGGAAAAGTCAGTTGAAACTTGTTTTTCATGTGTGCAAAGTTCATATTTTCTCTTATTTTTAAGAGACTATAATTTGGTCTTGTTTGCAAAATTAACTGCTTTATAAAATTGTTTTCCACGGAAATCTTATACTAAAGGCGAAAGATTGTTCTACTGTACTTAAAATTCAAAAAAGTTATTATATTTATTGCCGGCTCTGTTCTTGAAAGTGTTTGATCTAATCAAGTCAACAATTTGTGATTTGTCTATGAGAATTCAGAGTTTGTGTTCACTGGCAGTTAACCTTTTTGTTCAGTGCAAATAAAACGAATGCCATTTCAACCTGTACTCTTTTAAATAAAATCATTTCATGAAGTTTATTCTATTTAAATCACAATCGAGGAAACCAATTAATTTAGAAAACCATACACTGTATGTGTATTTTATTTGCTATGATCACATTCTAAACTGTCATGGTTAACTTATAAATACATAGTGTAAACAATATATAAAAAATGCATCTTGTTTTCTATGTTGTCATTTATGTCTTGCATGTGAAAAATAACATTTAAAATGCATATGCTGGTATCACTGGTTTTTGTTTTTGTTTTTTTAGGATTATAATTTTGTGAGTACAACTTCAGATAAGTACTGTCCAGCCTGCAAAGAGAAGGGCCAGATACAAGGTTTACGGGCCTACCGCATTAACTTTCAAGAGTCCATCTTTCTATGTGAAAATCCACAGGTAGTACCTAAATTTGGTCTGTTGAATCTATTTATTTATTTTTAGCAATTCTACTCCTGTAGCTTATCATTTGGCATCTTTTAAATCAGAGATGGGCAGTTATTTGGGCCTGAGGGCCACATGGGAAGTTTTGATGAGCTGTCTGGGCTGGGTCAACACTCCCCCCCCCCCCCAACTTGTCAGAACTCCCTATGGGGCTACAGGTGGGCAGGGAGCAGTGTTCAGGAGTGGGAGGGATGAGCAAAGCTGGGATCACGTGTCTGGGTCATGGGGTGGTGACAGCTGGGGAGGCTGCCATTGATGCGGGGGGTATGTGCAGCAGAGCTTGCCCGGGCACTGTGGTCTGTTCTGCCCTTGCAACACTCTGTCCCTTGCTGCATTGCGCTTCGTAGCTTCCTGTGGGTCTGTTCCCGATGTGCCTGCAGCCAGCTGGGTGCTGCTCTGCTTCCCCCACCTCCTAGTGGCAGCTCCTCTGTTGCACTGTGCCACTCCCAGCAGGTAGCTCCTGAATCAGCACGTGGGGAACTGGTTTCAGCTCCCGCTTGCCTTCCATTGGAAGACGGCTGGGAGCTGGAGCCCACACACTGGGTCAGGAACTGCCCAACTGAAGCTGCTCACCCGGAGTGGTGCAGTGCAGTCTGGTAGGGGCAAAATAACAAGCAGGAGCTGACACTGGAGGCGGGAAGAGCAGAGTGGCATCCAGCTGCAGCTATGCTGGGAACAGCTCTACCGTAAGCTGCACACACGGGCTGAGCCATGGGTGCCAGCAGGAACCAAGTGCAGGCTGCCCTAGTGGGAGTGGCCCCAGCTGGATCCAGTCACTTGGCAGGTTGGACCACAGGCTATATTTTGTCCAGCCTTGCCCTCTCTAAGGCAGGCTCTCAAGAGCCTCTATGCTGAGTGACTGTAAAAAGGAGCAATCAGAAGAAAGGCTGGTATGCCTATACATATAAATGTATTTATTTATATATTTATTAAATTTGTGTGTTCCTGCCCTTCCCAAAAAAGGCTCAGGATGTCTTCCAGTAAAAAAAAACAAAACAAAACAAAACCCAAAATAATTTTATAAAAGCAGATAAAATATTTAAAAGAAATAAGAGGTACAAGGGATATAACAGAAATTCCCCAAACAGTGCGCTGACTTAGGCAGATGTTCAGTGATCAAAATTAAGTCAAAAGGTCTTGCAGTGCTTCCAGAAGATGTCCAGGTTCAGGATCTGGTGGGCACAATAGAGAAGCTACTACCAAGATTTACCGAAGGGGACTAAGAATGCTGTGTTTTTGCTGCTTGGTGCAGCAGTTCTTGCACAATGTTGCTGTCTAGGCATAAGTTAGTAAACTACTGTATTCACCTGAATTTAAGACCCCCCCCCCCAATAATTAGGTTCTATAGATGAAAAGTTTACCAATTTGTTATAATTTTCCATGTATACCTTCTAATTATTGGAGTGTCTTAAATTTAGTCTTGCTGTGGGGCAGGCAGTAGCAGGTGAAGGGAGCAAGGCATGTGGTACATGTGGGCGAGTCATTTGCCCCCATGCTAATTACGTTTTGGCTCGAGCCCAGCGACAGACCAGGGCATGGAGTACATTGTCACTTTTGGCCCCTGAACCACAGTTACAGCAGTGGCAGCTCCTGTAAATGTCCAAACTTTCAAGATACTGGGTTTCTTTTAACTATAACCTTAGTTAACTTTCTTTGCTGCTTAGTATTTCGGGGTCTCTGCTTTTAAACACACTTCTATGTTCTCCTGAGAATTGATACCTTTTATGCTACCTGAATTATCCTTATACTTTAAGGAAGGGGTGTCAAACTCACCTGTCTCCCTGGGTCAAATGAGGAGTGCAGGCCAGGACTACAGGCTGCATTGGGCCTACAGGCCAGCCTGTGTATCACATCTAGCATGCAGGAGCAATGCAGTGCAGGTGCCATATACAGCATGTACCCCAGACTGGCCTCATATGCTGCCTGCTGTATATAGCACCTGGACCAGTCCAGAGTGTCAGACTGCCAGATCCAGCACGCAGGGCTATGCAAGGCCAGTATGGACCCTATCCAGACTGGCCCCAAATACGGTATGCAGGGCTGGTCCAGCGTAGGCACTGCTTGCAGCGCACACCTTGGACCAGCCCCATGCACCTTGTGCAGCCCATGCCCCTGACTGGCCCTGCATGCCTTGTGCATTCCCCAGTTCCAGCCTCATGTTGTAGGCAGTGTATACCAGATGGGCTCTGTGTGCAGTGCACAGGGTCAAGGCTTGGGCTAGTGTGTGCTGGATGTGGCATGTAGGGCCAGTCTGAGATGCACAGGCAGCATTGCAGTTGAATGATAGGGCTCTGTGGGCCAGATGCAGCCCACAGGCCATATTTTTGACACTCCTGTTTTAAGGTAAGTTTCATGTCAGGGTTTCTGTTTCTTCTTTTTAAAAAGCCACAACTTTAGTCTGGGAGAATAGAGGGCTTGAAGACATTTCTCCTACTTCCAGGAGATTGGATTTAGTGGGCTGTGAGAGAGGAAATCCTATGAGGTCTGTTTGAAGGGTTGGAGAGAGCTAGAGAGAGAGAAAAAATGTACCAGCTCTCACCATTAATGGAAGTACCTTCTATTAGTGCCCATTATTGTCATTTATAAGCTGAATGATTAACATGCATTTCAGTCATCTCTGATTTGTATACAACTTTAGTAATGTATCAAAGAGCAAGAGATCCGAGTTCTGTTTGAACTTCATGGTTTGTATTTCCAGTTGTTATAAAATGCTGTCTGGATTTCTATAATCTTTTTTCTTCCTTTCAGTGCATCTATCCTCTGGGCTATAAACCTCTTGACAGCATAATAATGACTTGTGATTCAGCAAATCATCAAACGCCAGGTATTCAGAGAAAAAGGAAATGCTTTGAAACCAGTCCTATAACTTCTCCCATTAGATCATGTTCAAAACAGGCAAGAACTGTCAACTTGAAGGACACTGAACAGACTTCAGACACTGATCTTGTCATCAACTACAGTGGAAATAATTTATATAGGACTCTAATTGATGTGTCACAGGATGATCAGCAGAAATCAGATGGGACAATTGAGACCTTGGAGCAGAAAGTGGGCTTGGAAGCAGCTATTGCTGTCAGTGGTTCTCAAGAGAGTCATATTGAGGGCTCTAACTCCAGAACACAACTTCTGCCAAATTCTGTACTCTGTCCAATAAAATCTGAAGTACTGTTTGAAGATAAGTCTGCATTGCTTGTAACACCTCTGTCTCTTCAGTGGAGGAATGTATATGCTCTCTGTTGGTTAAATTGTATCCTGTCAGCACTGGTACACTTGGAAGTGTTAAAGACTTTGATGACTACAGGGTGCACTGAAGAAGAATCTGTCCTCCAGAGACTGTTGACAAAATATAGTAAAGCAACTGCACTCTTGAAAAACTGCCTAAGTAGTGAGCTAAAAAGTGAGTAAATTTTACGTTCCTATTTCTTTTGACTTTAAAATACTTGAATGTACAAGAATATTGATACAAGAACATGGAGGAATTCAGCAGAGTGTGCAGAAGTCTGTTCCCTTCTGTTTCAGATTGCCAAGGCTGAGCTGATACTTTGCAATAGAATTCAAGATAAGGATGTAATTTCCCAGGGCAGATTCTCAGTAACAGGTGAAAACATTTTCTGAGTCACTAAAAGAAAGAGGGGGATGGGAGGGATTGTACCTCCTTTCCTCAGCACTGATTAGGCCTAATCTAAAGTATTGTGTGCAGTTTAGAAAGGGCATGGAGAAGTTAAAACAGGGTCCAGAAGCAGATGACCTAAAATTAAAAGGGCTTGGACGGGAAGCCATATCAGAACAGTTTGAAACATAGGCATGTTCAGCCTGTGAACAACATGCTTCAAAGGGGACATGATAGCAGCTTTGAAGTATCTGAAGGGTTTCCATAAAGAAAAGGGGGAGCACTTTTTTTTCTCACTGCAGAAAGCAGGATACAAGTAATAGCTTGAAGTTGTAGTAAAGTAGGTTTAAATTGAATATTGGGAGAAACTTCTTCACTGTTTTAGAACAGCAAGGCGGTGAAATAGACTGTCAATGGAAGTTCTGCAATCTCCATTGTTGTGGGTCTTCAAGGGAAGGTTGGATAAGCATTAGTCAGGCATGATCTAGGAGTAGCTGTCCTTATGCTATGCTGTGGGTATTTCCCATGCTTCTGGGCTTTGCCATGTGAGACAAGGAAAGAGTTTTTCTTCCCTTCCTGTTGTGTCAGAGGTTTTTTGTAGGTTTAAATACCTTCCTCAGAACCCCTGAGAGAGTTGGCTGCAATCAGGGCTGAGGATTTTGACTAGAGAATGCCAGTGCTCCTTCTAGGGATAAAACCTGGAGGTTAATGGCTAGAGGGTATAGCCCCTCCACTTAGGGTCAGACTGATCACCACATTTGGGGTCAGAAAGGAATTTTACCTTTTGGTCAGATTAGTATGGACTGGGGAGGTTTGCCTTCCTCTGTAGCAGGGGGCTTGGCCCTCTTTGTATCCTGATTGTATATTAACAACCTTTGCAGCAGCAGGGCACTGAACACTGTTGCTGTCTCCCCTCCCCTCACTTTGTGTGGCAAGTTAGGGTGCCTTGTAGTTGTGACGTTTGTTGATTGTATGGCTTTACCAATATGTTAGACAAAGATTTGTATGGGATGGTCTGAATAGGGATGATCCTATTTCAGGCTAGGGGTTGAACTAAGTGATGACCTCTAGAGTTCTGTTCCGTTGCTACTTTTCTGCAGTTTGAAATGTTTTCTCAAGACATATGTGTACATGTTTGTTTGTTTGTTTGTTTGTTTGTTTTTTAAGTGGATTGAAAATTCGAGGTTTCATTGATGCATTTTTTTCTGGTACAAACAGAAGATAAATTCAGATCATTTATGTAAATAGGGGTTTTTGTTTTGTTTGTTCCTAGTTAACTTTGCAGTAGTGTACTTGCTTTTCTCCACTGAAGACTTATGTTCTAATATAGCTATATAACTATATTAATGAACAGTTGACCTTCACACAAATATTTAGAAGTATGGTCTTAGAATCATAGAAAATCGAGGTTGGAAGGGACTTCAGGAGACCAACCAGTTCAATCCTCTGCTCAAAGCAGGACCAGCCCCAACTAGATCATCCTAGCAAGGCTTTGTCAGGTCAGCTCTTAAAAATGTCCAAGGATGGAAATTTCACGGTCTCTCTGAGTAACATGTTCCAGTGCTTTATTACCTTCCTCATGAGTATTGATTTCTTAATATCTAACCTAAACTTCCATTGCTGCAACTTGAGACCATTGCTCCTTGTTCTGTCATCTGCCACCACTGAGAATAATCCAGCTCCATCCTCCTTGTAACCACCCTTCAGGTAGTTGAAGGCTGCTATTAAATTTCTGCTCAGTCTTCTCTTCTGCAGATTAAATAAGCCCAGTTCCCTCAGCCCCTCCTCAGAAGTCATGTGCCCCAGTCCCCTAACCATTTTCATTGCCCTCCGCTGGACTCTCCAATTTGTCTACATCAGGGGTTGTCAGCCAGGGGTATATGTACCCCTGGAGGTACTTGGGAAGGCCCCAGGGGGTATGTGGCAGCAGCGTGGAGAAGCAGAGATACTTGGGAAGTGGCAGCGCAGGGGGCAGGGACACCGCCAGCATTCATCACTCCGCATTGCTGCCATATGCCATTTCTCCATGCCCAAATACCTCTGCTTCTCCGTGAAGCTGGTGGGGTGGAAGGGGTACCCAGGGGGCAGGGCCGCCGCCATCCATCACTCCGTGCCACTGCTGCCAGGCACCGTGTGCCACTTCCCTGCACCCAAGTATCCCTGCTTCTCTGCGCCAGCAGCTTCATGCATGGCCAGCTGACAGCACACCCGGTGCACGGCAGCAACGTGGGGAGCTTGCACACGGCAGCCACCCCCACTGCCATTTATCCATTCAGCGCCGCAGGGGCAGGGGGTGCTCACGACTGGCTGCATGCAAAGCCAGCAGTGCAGAGAAGCAGGGATACTTGGGTGCAGGAAAGCGGTACAGGGCGGTGTTGCCGCCGCCATCCATCACTCTATGCCGCCACCAGGCACCGCTTTCCCGTGTCCAAGTATCTCCACTCCCCCCCCACCCCCCAGGCATGAGGCGGCAGCACTGAGTGTATAGATGGCAGTGGGGGCAGCCGCTGCCATGTGCAAGCCCCTCAAGCTGCTGCTGTGTGCTGGGGAGGGGGTGCTGACACATGCAAAGCCAGTGGCATGGGAAAGCTGTGCCGAGCGGCAGCACAAAAGTGTATGATTGGCAGTGGCAGCCACTTACAAGCTCCCTGCACTGCCAGCTCTGTGTCTGGCTGGCTGTCAGCACATGGCACACCCCACACTGCGTCCAGAAGGGGTACTCAGCTTAAAAGGTTAAGAACCCCTATATCTCTTCTGTAGTGGAAAGTCTAAAACTAAACACGGTACTCCAGATGTGGCCACACCAGTGACAAATAGAGGGGGAGTATCACTTCCCACAATCTGCTGGCAAAACTCCTACCAATGCAGGAAGTATGCCATTAGTCATCTTTGCAACAAGAGCACACTGTTGGCTCATACTTAGTTTATTGTCCACTGGAACCACTAGATCCTTTTCTGCAGAGCTGCTGTCCAACCAGTCAGCCCTCAGCCTGTAGCAGTGCATGGGATTGTTCCATCCTAAGTGCAGTACTTTGCACTTGTGCTTGTTGAACTTCATCATGAGAGGTGGTTTTTGGGGTTTTTTTGGTCCAGTCCAATTCATTGAGATCTCTCTGAATCCTAACCCTACCATCCAGCTGTATTATTCTCCCCCCCCCCAAGCTTGGTGTAATCTAGAAACTTGCTGAGGGTGTGCTTTATCCCAGCTTCTAGGTTGTTGAAGATGCTGAACAAAACCAACCCCTGGGGTACTCCACTTTGATACCAGCTGCCAACCAAACATGCAGCCATTAATTACTATCCTTTGAACCCAACAATCCAGCCAGTATTTTGTCTACCTTACAATCCATTCCTCCAACCCATACTTCCTTGGTTTCCTTGTGATTTAATGTTGTGGAAGACCCTGTCAAAAGCCTTGCTAAAGTCCCTACATCCACAGAGGCATTCACCGCATCATAGAAGGCTGGTCAGGCTTGATTTGCCCCTGGTGAATCTGTGTTGACCATTCCTGATGAGTTTCTTCTCCAAGTGCTTGGAAATAGATTTCTTGAAGACCTGTTCCATGGTTTTTCCAGGGACTGAGGCGAGGCTTACTGTTCTGTAATTCCCCAGATCCTCTTCCTCCTCCTACTTTCTTCAAGATGGGCACTGTATTTGCCCTTGCCCCATCATCCGAGACCTCTCCCAACTCCCATGAGTTTTCAAAGATAATGGCCAGCGGCTCTGCAGTTGAATCAGCCAGCACCCTTGGTTGCATTGCAGCTGGCCCCATAGACTTGTACCCATCCAACTTTTCTATACAGACCCTAACCTGTTCTTTCATCACAGTGGGCTGCTTACCTCCTCCGCAAATTGTGCTGCTAGGTGCAGTAGTCCAAGAGCTGACCTTACCTGTGAAGTCTGAGGTAAAAAAGGCATTAAGTACTTAAGCCTTTCCGCATCATCCGTCACTAGGTTGCCTCCCCCATTCAGTAAGGGGGACCCACTCTTTCCCTGATCTTCCTCTTTTTGCTGACATACTTGTAAAACCTTCTTGTTGCCCTTCAAATCCCTTGCTAGCTGCAACTCCAGTTGTGCTTTGGCCTCTGTGATTTCATCCTTGCATGCCCTAGCGGTACTGTTATGCTCCTCTCTAGCCATTTTTCCAGCTTTCCACTTCTTGCATGCTTCCTTTTTGTGTGTTAGCCCACAGAGTTCCCTGCTAAGCCAAGCTGGTCATCTGCCATTCTTGCTAGTTTTCCTGCGCATTGGGATGGTTCATTCCTGTGTCCTCAGTAAGGTTTCTTTATACAGGCAGTCCTCTGACTTAAGACTTGGCTTTCAGGAACCAGTTGTGTCGTAAGTCGAAACGTAACTTAGAACCAATTTTCTCATAAGAAACAACATTATAAATAGGGCA
>NW_017729032.1:49047392-49056139 GCF_001723915.1 Gavialis gangeticus
GTGAAATGAGCTTGTCTGTATCTAAAACCAGTGCTTAAAACAGTTGTTAGCTTGAGGCTTTGCCCTGATGAGCAGATTTTAAAAAAATGGATTGGACCATCTACTGTACAGGCAGTCTTCAGACTTACAACACAGTTGGTTCCTGAAAACCGTGTCTTAAGTTGAAACGTTGTAACTCGGAACGAATTTTCACATAAGAAACAATGTTATAAATGGGGGATTGGTTCCTGAACTAAGGCCCAATACCCTATTTTCACCAAAAATACCCTAGAATTTTGTACTCGATCAACTATAGATGAGTAATATAGCTGCATTAATGTATTTATATTGTAAATAGCAATCATATTGATTTGGAAGGACTTCTTTGAGGTGACTTTGCTGGAATTTTTTAAAGGCTTTGGTTGGACTTTTTGAAGGGCTCTTGGCTGGAGTCTTCTCAGGAGTCTTGGCTGCAGGTTTTTCAGGAGTCTTGTCTGCTTCCTTAAAGAACGTGTCCAAGGAAGTTTGGACAGATGTTCTCCAGGGAGATGGGCGACACGGCGAACTTGTTCGCTGGCATGGCGTTGCGTCGGGGAGAGCCATTTCATCCTAGCTAGCCTTCTTGGAATAACATCTTATGTTCAAAAAAGCCAAAGCTGTTCTGGCAACACCATCTGTACAGCCAGGTGTTGACCTGCAAGATCTACTTGCTCCTGCCCAAGCCCTTCTCCTTGACTGGGAGGATTTAAGAGAACACCACCTGAGCCCCAGTCCCTTCACCCTTGCACCTGGAGCCGCTCAGTGTCATCCCTGGCAATATTATGGGTGTCTACATTGAACAGCGTGGGGTAGTCAGAGGGCCAGATGAGTCTCAGTAGCCCTTCCACGACATCTCAGATCCAGGCTCTGGGCAAGCAGCAAACCAGCAAACCTCACAGTATAATAGGTCAGATCAGCAGATGGATACCTCCATGGTCCGCAGAAAGGGAGTCTCCAGCCACTGCCATCCATCATGTCCTCTGGTGGCGGTGGTCTCAGTTCTTCCAACCTTGGGGATGCTTGGCCTGGCTTCTTCCACTGATGGAATATGCTCCTCCTCTGTTGCTAGGGCTCCATGTCTCATCTTCAGGCAAGGTGGGGGTGAATATTTCTTCTTGCTGCAAGAGGTCACAAGCTGCTAATTTCCACCTTCCTTGGAGTTCATGTTCTTCCTTCTCTAACATTGCCTTTGGCAGTCCTTTCTCCACTGTAGGAGGAGTATCCTCCAGCATCAAATCAATGAAGTCCTTGTGGCAGAAGATGATTCAGAGCCTCTCCACCTCCTCCTGTAGCTTCCTTGCCCACTCCCCGAGCGACACCACTATTGCAGGCTTCCCTACCTGGCTGTCACTGGAAGGAACCTGCAAACAGCAGACTCCCGCACCAAACCAGGACCTGGGTGGTGGAAGCCTTAAGTGTCTTGTGATTTCTGGATTTGGTTAAAGACATGGTACTTTAGCAAGCCTCATCTTTTCTCTCCCTGACAGCTAAATGAAAAAGTCATCAGAGTTCCTCTGACAAATCAAAGGCGATCTGCAACAATAAAGGAGATGATCCAACAGACTAAACTAATACAGATCTATGAGTAGAAGCTGCCTTTCCTGGGCATGCCTTTCAATAAAACATCCTTAAAAACATGTAAAGACTCAAGTCCTTTTGTTCACGCTAGAGATGTTTGATAATTTAGAGTCTGTCTCTTCTTTCATGAAAAGTAGCCTGCTGGCCAACCATCTATGGTGGTAGTTTTTAGACGCATCATTTAGCAGAAGAAATTAACTGAGCTCTTCTATTTTCTTGTCACCTCTATCTGATATGATCCCTCCCTCTTTCCCCCCACCCGGGTCCCACTGGACTGTTCCATGGTCACATTAATTGCTTAGTGGTTTCCAAGTGGATGTTATGTAGAAACCGTTAGAAATGTGTGGGTTGCCAGCTTGCTAGACTTACTGTTCTCTTCCCTTTCGTCCCCTCACTTCTCCTTCCAGCCCCTCCCCAGTGAAAACTCTGATGTAAAAGAAAGGTGTGAATGTTAGGGGGAGGAAGAGGAGGCAGGGGACTAGAATTTACTTTTCTCCGTGCTCCGAGGCAAAGGTTATCAGTTTACTTGGGCTATGTTAGAGAAGGGTCATGACTGATGAGGGTCATGGTTTGGGGAGATGGATACAGTGTTTATATTGCTTACTTGGCTGAAATGACAGTGAGATATCTGTTGTTTTGATAAGATCTGTCAAAAGTACCTATGACCTGGGAGAAATTCTTTAGTTTTATTTTGATTTATATGTATTTATTATAGTTAAAGACTAATGAAGGAGTGGCATCCGAACCTGCTTCAAATCCTCCCTTCAGTTCTGGAGACTGATCTAAACCTCTTAGTTAAAGCAGGGTCCTGTTTTGCACTTTATGCAGCCTTGTTTGTTTGTTTTGCATTACTAATTTGCAAAGCTGCTGAAGGCCATGTCTGGGGAGTAAGATTATAGTGCCTGGCAGCAGTGCTCTTAAGGATGGCATATGGCTCTACAGTGGACTGTCCTGAAGCGGAATAGTTAGTGTAGCTGTGCCTGTGCAGCACTTTGAGCAGACTGACTTGCCTCAGTGAGTGACAGTTAATTAGCTGGTTTGCATCTCCATATAGATGCAGCTACACTGCTGTTGGTTTATGGTGCAGTCTCTGCAGAGCAGCCTGGTATCTTTAGCTGTGCCTCTGCTCGGCACAGTGAGTTTGTTTCGTAGATGAAGCTTCAAACTCAAGGCATTTCCTAAGTCTACAATTAATTGTCTGATAACTCTAAGATTTGTTTCTGACTTCCATAAGAAATGTAGTACTTAATCTGCAAAAACACACCTTATCTAATCATTTAAATGGGATTGAGTGTCATCACCAAAGATCCTGTTTTTCTCTGATTTTAAAAAGAAACAACCCAGTTTTTAGATTTAACAAAAAAAAGTAACCCAAAATCCACATTTTTCCATGATTAAAATGAAACCCACTCTCTCTCGTCTCTCTCTCAATAGTAGTATTTCATTTTAATCATGGAAAAACGTGGATTTTGGGTTACTTCTTTTTATCTGGGAAAACCAGGATCCCTGGTCATCACTATAGGGTGGAGTTAAGCTTGTTTGGGTACTTTGTGTGTTTTTCTTTAGTATTTGAATTTCTAAGTGTAATCTTAAACTCTGCCTTTCCTCAGAGTATAGTACTTTGGTTTGAGAGAATGACACTATGCCTAATGCTTTTTACCAGTAATTTAGGATACCTTCCTCAAATCTTAACCTTCATCTTAGTCACTTATTGTCTGAAGTTTGATTCCAACATAGCCTAATCATACTAACACATGTTGTAGAGAGAGAAATTATTTAAAGTATCTTATTAAGTAAGTGACAGTAGAAAACAATGTGCAGGACTAAGTAGGTTTTTTTTTAACACGTTGTTAAAACTTTCTGCAAATTTATTTGACTGAGCTTTAATTATTATAATATCCAGTAGGCATGCCTTAAAATATTCTAATACCAAATGCATTGCTTTGAAGATTATTAATATATTATGAGCTATATCTGAATTTAATATTTTTGAAAAACAATTTATTTTCTTTAGATGTTCTTCCAAAAGCTGAGATGCATTTAAATGAAATCCGAAATACAATTTTTGCACAACTTCAACCCCAGCTGAAGTGTGAATTAGGTAAGTATATATGTGTGACTTTAGTTTGTTCCAGCTTTCTGAGTGCAAACCTTGCTGTTATGTCAGCACTTAAAATATATCTCACAAGTGGATACAAACAGCGTACCAGTGTAATTTGGTTAGGTCAAGCACACCACTCACAGTAGTTAGTTCTTTTCTTTTTTTCCCCTCCCCTCCCTCTTTTTTTTTTTTTCTGTCTCTATTCCATTCTCTTCTGTAGTACCTGTATGCTCAGGCCTAATGAAGTGACCCTTCTGGTGCATGCTTTTCTTCTCTGTTGTGAAAAAGGCAGGAAAAAATTGCTTGACAAAAGGAAAGCTCATTCTGAGTTTAAAGAGAATACTTTCCAGCACTTTTGAATTATGTATTTAGGCCAGGGGTTGGATCTAGCCCACAGCTGCAAGGCTTTGCCTGGACCTGTGCTACTACCACTTCTCCCCACCCTGCTCCAATCCAGCATGGGCTAGGTAACTTTGGCAGCAATAAGGGTGAAGGGGGTTTTTTCTGTGCCCACACTGGGGTGAGGCAGCAAAAAGCACCTGCACTGCTGTTCCTTCTTCTAGCCCTCCCCCTGTCCCGCTGCTACTTTTTGGGATCTGCTGCTTTAGCAAAGCAAAATAATGTATGGTGACTGCTACATCCTCCTTCCCTTAGTTGTGTATGGTCCTTCTTAACTGTATAGAACACTTAAATAATGCCCATTAAATGGTTCCATAGAAACAGCAGAAGTTGACAACATTTTCCTTCACTTTGTCCTCTGACCTAGCCCATGGAAAGTACTTGTAGCATTTTGGCTTAAATTAGCAAATTGTTATCATTTGTATACTTTCATTATTTTCCCATAAAATGGAAAATGAAATTAATACTTAGGACTGATGTCACTAGTACTGTAGTGTAGCATCAATATTAGCCTCAAAAGCTTCTGCAACTATTAGTTTTCATGTAGTCTTCTGATCTCAGTTTGTTGTGTTATGTGCTCCCCTCCTGGTTAACTACAGCTGTAGTCTTGCTGCTAATGATGGCTTTCAGTCCTTTACTATAGGAATGAGAATATTGCTTTGTGAGTGCTCACAGAATAATTGTCCTTGCTTTCCGATGTCCTGAAGAGTGGTTGTGAACATTTAGTGACTGTTTTTCTTTTTTTCTTCAAAGGTAGAGAGGAAAGTCCGGTCTTTGCATTACCTCTGCTTCTAGAAAAGGATCCTGAAGTTAAGAAACTCTTTCTTCATTCATTTTCATGGAAATTTGAATGTTTACTTTGTGGCTACAAACAGCAGGACAGGTAAGGGTTTTTATTCGGGTAATATTCATTTATCTGTATGAATTTATTTTTCATTCTACACTTGATACTTTTTAAACCAACACTTTGTACACAATAGTTTGCATGCGGTGACAGGGGAAAAGATACGATGGTGAAGTCTTGTAGTCTGTATTTCCTAAAGTTTTCTACACCTGCTATGTAGCGTCAAGATTTATGATGTAATAGTTTTGACTAGGAGAGATGTAAAAGATAAGTGGAGCAGGTTGTCAGCTGCCTACTTAGTTGTGCACTTAATGGTCAAATTGTAGCTGTTCTCCATGAATAGCAAGCCTGTCAAAACAAATAGGTATGCCTTATGCTGTTGAGTAGAAATGGGTTTCTGTATTTATTTGAACTGTATGACATTTGAAAAATAAATCTATGAAGTTTATTCACTTGGAAAAATGTGAAAGTATCCTTTGCTGAGCAGTGATTTAAAATCTTAGATGTTAGGCATGACTCTTAATTGCTATTTAGATAATTGGAGGTAGTATATGCGTAATGTAATATGTTTAAGATGTCCTTAACTGTTACGCACTTGGTAAAAAAAACAGGATGGAGAATTTTTTAAAGCCTTAGTTAATTTAAGTGTAATTATTAAATAAAATACTTTAAAGTAGCTAACACATTAGCAGCAGGTTTCTGTTTCATTTTCTTGTGCCACATAAGCATTATTTGTTGATACCGATCAGATTATTGAGCCAAATTCTGTTCATATTTCTGTGCTACTTATGTGAACTTCAGTGGTATTTGCCATACAAGCCAGCACTGAATTTGGCCTATTTATTATAGGCTGTGTAACACTGCTTCCTTTGCCCTACCTTCTCTGGTAAAATGTAATGCATTGTCTTTTCAGAATTTCAAGTAAGTATCTTATCTTCTCTTCTCTTTTTTTCCTCCTGTTCAGCTGTAGGAAGATGCTAACAACGTTTACAAATATAATACCTGAGTGGCACCCACTTAATGCTGTTCATATTGGTCCATGTAATAAATGTCAAGATAAATCTCAAAGGAGAGAGATGATTTTGGAAAAGTAAGTCTGAATTGCCTGAAATCTTGACTAAAATGGATGAAGTATTACCTGTAAATTTTAGATCTAAACACATCTCATAATTCTGTAACTTTTTAAAGCCAGGCATATTAAGTGGTACTTATGCTTAAGTTTCTAGTAAACATCCAGTTACCCAGTTTTGATATTCTTAAAATTCTCATTTACTATGTAAAGGTTTTAGTACACAGTGTATTTTTATCATTCACATAGAAAGGACACGCACAACTTTTAATATTCTGAATAGAATTGAGCCAAATAGTACTGTATTTACTTGAATGCAAGATAAGATTTTTCTCTTCCAATTGGCATGGGAGGAAAAGCCCCTCATGTTATTGCATACAAGAAAATCTCATTAAATACACTGTCTATTATTCAACTGCTGCCAAAAGCACCATGTGCTCAGCAGTGGAAACCAACTGTGAAGTTCATTAAATGTAGCCAACACTGAGCATGACTCTAAAACACATGGCCTAGTTAGTTAGGGTGATATACTGATAGGATCCTACCACAAAGATAGGTTAGTGCAGGGGTGGGCAAAATACGACCTGTGGGTCAGATCCGGCCTGTGAGGCCATTCTATCCGGCCCGCGGGGCCCCTAAAAATTTAGAAAATTAATATTTCTCTGCCTGTGGTTCCTGTCAAAATGACAGGAACCAAGGGCAGTAGGACCCAGGGGAAGCTGGGCAGGCTCCCACAACAGCAGGGCCTGCCTGGCCCCACCCCCCAGCCAGAAGCCCCAGGAGGGGCTTCTGGCCTGGGACTGTGTGGCTGCCTTGGCTGGAACCGCATGTAAAGGGAAAGTGGGGGAGGGCAGGGGAGGATCCTGGGCAAGGAAGATGGCCGGGGAAAAGCTGAATGCAGAGCAGGGGGAAGCTGCCTCTCCCCCACCCTATGGCTGGTTCCCCACACTGCAGTTGCTCGCAGCCCACATGGGGCTGCCTGTGCCTGCTCCAGACAGCCCCACGCAGGCTGCAAGCGGCTGCAGCAGGGAGCACTGGCCACGGGGTGGGGAAGAGGCTGCTTTTCCCCTTCCCCACGCTCAGCTTTTCCCTGGGCTCCATCCCTGCTCCTTCCTGGTGCAGAGGAAAATGGCCCTTCCCCAGCCCTGTGCCCACACTCCCTGCTGCAGCCGCTCGCAGGCCATGCGGGGCTATCCAGAGCAGGCACTGGCAGCCCCAGGTAGGCTGCGGGGTGGGCGAGGGGCCGCCTTTCCCCCATGCTCTGCACCAGTTTGTAATCTGGCCCTGCACCGGCTCTGGGCTCACCCGCTGGGGCTGTGCGTGGCAACAGCAGCTGTGGCCTCCACACTTGCCATGCCGGGCAGTGTTTGCCACCGTTGCCTCTCTGCTGCCTAGCATGCGAGCTCCAGGTGGGCAGCAGCAGCAAACACTGCCTGGCACGGCAAGTGGGGGGGCCGCAAGTACTGCCGTCCCGGGCAGTCCCAATGGGCAAGCCCAGAGCTGGCACAGGGCCCAGGCTGGCAGTGGGGGCTGGGTTACAAGCTGGTGCTGAGCACAGGGTGGGGGGAACCCTCACCCACCCCATGGCCAGTGCCCTGCGCTTCAGCTGCTCATAGCCCACATTGGGCTGTCTTTGCCTGCTCCAGACAGCCCCGCATGGGCTGCAAGCAGCTGCAGCAGGGAGCGCTGGCCATGGGGTGGGCAAGGAGCTGCTTTTCCCCCCGCGCTGCACTAGCTTCTTCCCTACCAGTGAGCAGAGGGTCGGGGCTGTGCGCTGACCCCAGCCTGTACCGTGGGGCTGGGGGGCACTGGGAGTGAGCAGGTGCATGAGCCAGCAGGAGCACGGGGCCCACACCGGTGTTCCAGGGCCAGTGCCGGCGGGTCCCATAGCAGGGTGGCAGGAGCACAGGGTCCCAGCCAGCAGGGGCTCTATGGAGCCGGGTCAGCTCCCCCCTCTCCCTGCTGGTGCAGCCCAGTCCGGCTCCACAGACCCTTGCCAGCCTATGCCCTGCTCTGGGCCACATGGGTGCTGGCCCTGGGACATTGCTCCCAAGATGGGACCAGGGAGCGGGGCATTTGTCAGGGGGCAGGGCTACCCAAGCGGCTCTCAACAGCCTGCCAAAACTGGGTAAGCAGCCCTCCGCCCAAACTCCTGGTTAGTGCCACCTACCTAAATAAGAGAGACACTAGTGCTCCCTCATCAACACTACTTCTTAAAGTCAAGGTAAGCCATGATATTACATACAGTTCACGCAGAATCCCTCTGTCGTGTCCTCTGCTTGCCTGGTACATATGATTAATGTGGCCCTGCCCTCCACAAGATGAAGCTGACCAGGTTGCCTTGACTGCACGTACATTTTTGGAGCATCCCAGGGCTTGTGACAAGAATACCTGGTTCCAGTCCTGAGTGGGGAGCCAATTAACACATGATCCTTTGTGAGAGGTATCTGGAGTATACACATGTACTGAGCAAGGCTAAGCTGTGAGGTCACTGGGTAGGGTGGGGCTACGCTAAAAATTTGTGCCAGGATACGAGTGTGCAGTGTTGTGGCTCACCATGGCTTAAAATGCTGTTAACTTTTGTGGGGCCCAGCCCAGTGAACTGTATGGTAAATCATGAGCTTTGAACTAACACCATGCATAGTTTATAGTAGATAGAAGTAGGTGCTCAAAAGTGTTTATAAAACACCTATGCTAAAACTTGCAGCAGTTAAAAAAAAAAAAAAAAAAAAAAAAAA
>NW_017729032.1:49056319-49064586 GCF_001723915.1 Gavialis gangeticus
AAAAAAAAAAAAAAAAAAAAAAAATGCACCAGTTCTGGATGAATTCTATGATTACTATATACAAGTTGCTACAGCTGTGTTTAATTTCAAAGTTAATGTTTTCAGATTTGCTCCTCACTTCCATGTGGTCAGGGGACAGCAGGATGTAACAGTAAGGGAAGAAGGGAGGGACTGCCAGGAGGGGAAAAGTTGGGAGGAAGCAGAGGGCTATGTGACCCCCTCCTCCCACAGATTTATTTTCCCTGCTCTAGCAGTGGGCTAGGGACAAATTCAAGTCAGACCTCCAATAATTAGAGTCTATACCTGGAAAATTTATAACACCTACTTTTTCCATATAGAATTTAATTATTGGGGGGGTCATCTTATAATCAGGGTAGTTTTCTCTTCAAGTAAATACAGCTAACACTGAGGATAGAAATGGACTCTGTACCTTCTGTTGTGCCACAAATGTTCAAATTTGTGGCCACAATGAATAGTAAATGGAAAGAAGACAGTGGTAAGTTATGCCACTTTAGTGTAGCTGATGCCTGTTTATTTATGGTGGGAGAGCACAGGCACCCAAAGCTGCCCACACTCTGCACCTGCCCTGGGCAGGGGCTCCACATGCTTGAGGGGCCTGGTCCTGTGTACCTTGGGAATTCCCAGGCAGGATTCAGCCCTTCAAGCTTTGGCAGTGCCTGCCTGCCTTGCTTTCCCTGCTTAGCTAGATGTGTCCCTAGAATCTCCAGGGCAGGTCTGGGTAAGTGGGGAAATTCAGGGATTCACCCCAAGGCGAAGTGCATCAGTTTCCTGTTTGCAGAGACGCGCCCCATTGCCAAGTGCAGCCAGTTATCAGCCAGTTGGGGGAATCCCTCTGCAGGGGATTTACCTAGCTTTTCCCCCTCTGGGGTTGCAGGCACGCACAAAGAAAATCCACTGCAGAGAATTTTCACACTCTCCAGCAATACATTACCAAGTTGGGGTTTTGCTCTGCTTGCAGATGTGCTCCCCATGTTGAGGAGTGGCACCCAGCAGTGTCTATAGATGTCCATTTTCAGCCTGAACATTTCCCTCCCCCAGCAGCCTTTGGGGATTGATGACTAGAACTGCAATCTTATCTATGTTTTGGTATGAACTGGGCTCGTTAGCTATCCTTTGACATTCATTTTAGCAGGGCTCTCCTTGTTGCAAAGCAAAATGTTATTTAGTTTTCCCCCCTTCCTCTTCTTCCCTGTTCCTGGAACCACTGCTCCCATAAGCCCCCAAAGACACTTGCATCTGGTAGCACAATCTGAGATTTCTACACAGGAGTAGAACGGTGATCTGGTGAGCTATGGATCATCCATAAATTAATTGTTTGTTTGTGATTTCATTAATAGCTTGAGCCAGTGTTTTCTAATAAAACGTATTGTCTCTTTATTAGGATACCTTCAATATTTATGCTACATTTTGTAGAAGGCTTACCACATAACAACCTGAAGAATTACTCGTTTCAATTTGAAGGAGATTTCTATGAAATAACAATTGTTGTTCAGTATCAAAACAACCAAAAACACTTTGTGACCTGGGTTTTGAATCCTGATGGTAAATACCATAATTTTTTCTTATAACGTATAGAGCTGCCTTGTTTACCAGTTTGGGTTATTGAAATAATGATTGACTTTATTCTAGACAAAAAAATTAAAAGGATTTCTTGTTTGTAAACCTAAAAATTAACCATGCAAATAGGTTTAAGAATTATTTATGCACTTCTTTCTTTTCAAATTCTGATTTGATGTACTGATCCAGTAAATTGCTACCAGTGGAAAAAATGAAAAGTTACCCTGTAACTCTGGTAAAAACAATTTGGGCAGACCTGACCAATTCCTTTGGGTGCTATTTATCAAGCATGTGCATCTCTTGACTGGAAAAAACAAGTTCCCCTCAAACTTAAAGCACTGGCAGCATCTTTTCCCTCTTGATTCTGCTGTTCTTTCTTGAATGCAGCTCCTGCAGTTACTAGCTTATTAGTGAGTAACAGCTTGCAGCCTAAAATTCACAGGGTGGGAGTTGGGAGGAATAGCTTATCCAGCCTCGTGGATGGGAGGACAAAAGAGAAGGGATAACGATCTTACCAGAGCATTGGGATTAAAGTTGTGTATTTAAATTGCCAGATTACATGAAAAAATAACATGATGGAGAAACATTCATTTAAGAAAACCAATTGTTTGTTGTGTCCGCATTGTTTCTCCCATTGTTTTTTAATTAAAGACTTGTATATGTTTTGAGGTATTTGAACTCAGTCAGCCATCATAAGGGGGTTAGCTTATGAGTATTATCAGTTTGCCCCTTAAGTTTCTCCTGTTGGTGAGTTAGTTTGAAAAATTCCACAAAATAACACAGAGAAAGATTGTGAAATATCCAGATGTGCTTAGACAGGAAATCAATGTCCTTGTCATTGTAGTTGAGAGAGAAGTGGCTTTGCTTCCTGACCAAGTTGTTATGATCTAGGAATTTAATTCTGCTCCTGGAAGTGGCCTATTTGTAATCCTCCAGTTTTCCTTCGGTACAGACCAGTTTTATTCTATCTGGTATAGGTGGTAGTAGTATCACACAGTGGGAAGGCACTAAAAACTAATACTCTTGTCAGTCAAACAAATCTGAGAACCCAGTTTTTTATTGGTAGTTGTACTGAGCCTTTAACTTAATCACCTTCTATTTTTCAGAATCCTGGCTTGAATGTGATGACTTAAAAGGTCCATATTGTAATAGATGTGAGAGATTTGAGGTTCCTCCTTCAGAGATTCATATTGTCATCTGGGAAAGGAAAACATCCCAAATGCCAAATAAGCAACATCCACATAAGTTGAGTCCTCAGTTCCAAAGTAAAGAAACTGAAGAGATTTCTCCCCATGATGAACAATCAGATTCTTCATTGTTGCATTGTGATGATCATAATGCTGTAGACAAAATACCAACAATTCATGGCAATGATGGCAGTGTAACTGCTCCAGCTACTACAGAACAGAATTTAGCCAGGGCTGAAAAGAAATTGCTTCATGGCTTGGAACATTTGGCAGATGATGATATTATAACTCTGACGCTTGTAGAAATACAAGTTGATTCTGAAGGTAACCCCATGGAGAATGAACAGATGGTGGAAAATAACCTAGTTGCTGAAACAGGCACAAAGCAGCAGCTGGAATCATCTTGTTTACCCAAAGCTCCATGTATGGGAGACGTCACTGGAGGTAATCAGACTCCAAACACATGCACATCATCTGAAAATGCCAGTGCTTGCTTAACTGTAGGAGAATTGAACCCAGCAAACATTATACCTGCTGTACTTACAAACCATGGTAGTTCCTCACCAGAGCCATCACGTTTTCAGTGGGCAGCGGCTGAAGCAAATGCAGTTAACACAGAGAATGACATTAGGTTAAATTCAGCAGTATTAAAGAACAAGGAGCCATCATTAATGGAGAACGTTACACAGATATTGTCTAATGTGACAAACTCCCATAAAATTGTAGCAGACTCTCAGGTTGCAGCTGTGTCTTCTGTGGAGAATTCCTCTAAGACTTTATGTAAAAATAATAAGAAAGCATTTGTAGGAAGTTGGGTAAAGAAGTTACTAAGCAAGAATGCTGCTTTTATGCCCTCAAGTGCCTCATCTCATTATAATAATAAGAAAAGTTCTAAACAGTCCAGTTCATTAAAAGTTACCGATTTGAACTTGCCTATTAAGGGGGCAAATAATTTTGGTGGCTTCCAAAGCAAAGGAACAAGCAAAACAGTTGACTTGCACTTGCCTAATAAGGGGGCTAGTAACTTCAGTGGTTTCCAGGACAAAGATACGAGCAAAACAATTGAGACTCCTAAATCCGCTCTTCCTCATGGTAGGAAGTTTCCTTCGTTAGCTGTCAACAGTCCTCCTTCAGATGCTTGTCTTCCTGTAGCAAACTCTGTAAGTAATGAAGGTACAACTTCAAATAAGCTTGGAAGCTCACTGAGTATTTTGAATAAAATGATTCAACCCAACTTCAATTCCAGGCATGACCACAGTGGAAATGAGAATCGTACATCTGTTGAGACAGTTAAAGAATCAGATACTGACAAAGCCTGTAGACTTCGTCTCAAACTCCTTAAAAAACTTAATGCTAAAAAAAAGAAGCTGGCTTCACTTGATAAGCTGGTAAAAGCTCAGATGAACAGTGGAAACCTTCCACATACAGATGGAAAAGACCATTCACAATTTGGATCTCAAAATGAAAGTGAACCACTACAGAACTTTTTAAGGGAATTGCAATATCATATTGATGTTGCAGATAATGAATCTGTATATAGTACAAGCTCCAATATGTCACTCTGCAGTAGCCAGAGTAATACTGATGTTTTAGCAGAATTATTGTCTCCTTCAACTGTTGCTTCGTTAGAGGTTTCAAAGGATGAAGAGGAGTGTAGGTATTTGGAAATGGTGGATAATAATATTGCAACACCAATGTCTAGTGAGAAAATCAATAGCATGTGTGTGCCAGTGTCAAGTGAGGACCAAAATTATTACTGTCCTGTAAAAGATAGTAAATATGAAGATCATATAACCTCACTAATGAGCAAATCCTGCTCAAAAAAGCTTTCCTTTGGCCCCATAAAGGAGGATATATTTGAAGACCTGCTCACCACTTCAATGCTAAACTCAATAACTGGTGACATAGATTTACCTCATTTTGATGAAAGTCTGCTTGAACCTTGTTGAATTATTGTTTGGTTTCTTGAGTGTTCAGAATTGTGTGTATATTTTTCAAACAAAGCACTATTAAATTATATTTTCAAAGTGGTTAATTTGCACACTGGTTGTACTTGAACTGTTAACATTTGAAGTATTTGCTGCTTAAACTTCATTATGGCAAGCAAATATAATTTTTATCTGTGGTTTATATTTCTGAAGAAGGTGAGATTTGTTTACATTCATTAAAAACTTTTGTGGCTCTTTTTTGATATTTTTTTTTTCCTTGTTGCCTTTTACATGGTAAATTGATCATTTTTTTTTGGTCCAGAAAAATACAACCTTCAATTTTCTTGACAATACAAGGGATAAGTATATAATGAAAAATCAATCCAGTCGTGTGGGGTTTTTTTGGTTTTGTTTTGATTTAACAAACTGTTCAGGTTTAATTAAATCTTCTTACATCCCTGAGACGCTTGTGAACAGACATGTTGGCATGCTTTTATATGAAGTTGAATTACCATGATGCAACAGTGCAAGGGTGTTACTATCTGAGAAGATTCTCTGTTCTTTTCACAATTTGTTTTGGCCTTGTTCCTCGGGTAAATGCCATCTGGGTTCAGGGAAGGAGTGATGTGAAGGCAAAGATTTCCCCATGTAAGGTAATACAAATATATCTTAGAGCTTATCTTCTGAGTAAATAAAGGTATTTCTGAAAACCATGTGTAAGTAAAGTGGGTAAGATTTTGGTTCTGAAGTCAAAGATAATGTAATGTGCAGCATCAAATTTACCTTGTTTATTTGAATTAATCACTACACATCCAACTAGTAAAATAGGTATTTTATATATATATAATATGAGGAATTTAGAGAACTCAGTCTCTAACTTGTGCACATTTTCCTTTTGAGAAAACAGGAAGGGAAAAGTTGGGAAGGACAATTGGTACCAATGGGAAAAGATGAAGAAAATCAGTAAGAAGGAGGAAAGGGAAGATAGTTTAATCTTGGTGCACATAGATTTGTATATAGGGTTTCACTAATGATGCTTGTATAATTTGTTCCACACAGCTATGGCTATTCTAGTCCTGTATTAGATCAACTGTATGCTGTAGGGTGGGTGGGGAAAACATCTTAAAACATTTTTGCATTCTCAGCAATGGGATATTTTTACATCAGTGCCACTTCAGTGGTACTCTCAAGAACTTTTTAATCCTGAAATTGCATGATTTATATTTCAGGGCCCCTGATTCATAATGTTTTACAGCCATAAATGATCATTCACTTCAGTCTCACTGCCTGCCTATTTGCAGCCCAGTTAACTGCATTTAGCTAGCCATGTCTTCCAGAAAGACACCAGTCTTGACTTGGGACTCCCCAAGGCATGACACTTCCATTGTTTTTCTTCTGTAAATTTTTTCTTAATTTCATTATCGGTGGACAATAAAATGAGTACTGTACATCATAATTTTCAAAAGCTGGTCTTGCACAGTTCTTGTACAAATATGACTTCTGTTGGTTTTTATTTTTTTTAAGTAAAAAAAATCTCTCACCAGAAATTACCTTTGTCCAATTCATCCTGTGGTGGCAATTATTAGGGTATGAAAGTACCCTATACTCCTGTAACTGTTTCCATTGTGGCAATGAGCTTTTCTTGGTATGAAGCACTTCCATATTGCTGAATCTGGATCCACATTAGATGGGTTATACTATAATATATTCTTAAAATCAGTGGAGAACAGTTTTTGTGTGTAGTTGGGTCCTGAAAGTGTAAGTGAAATGAGCAAGGTTGGTTGTTGGAACTATATTGTCACTTTCTATGACTTATGCTTTTTGTTCCATATAAGCCTGATTTTTCTCCCCCCCCTCCCCCTGAAATATCATTCCTTAGTCTGTTTTTTTCACATCAGAAATATGGAGAAGAAACTGAAAATCCTGGTATATTTTAGCCTTTTCCATGGGTAAAAGGTCGTTATTCTCCTACTTCCTTACTGACAAGTTGGCTGGTGGGTTTTTATTTTGGATAGCTAAGAATGAATGTGATAGTACTGCTGAAGGAGAGCTGAAATGAAGATGCATTATGCTGTGAAGTTAGTGGCCATTCATATTTCAGAAGCCAGGAGTTCCATATTCTAGTTCTCTCAACCCTCCCCGTGTTCCTCAACAAACAAAGTAACTATTATCACAAGCTGTGATCACAAAAAAAGAAGTAAAAGAAGTGGCTTTGGATAGTTTGGACAAGTTCCATGCAGCATTTCAGAAATTAGGCCTTGAACTGACTCTTAAACTACATTTCTCTTAACAATGGTGTATCAGACTGGAACACCAAGAAAAAGGAACTTGTATTAAGAATTTTTACAAAGGACTTGAGCTTTTCTTTGATTGTAAAGGTTCTCTGTAATATGCTGCACTGGAAAAGCAAAGTGGAGTGGAGTGTCATGAACGCATCTGTCTGCATTCAAGTTATTAAAAATGATTATTGACTAGAGTGATTGACTGATCTGTAAAATTACAGTTTCTTAAAAACACAGCAAATAATTTACAACAAAGTTTGAGACTATACAGAATGTGGGAAAGAATTGCAGAGTACAGGAGCAGAGGCTCATGGCTGGGCAGTTCCACACCCTAGGTCAGGGGTGGACAAAATCTGGCCCATGGGCCAAGTCAGGCTCACCAAGTGATCTTTATCCTGCCTGTGGCAGGTCCCTCAGCCCCACCTGGTCTAGGCACAGGCAGCAGCCTGGGCTGTGGCACATGTAGCCAGCCCTGCTGTCCCCAGGCACACGGAGCAGTGTGGTGGCTGGACTCCACTTCCTGGAGCCCTAGAAGCAACGGCTCCCTCAGTCCACTGTCACTAGTATGTCTGCCACAGTCGGACCTGGCCTACGCACCCTGCATTCACCACTGGGGGCACTGGACTGGGCAGGATTTCTGTGGAGACAAGCTGGGACCCAAACAGGCAGTACATGCTTGGCAGGGCTGTGAGTTGGTGGGTGGGGAGCAATATCTCGGACTTGGGCAGGCAGGTGGGGTCAGGTCCAGGATCATGTGGTGGTGACAACACAGGGCCTAGACATGGGCCAGCGCCATGATCTGCTATCCACACATCTCTGCAAGATGGCAGGTGGGAAGGCAGGGAAATGGTAGTTGCAGTGGCTGCAGGCAGGAGGCAAGTGGTAGCAAGCAGCAGCACAAGACCTGTGCCAGTGCCCCAGGGCCAGTGGGGCCCAGAGTGGGGCGGCAGGAGCTCTATGGAGCTGGGCTGGGCTATGCCAGCAGGAAAAGGGACAAAATCAGTCGTGCCTTGGGCCCCTGACGGCCATGGCCCTGGGGCACTAGCACAGGACCTGTGCTCATGTCCAACTGAGCTCGTCCCCACTGCCATTCACTCTCCCCATCTGCCACTGCTGCAACCACCATTTCCTTGCTTTGCCACCTGCTGCTGCCCCAGCCCCTGCAAGTCCTGACTGGCTCAGTGTGGTGGCATCCAGGCCAGGCCAGCTACTGCTACATTCTGTGGACCCAGCCTTGCTGCTGGGAACCACATGGTGTAAGGAGCACCCAGTGGGGTGGTGGGGGTGAGAAG